>NC_042617.1:541636222-541941301 GCF_901001135.1 Rhinatrema bivittatum | reverse complement strand
AATTCTTGTTCTACGAGAAAGATAAAACCAGAAGAGTCAGATCCTCAATGCACAGACTCTCACAGAAATGTTGGCACACATGCAATTTAAAAGCATGTATTCTGTTAGATTTCACATGCTACAATATCCAAGAAGCCAAGTTAATACAATCAAATAACAAAGAATAGGTAACAGAAAAGGCTCTTAAACCTACTGGTATCATAAGAAGTGCAGGCAGCCACTAAAATTTGGCAAAATATCAGTATATACCCATGTATATACTGATATTCCTGTAAATATGGTTTTTCTTGTAATTCATATTATGTTTCATGATGCATATAAATAACCTGTAAATCATTTAATGTTACTCTCTTGTTATCTGTATGCTCCTTGTTTCACTGTAAAGCAATTGTTGCTGAATTGCGTTTAATGTGAACCAATGAGATGTTCCCAACGTTCATCGGTATATAAAAAACTCTAAATAAATAAATAAATAAATAAATAAATAAAATAAAAAGCATCTGAATTTTAATCATATACCAGACTAGAGGTATGCATAGCATTTTCGGATTGGGGGTGGGCCATTTCGGTCCAGCCCCCAGATCGGAGTGTATTTTGTTGATATTTCATTAGAAAAAAACCCCAAATCCACCCCAACCTTTCAAATTTAATTACAAATAAAGCCCCCCACTCTTTTTATCCCCCAAGACCCACCCAAACTCTCTGGTGTCCAGTGGTGGGCCTGGGAGCGATCTCCCACTCCTGGGCCATTGGTTGCCAGTAATCAAAATGGTGTCAGCAGTCCTTTGTCCTTACTATGTGACAGGGGCCGGTAGCTATTTTGATTACTGGCAGCTGAAGGCCCAGAAGTGGGAGATCGCTCCCAGGTCCCCTGCTGGACCACCAGAGTGTTTGGGTGAGTCTTCGGGGGGAGGGTAAGGAGGGTAGACGGCTTTATATTTAATAAAATTTGAAGGGTTGGGGCAGGTTTAGGGGTGAAAAAAAAACCGCTAGGAAAACAACATGAAATTTTGTGGGTTTTCCTATCATTTTTTTCCTTCCCGAAATACAGCGAAATAGGAAATATCATCTTTATTTCCTATTCATTGCAAACAACTGCACATCCCTATTCCAGACTATTGCCCTTAAGTTTTCTCCTCACTTCCCCATGACAGCCATATTTTCTAATGCTGAGAAACTGTGAAATAACTTTGCTGGCTCCTGAAGCAGATAAGACTTGTTGTTGATACACTGACAGTGTCGGGTCATGGCCTCTGGACATTATATAATGGTGATAGCTTGATAGTCTAGCAGAGGGCCCAAGCGTGACCTCCCACTCCCAGGGCAGTGGCTGCCATTAGTCAAAATGGCATTGGCCAACCCTTTGCCCCTATCATGTGACAAGGGATGCCCAATGGCACTGATAGCCCCATCGAAAGTCAGGGACAAAGGACTGCCTGTGCCATTTTGACTAATGCCAGCCACTGGATTAGAAGAGGAAGGTTGCTCCCAGGCCCCTCGCTAGACTGCCAAGCTTTTTTGGTGAGTCCTGGGGGATTGGGAGGGTCAGCAAGTATAGACAGGGGGTGCTGGTGTGCTGGGGATGCTCCACATTGTAATAAATGGAAAAGGTTGGGGTAGGTTTTTTTTGTTTTTTTTTTTTAAAAGAAAACAAAGCAGGGAAATAAAACTAAAAAAAAAAAAAAAGATCAGGGGTTGGACCTGAAATGGACCACCACCAGAACAAAAACAAAAATGGAAGGACATTTTTTTAGACTACCATCCCTACATTTCACTTGTGCCATGACAGCAAAAGCAGATATTATAAAACCTGTATATAGGAGGGGCATGCTTTATTTATTTTTTGGTGTTGTTTTTGTTTAGAGTCGTTATCTGTTTCATTTAATTTTTTTAAATGGTTCAGGGATGCTTACTTTGGGTTTCCCTAATTTCAGAGTTAGTGCACACTAATGGCACTTAGTGTGTGATAACTGGATGTTACCAATAGTGCGCACTAACTGAAAATGTTATCGATATGTTAAAAAGTGTCAATTGGAGGAATAGTTTGTTAGCTACAGGTATAGTTTTGCATTCCCAAAGGCTGTCTCCTTAGTTACTTGTTTTTGTTCCCAAAGTTGAAGATGGTAGTTGGGGGGGTGGGGATTGTCCAGGTCTGGTAACAAGTGTAAACAAACAAGTGATGTAATAATACCATCAAGTTCTAGAGATGTGATTTGACTGAATCTTTTGGTTTGGCCTTCGTTATCGGCCCGCCGTGGGAAATTTAGTTTTCCCGTGGTTCGGGCCGATTTTTTTTCGGCTGCCCCGAAACGCAAAACTCAAACCCACCCCAACTCTTCAAATTTAATTAATTACAATCCCACTACCCTCCCAACCTTCCCCAAAACTTTCCAAAAATCCCTGGTGGTCCAGCGGGGGTCCCGGGAGTCATCTCCTGCTCTCAGGCCGTCGACTGCCAGTAATCAAAATGGCGCCGATGGCCCTTTGCCCTTACCATGTGATGGGCGATCAGTGCCATTGGTCGGCCTCTGTCACTTGGTAGGAGCAATGGACGGCCGGCGCCATCTTAAAAAATGGTGCGGGCCATCCATTGCTCCTACCATGTGACAGGTGTTGCAGAGCCTGGTTACGGCAGCCCCCGGCCAGTCCCCCCTACCTCCTTTGTTCACCCAGCATGACAGCCCTCCCTCCGTGGCAGGCCGTGAGTGCTGGCCCGTGTGGCTCAGGCAGCGTCTTCCTCGCAGCTAGCATCGGGGCCTCCCCTGACGCGTGTGTGCAGGAGGCCCTGCCTCTTAAAGGGGCCGTGGCAGGAGAATCAACCCAGCCCCTGAAGATGACGTCTGCTAGGAGGGGTATCTTAAACCTCAGAGCTGCACCATCACATTGCCTTCACAACGGGTCTTCCTTGTTGCTGCCTGGCTGTTCTTCCTGCCTTGCCTCCAAGTTCCTGTCCTGCCTTGCCTCTGAATTCCTGTCCTGCCTTGTCTCTGAGTTCCTGTCCTGCCTTGTCTCTGAGTTCCTGCCTCGCCTCCGAGTTCCTGTGTCTAGTCCTTGGCTTGATCTCCTGGTTTCGACCCTGGCTTGTCTTCCCGTCTCTGATTGTCTGCTGCCCATCCTGACCCTTGGCCTGTGACTTTGTTCTGCTACTTTGCCGCCTGCCCCGGATCTTCTGCCTGGACTCCATTCCGCTTCTTCGTGGAGTGTCGGTTCCTGTCTTGCTGGGTGAACGCTCTGAGTACCCGCTTCTCGGGGGCTTCTCCGCATTCATAGGCTATCCGATCCTCGGAGGGCCGTCCTGCCTGATCTCTTGGAACCATTCTGTGTGGGTACTTCTCTTCACCAATTCCACCTCCCGGAGATGAGCTCCATCGAGGGCAATCCCTCAGGGGTTATCACCGCTCGCTCTGGCTCAAGGGTCCACAAACGTAACAACAGGGACCGACCAATGGCACCGGTAGCCTCTGTCACATGGTAGGAGCAATGGACGGTTGGCGCCATCTTAAAAAAATGGCGAGGGCCATTCATTGCTCCTACCATGTGACAGGCCAACCAATGGCACCCTTAGTCCCTATCACATGGTAAAGGCAAAGAGCCACCGGCGCCATTTTGATTAGTGGCAGCTGACAGCCTGAGAAGGGAAGATCGCTCCCAGAACCCTGCTGGACCACCAGGGACTTTGGCAAGTCTTGGAGGGGTCGGGAGGGTGGGGGGTTGCAATTAATTAAATTTGAAGGGTTGGGGTGGGTTTGGGGGTTTTTTTTTCAATGTGCCCTTTCTCCCCCCCCCAAAAAAAAAAAAAAAAAAAGATAAGAAAACCACATGAAATTTTATGGGTTTTCCTATCGTTTCTTAAGCCCCCTGAAATGCAATGAAATAGGAAATATCTTTATTTCCTATTTTGTTGCAAATGAATGCACATCCCTATTATTTAATGTGTGTACTGTTTTGAAATATTTTATTGATACTTGGGAAATTAAAAAAAATGTATATGACTAATTAATAGAAGTTATTCTATTTGTCAGTAGTTTTAAAATATTAGTTTATTAGTTATAATTGATACTTTAAGTTTCTTGATTTTATTTGTTTTATGAAGAATGGTGTTTCTGTTTTTCCATTGTTACAGAGTCTGGCTTCTTGGGGTTTCCATTTCAGTTTTTGTCTGCATAATTCTGGTTCTGATTTGTGATCCTTTATGCTATATTTGGTGAGAGTCTGTCTCTGCTCTGTGTATGTTACAAAGGTGAGAGATTCTGCTAGCATGTAGTGACTGTGTCGGGATCTATAGCAATTGGATTTGTTTCATTTCCCCAGTAGGCAGTATATTGGTATTCTGGGACCAAGTGCAGTTAGTGTTAGCTGCGTTCAAAAAAGGTTTGGATAAGTTCTTGGAGGAGAAGTCCATTAACTGCTATTAATCAAGTTTATTAAGGAATAGCCACTGCTATTAATTGCATCAGTAGCACGGGATCTTCTTAATGTTTGGGTAATTGCCAGGTTCTTGTGGCCTGGATTGGCCTCTGTTGGAAACAGGATGCTGGGCTTGATGGACCCTTGGTCTGACCCAGCATGGCAATTTCTTATGTTCTTATGTTCTTAGGAAATATGACCTGATAATACACAAATCTTACCTGGTACCTTATCTTTGGTTCGTAGTAGTGGTTTTTCCTGTCTTTTGTTTTCTTTCTCTACAGTAATATGGAAAGATTAAGTCAGCCACCTTTGTCGTTGCAGTTATTTTCTCATTATTTTTCCAATATTCTTTACTGATTTTACCAGCTGCTATTGTATTTAGTGTAAAATAAAGATTAAAATACTAATAAATTGCTATCTATGTCTTCCATCAAAAATAACCATACTTGATTGATGTAGTATCAGTAAGCAAATATGTGAATTCTTACAACAAACATGAGGATGACAGGCATAGTCACCAGTTTATTTATTTATTTGTTTATTTATTTATTTAAAATTGTTTATCTACCGGCTTTACAATGAATATTGGACAAAATGGTTTACAGAATAAAATATACAGAATAAACTACACAGGAGTCACTCACATCAAGAACATAAAAACATAATAAAATAACAATAAAAAGTAAGAAAGTAAAGTCTCAGGAAGACAACCAGTAGCAAAGAATGCTGGATGCTCACAGCTTGCATGTGCCTAGGGCTGTTTTAGGAGGGATTTAAGATGTGGGAGGTGAACCAAATGCAATGGAGAAAAGTTATGTTTTTAGGCTTTTCTTAAATTCTTTATGGTTAGTAGTCTGCCTTAGATAGACTGGAATGGAATTCCAAAGTAGGGGGCCGCTACTGAAAAAGTACATCCCCTAGTTATATCAAACCTTGAAAGATGGACAGTGGGGACTTCGAGCAGATTTTTGTTTATTCAACTTAGGTGTCTATTAGGCTCTTAGATGCGGAGAGAAGTACATAACCAGATGGAGGAGTCATTATGTATTAAATTGTGTATGACAGACAGAATTTTATATTGTATTCTGGAGTAAACAGGAAGCCAATATAAAGATTGCAGAACTGGGGTAATGTGATTGTTCCTGGACGTGACTGTTAATATGCATGCTGCAGTGTTTTGAATTAATTGTAATGGACAAAGAGTGCTTTTATGGAGACTAAGATAAAGGGTGTTACAATAGTCTAAACCAGAAAAGATGAGGGCTGGGTGGTTGAACCAAGATGGCCACTGAGTAGGGACATGGCGAGAGTCCTCTCGTTGCAGTTTACCTTCGATTCGCCTATTTCCTCCTTTTTTTTCCAAAAAATGCCTCACACGAAAAGGAAGGCAAAACTTAGAGGGCTGACCTCAAGTTCTCCCTCTCTGAACCCTTCTCAGCCTTGTATTGAGGGATTTTTCACCAATAATGTGGTTCAGATGTCGAAAGACGCGGTCACTGGAAGGGGTGTGGAAGAGCGAGCACCCTCCCACTTGACCCCGGATACCACTCTCAGTCCTGGCACAGCGAATAGACCAGCTCACCCCAGCTACGAGGAAACCAAGAACCCGGCGACGGCAGAGACTCCATCGGAGATTGGGCGTGAAGTTTCCGGGCAATTGCAATGGAAGGGGTCCCCAGCTGAGAATGGGGGGGCCCCGTATCTCGGATGGGATGAGCCCTCTAAAGAAAGAGGGAAGAATTGATCCACTCCCACTCAAAGTGTTGAGAACTACTGAGTCGGCAACATTGACTAAGGTATGAGGCTGGGAGCAGGCAGTAGCATGGGAATGGGAAATGTTCAACCTAATGCTCTGGGAACTGAATTAAGCCAAAGCTACCCAGAAACAATGACTATGGAAGGTCTATGGACTGTGCTAAAATCCATTGAAATATCTTTATCTGCATTGTCTTAAGCGGCAATAGAAACAAAATATCAAGTACTGATCAATACTAACTTGATATCATATAATTTAAAAGTAGACGATATGGATCAACGATTTTCTGCTATGGAGAAAGTTCAACAGAATTTGGTTAAGACTGAGTCAATTTACAATAAAAGATTGGAAAATGTTGAAAATGCCCTGAGAGCACATAATTTAAGAATTCTAAATTTTCCAGTGATTAATCTCATCTCTCCTTTGGAACTTTTCAAGATGTCTATTCAACAAGTATTGAAAATTCCTGAGTCTGCAATGCCTGTTGTCACAAAAATATATTACCTCCCTTCAGTCTATACAAGCAGAACAAGAGGGTTTAATACAACCATCTACAGCTTTGGATATTTCAGGAATTTTGGAGTTCATACAAAGAAGATCTTTATTAGTATCATTTGCTTTCCTGATGGATCGTAATAATGTTTTGAAATTGGTTTTTCAAAATAGGTAGTCATTATTCTTTGGACAGAAACTCTGGATATTCCCTGATTTGATAAAATCTACTCAAATTAGGAGGAACAATTTTTTATCTATGAGAGCTGAAGCACTACAATTGGGAGCTAAATTTGCTTTACGCTATCCATGTAAATGATGTGTTAAATATCAGAATATAAAATATGTATCTTTTTGAAACTAGTCAACTCAGATCATTTTTGGATGGACACTCCTGAAGGTTGCCCACTACTGGTTCGACATAATATAATAACTAACTACATACCCTTTCGGCGTCATTAGTGAACTTTAAAGAACTATTGTTCTGCTGTTTTCACTTGTAATATGCTCAGCCCCCCCCCCCTTATATTTCCTATATCGAGGTACATGGTTAACATTTTTTGTAATAACTTGCAACATTATTATGTAATTTCAATTTATGTTATTTTACCATAATTATGTACTGATATTACTTAAACAAGTTCTTATTGTGAGAAATGTAAAAGTTTTGAAAAGAAAAAAAAAAGAAAAGATGAGGGCCTGTAATACAGCACAGAAATCATCTAAATAGAGTAATGGATGGAAACATTTTAACATGTGAAGTTTGTAAAATGAGTTTTTTACTGTAGTAGAAATACGAATGGACATGGATAGTTCAGAGTCTAGAATGACCCCGAGGTTTCAAGCTTTTGATATGATAGGGATAGATAGACCATCTGGAATTAGGTTTGAAGGTGGACTTCAAGCAGAATGTGGAATTGTAGACAGATAAAGAACTTCTGTTTATGAAAACTATAAACCAAGACCTTTGAGCAAATGACATAAAGGTATGAGATAAATGTTAAATAGGATAGAAGAGAGAGATGAGCCTTGGGGGATGCCACAGGAAAGAGTGTACCAATTAGAAGAATGAGGTCTAATATTAATTTGGTAGGAACAATTAGATAGGTAAGATTGAAACCATATTAGAACAGTGTCTGCAAGGATTATAGATTTCAGCTTGGTAAGAAGAATTTGGTGATATAGAGTATCAAAAGTGGCAGAGATATCTAATAACACTAGGATATAATCAATGTTTGTATCAAAACCTCGAAATAAAGTGTCAAAAGCAGATAGCAGAAGGGTTTCTGGACCATGACCTTTTTAAAAACCATATTGATTTGGGTGGAGAATTGCATTGTTTGATAAGAAGTCAGACAGGTGGTGTAATACTACTGAATCTTAGGGGTGTGCATTCGTTTTGACCGCATATGTAAAACGCAACTTATTATTTTTTTTTAACTTAAAAAAGTGATGAGGCGAAAACGATCGCAATTTCCAACTTATTCAACAAAGCTAAGTTGGAAATCGCGATCGTTGATCCTAAATAAAAATTTAAACCCCTCACCCTCCTTAATCCCCCCCCCCCCAAGACTTACCAAAACTCCCGGGAGTCAGGGACGCCATTCCTGTATTCCTTTGCGAGGAGCACGTGACGTCGGCGTCACGTGATTCACCGCGCGTCCGCTCCGGGACCCTCGTTGGACCCAAACGGAACTTTTGGCCAGCTTGGGGGGGCCTCCTGATCCCCCCAAGCTGGCCAAAAGTTCCGTTTGGGTCCAACGAGGGTCCCGGAGCGGACGCGCGGTGAATCACGTGACGTCCGCGTCACTCCGACGTGACGCCGACGTCACGTGCTCCTCGCAAAGGAATACAGGAATGGCGTCCTGACTCCCCGCTGGACCACCAGGGAGTTTTGGTAAGTCTTGGGGGGGGGGGGATTAAGGAGGGTGAGGGGTTTAAATTTTTATTTAGGGAATCGGTGCACTTATGGACATAGACTCAACTTATGGAATTCTACATATGTCCATATTGACCGAAATTGACCCCCCCTTTCGACTTATGGACTTATGAACATAAACTTTTTGTCTGCACATCCCTACTGAATCTGTCAGTTTTGCAAGAGAAGTGATAAAGGCAATTGTTTGTAGATTGGTGAAATCAGAAATGTCTACAGTTTTCTTTTTCTGTATGGGGAGAATGGAGGTTTGTTTGAGAGGATCCGGGAAAATACCAGAATCAAGGGATTGATTTACAATTTGACAAAGAAAAGGACTGGCAATGTCACCAAGGGGTTTTAAATAATGACTTGGGCAAGGATTGAAGGGACAGAAAGAAATTTTCATTTTCTGAAGAATACAAGAATACTTGTATACTAGTATAGTGCTAGAGAAATGTGGTGTTAAAGATATATACAGATACAGCACATAAGAAGATGAGAGGTGTCTCTGTTCACATTCATCACAAACCAGCGAGATAGAAAATATGACCCGAGAATGCACAGATCTTACCTGGTACCTTGTCTTTGGTTCGTGGAGATGCTTTTTTTCTTTTTTTCTGGCTTCTTCCTCTACAATTATATGGAAAGATTAAGTCAGACACCCTTGTCCATGCAGATATTTTCTCATTCTTTTCCACAATTCTTTCCGTTACCAGCTGCTATTGTATTTTAGTATAGACTAAAGAATAAATTACTAATATATTATCTATGTCTTCCTTCAAAATAACTATGCTTGATTGATGTCGTATCAGTAAGAAAATATCTGAACTCCTATAACATACCAGAGGAAGACAGGCAGAGTTACCAGTTTCTAGTATAGTGTAAGTAAAAAATGGTAGAAAACATGCCCCCATATACAGTACATAATACACTGGAGGATGAGAGAGCTATCTCTGTTCTCATTTACCACAGGCAATCAGATAGAAAATAGGACCTGAGAATAAACATATCTTACCTGGTACCTTGTGTTTGGTTCGTGGAGGTGATTTTTCCTGTCTTTTGGCTTCTTCCTCTACAGTAATATGGAAAGATTAAGGGGGTCATTTTCTAAGCCTATCGCACGTGAAAAGTCCCTTTTCACATATGAAAGCTTGCCAGGTGCAGAGTCATGGCGGCGAGGGGAGGAGTCGGGGTGGCAAGGAAGCGGTCGCGGCGTTATCTTCACTGGCGGCGATAAGGTAAGGACCGATCTCATCGCCAGTAGCATGCCCAATAGCGCCACCTTTCATGGTAGCACTATTGGGTGCGAAAGACGGCAGCGATAACATCGTGGTGGTGCGATCACTGCTGGCTTTCACAGGCCCGCTCCCCTTTGCCCCCCCCCCCCCCCGCCCCCCATTACCGCTGGATTCACCATTCTCTGCGAGAATGGAAAATCCCAGCCTAAGTCAGCCATCTTTGTCCTTGCAGTTATTTTTTCATTATTTTTCCAATATTCTCTACTGATTTTATCAGCTACTACTGTATTTTAGTGTACATTAAGGAATCAAATACTAATTCAATGCTATCTATGTCTTCCATCAAAAATAACCATGCTTGATCAATGTAGTATCAGTAAGAAAATAAGTGAGCTCATACAACATAATAATTTGTTTAACCTTGGTTCGATGTAAACCGATGTGATATATCCAGTCATGAATGTCGGTATAGAAAAAGTGCTAAATAAATAAATAAATAACATATCTGAGGATGACAGGCATAGTCACCAGTTCCTAGTATAGTAAAGGAGAAATTTGGTGGAAAACATACACCCAGATATAGTACATGGGAGGATGAGAGCTGTCTCTGTTCACATTTACTAGGGATGTGCAGCAGGGACGGATACGTTCGATTCAGTATTCGTATTTGTTGGGACCCAAATCTGTTACATCCGTTTTCGGGGGACCCCGATTCGTCCATTAGTTACGTATGGAATTCATTTACCATTAAAGTTAAAAAAAACCCCATCACAACCCTTTAAATTTAATTAACTACAACCCCCCACCCTCCTGACCCCCCCAAGACTTGCTAAAGGTCCCTGGTGGTTCAGCGGGGGTTCTGGAGCGATCTCTTGCACTCGGGCCGTCGGCTGCCGGTATTCAAATGGCGCTGATAGCCTTTGCACTTACTATGTCACAGGGGCTACTGGTGCCATTAGTCGGCCCCTGTCACATGGTAGGAACACAAGATGGCACCGGCCTTCCATTGCTACTACCATGTGACAGGGGCCGACCAATGGCAACAGTAGCCCCTGTGACATAGTAAGGGCAAAGCCTATTGCCGCCATTTTGAATACTGGCAGCCGACAGCCCGAGTGCAGGTGATCGCTCCAGGACCCCCGCTGGACCACCAGGGACTTTTGGCAAGTCTTGGGGGGGGGGGGTCAGCAGGGTGGGGGTTTTATTCGTTAGTTATACATTGCATTCATAGGGGTTTGCCATACGTCTCGGAACCCGACGAATACAATGAATAGTAGGGATGTGAATCGTTTTAGGACGATTAAAATTATCGTCCGATAATTTTAATATCGTCTTAAACCGTTATGGAACACAATACAACAGAGATTCTAACGATTTATCGTTATAAATCGTTAGAATCGTGAGCCGGCACACTAAAACCCCCTAAAACCCACCCCCGACACTTTAAATTAAATCCCCCACCCTCCCGAACCCCCCCAAATGAGTTAAATAACCTGCGGGTCCAGCAGCGGTCCGGAACGGGCTCCTGCTCCTCAATCTTGTTGTCTTCAGCCGGCGCCATTTTCCAAAATGGCGGCGAAAAATGGCGGCGGCCATAGACGAACACGATTGGACGGCAGGAGGTCCTTCCGGACCCCCGCTGGACTTTTGGCAAGTCTCGTGGGGGTCAGGAGGCCCCCCACAAGCTGGCCAAAAGTTCCTGGAGGTCCAGCGGGGGTCAGGGAGCGATTTCCCGCCGCGAATCGTTTTCGTACGGAAAATGGCGCCGGCAGGAGATCGACTGCAGGAGGTCGTTCAGCGAGGCGCCGGAACCCTCGCTGAACGACCTCCTGCAGTCGATCTCCTGCCGGCGCCATTTTCCGTACGAAAACGATTCGCGGCGGGAAATCGCTCCCTGACCCCCGCTGGACCTCCAGGAACTTTTGGCCAGCTTGTGGGGGGCCTCCTGACCCCCACGAGACTTGCCAAAAGTCCAGCGGGGGTCCGGAAGGACCTCCTGCCGTCCAATCGTGTTCGTCTATGGCCGCCGCCATTTTTCGCCGCCATTTTGGAAAATGGCGCCGGCTGAAGACAACAAGATTGAGGAGCAGGAGCCCGTTCCGGACCGCTGCCGTTCCAGACCGCCGCTGGACCCGCAGGTTATTTAAGTCATTTGGGGGGGGTTCGGGAGGGTGGGGGATTTAATTTAAAGGGTCGGGGGTGGGTTTTAGGGGGTTTTAATGTGCCGGTTTTGCGATTTTTCGATTTTTCGATTTTTCACGATTTTTCACGATATTTTACCCCCCCAAACGGCAACAATACGATTCCCTCCCCCTCCCAGCCGAAATCGATCGTTAAGACGATCGAGGACACGATTCACATCCCTAATGAATAGGGCCCTATACGTTGCGGATTGCGTATTCATTCAAAACAAATGCACATCCCTAATATTTTCCACAAACCAGATATACAGAAAATATGACCTGAGAACAAATAGATCTTACCTGGTACCTTGTGTTTGGTTCGTGGAGGTGATTTTTCCTGTCTTTTGGCTTCTTCTTCTACAGTAATATGGAAAGATTAAGTCAGTCAGCTTTGTCCATGCAGTTATTTTCCTATTATTTTCCAATATTCTTTACTGATTTTACCAGCTGTTATTGCATTTTAGTGTAAAAATAAATTACTGATATATTATCTATGTCTTCCATCAAAATAAATATGCTTGATTGATGTCGTATCAGTAAGAAAATATCTGAACTCCTATAACATACCAAAGGAAGACAGGCAGAGTTACCAGTTTCTAGTATAATGTAAGTAAAAAATGGGAGAAAACATGCCCCCATATACAGTATATAATACACTGGAGGATGAGAGAGCTGTCTCTGCTCTCATTCACCACAGAGCAATCAGATAGAAAATATGACTTGAGAATAAACAGATCTCACCTGGTAACTTGTGTTTGGTTCGTGGTGGTGCTTTTTCCTGTCTTTTGGGTTCTTCCTCTACAGTAATATGGAAAGATTAAGGGGGTCATTTTCTAAGCCTATCTTTATTTATTATTTATTTATTTATTGTTTTTGTTATACCGAGTTTCATGACTGGCATCACATCAACCCGGTTTACAATTAACAATGTGTGAAAAGCATAAGGTAACGTGATAACAATATTCCCAATAGAACTGTGAACTTTAAATACAGAGAATCAATTGAAGGGTGAGAAAGTTACAATAAAACAATAAAACAGGGAAAATTAACTTGGAGCTGGAAGAGGGGAGAGATTGAACAATGCAATATTTACATTTTCTCATGTGAAAATAATTACATTATTCTCATGTGAAAAGTCCCTTTTCGCATATGACAGCTTGCTGGGGGCAGATCCAGGGTGAGAGGGGAGGAGTCGGGGAGGTGAGGAGGCAGATGCGGCATTATCTTCGCTGGCGGCGATAAGGTAAGGCCCGTTATCATCGCCAGTATGCGCCCAATAGCACCACCTTTCATGGTGCCACTATTGGGTGTGAAAGCCGGCAGCGATAACACCGCAGTGGTGTGATCACTAGGGATGTGCAGAGGGACGTAATACGTTGCATTCAGGATTCATATTCATCAGGGGGCAGATACACTGATTTCGGCAAGGGGCCCCCTGATACGTTTATAAGTTAATTCTTATTTGTACCGGCCAAAATTAAATTAACTACCACCCTCCTGACCCCCCCAAGGCTTACCAATACTCCCTGGTGGTCCAGCGGGGGGTCCGGAAGCCATCTGCACTCACACCCTCGGCTGCCGGTTTCAAAATGGCGCTGATAGCCTTTGACCTACTTTGTCACAGCCGGCACCATCTTGTGTTCCTACGATGTGACAGGGGCTGACCAATGCACCGATAGCTCCTGTGACATAGTAAGGGCAAAGGCTATCAGTGCCATTTTGATTACTGGCAGCCGATGACCCAAGTGCAGGAGATCGCTCCCGAACCCCTGCTGGACCATCAGAGGCTTTTGGCAAGTCTTGGGGGGACCCTCCTGACCTGCACAAGACTTGCCAAAAGTTCAGCGGGGTCCAGGAGTGACTTCCTGCACTCGGACCGTTGGCAGCCAGTATTAAAAATGGCAGTTGATAGCCTTTGCCCTCTCTATGTCACAGGGGCCAAGGGTCCCCCAAGACTTGCCAAAAGCCCCTGGTGGTCCAGCGGGGGTCCGGGAGCGATCTCCTGCACTCGGGCCGTCGGCTGCCAGTAATCAAAATTGCGCCGATAGCCTTTGCCCTTACTATATCACAGGGGCTACCGGTGCCATTGGTCAGCCCCTGTCACATGGTAGGAGCACAAGATGGCGCCAGCCATCCATTACTCCTACCATGTGACAGGGGCTGACCAATGGCACCGGTAGCCCCTGTGACATAGTAGATCAAAGACTATAGGCGCCATTTTAAAACCGGCAGCCGAGGGTGTGAGTGCAGGAGATGTCTCCCATATCCCCCGCTGGACCACCAGGGAGTTTTGGTAAGTCTTGGGGGGGTCAGCAGGATGGGGGGATTATTTAAATTGGCTCCTTTAGAAGGACGAATAATTCAGCAAAGATTGGATGTATTCGTGGGGAATCGTGATACGTTTCGCTTCCCCACAAATACAACAAATATGTCCCTATCCGTTGTTGATTGCCAATTCCTAGGGAACGAATGCACACCCCTGGCGATCAGTGCCGGCTTTCGCAGGCCTGACACCCCCTTCGCCCCCCCATTCCGCTGGATTCAACATTCTCTGTGAGAATGGAAAATCCAGGTCTAAGTCAGCCACCTTTGTCCTTGCAGGTATTTTCTCATTATTTTTCCAATATTCTCTACTAATTTTACCACAAACCAGCTAGATAGAAAATATGACCTGAGAATAAACAGATCTTACCTGGTACCTTGTGTTTGGTTCGTGGAGGTGATTTTTGCTGTTTTTTGGCTTCTTCCTCTACAGTAATATGGAAAGATTAAGTCAGTCACCTTTGTCCATGCAGTTATTTTCCATTATTTTCCAATATTCTTAACTGATTTTACCAGCTGTTATTGTATATTAGTGTATAAAATTACTAATCTATTATCTATGTCTTCCATCAAAATAACTATGCTTAATTGCTGTCATATCAGTAAGAAAATATCTGAACTCCTATAACTTACCAGAAGAAGACAGGCAGAGTTACCAGTTTCTAGTACAGTGCAAGTAAAAAATGGGAGAAAACATGCCCCCATATACAGTATATAATACAGATGAGCTTTATTTTTCTGGGTCGGGTCGGGTTTCAATTCGGGCGCTTCATTGGAAAACTCGTTTTTCCATGGATCGTTTTTCGGCAACAATGAAGCTGGAACCCGAACCTGAAACCGGAAAAACGAATAAAAAAAAAATCCGAATCGGAAAAAAACCCACCCCAACCCTTCAAATTTACTGTATTACAACCGCGCCCCCCCCCTAACATCCCAATCCCTCCCCAAGACTTACTAAAAGCCCTGGTGGTCCAGCGGGGTCCCACGAGCGATCTCTCCCTCTGGGTTGTCGGGCTGTCGGGCCTGCTACGAATCAAATGGCGTCGATGGCCCTTTGCCCTTACTTTGTCACAGGGGCTATCAGTGCCATTGGTTGGCCCCTGTCACATGGTAGGAGCAATGGAGTCCCCCAAGACTTGCCAAAAGTCCCTGGTGGCCCAGCGGGGGTCCTGGAGCAATCTCCTGCACTTGGGGTGTCGGCTGCCAGTATTCAAAATGCCGCCGATAGCCTTTGCCCTTACTATGTCATAGGGGCTACCAGTGCCATTGGTCGGCCCCTGTCACATGGTAGGAGCACAAGATGGCACCGGCCATCTATTGCTCCTACAATGTGACAGGGGCCGACCAATGACACTGGTAGCCCATGTGACATTGTAAGGGCAAAGGGCCTTCGCCGCCATTTTGATTCGTAGCAGGCCCGACAGCCTGACGGCCCGGAGGGAGAGATCACTTGCGGGACCCTGCTGGACCACCAGGGCTTTTAGTAAGTCTTGGAGAGGGATCGGGATGGTGGGGGGGTTGTAATACAGTAAATTTGAAGAGTTGGGGTGGTTTTGTTTTTTTCTTAAATAAATGTGCCCTTCCCCCGCACTAACCCAAAAAACGAATTTTCCCCGAAATTCAGGAAAAATCCGTTTTGTGGTTCGCGTCCCCCAAACCACGATGAATTAGGCAATTTCGTTTAAATTGCCTAATTTGTGATAAACGAATGCACATCTCTAGTATATAATACACTGGAGGATAAGAGAGCTTTTTCTATTCTCATTCACCACAGAGCAATCAGATAGAAAATATAACCTGAGAATATACAGATCTCACCTGGTACCTTGTGTTTGGTTCGTGGTGGTATTTTTTCCTGTCTTTTGGCTTCTTCCTCTACAGAAATATGGAAAGATTAAGGGGGTCATTTTCTAAGCATCTCGCACGCGAAAAGTCCCTTTTCGCATAATATAGTTTGCCGGGGACGGAGTCGGCACAGCAAAGGGAGGATTCGGGTTGGCGAGGAGGCAGACGCGGCGTTATCTTCGCTGGCGGCGATAAGGTAAGGACTGTCATCGTCGCCAGTAGTGCACCCAATAGCGCCACCTTTCATGGTGGCGCTATTGGGAGCGAAAGCCGGCAGCGATAACATCGCAGTGGTGAGATCGCTGCCAGCTTTCGCAGGCCCCCCCCCCCTTTGCCAGTTCCTAGTGTAGTGCAAGAGAAATTTGGTGGAAAACATACACCCAGATATAGTACATGGGAGGATGAGAGCTGTCGCTGTTCACATTTACCACAAACCAGCTAGATAGAAATTATGACCTGAGAATGCACAGATCTTACCTGGTACCTTGTGTTTGGTTCGTGGAGGTGATTTTTGCTGTTTTCTGGCTTCTTCCTCTACTGTAATATGGAAAGATTAAGTCAGTCACCTTTGTCCATGCAGATATTTTCCCATTATTTTCCAATATTCTTAACTGATTTTACCAGCTGTTATTGTATTTTAGTGTAAAAAGAAATTACTAATTTATTATCTATGTCTTCCATCAAAATAACTATCTTGATTGCTGTCGTATCAGTAAGAAAATATCTGAACTCCTATATCTTATCAGAAGAAGACAGGCAGAGTTACCAGTTTCTAGAATAGTGTAAGTAAAAAATGGTAGAAAACATGCCCCCATATACAGTACATAATACAATGGAGGATGAGAGAGCTAACTTTCCTCTCATTCACCACAGAGCAATCAGATAGAAAATATGACCTGAGAATAAACAGATCTCACCTGGTACCTTGTGTTTGGTTCGTGGTGGTGCTTTTTCCTGTCTTTTGGCTTCTTCCTCTACAGTAATATGGAAAGATTAAGGGGGTCATTTTCTAAGTCTATCGCACGTGAAAAGTCCCTTTTCGCATACGATGGCTTTCCGTGGAGGAGTTGGGGTAGCGAGTGGAGGAGTCGGGGCAGCGAGGGGAAGAGCTGGGGCGGCGAGGAGGCGTTTGCGGCATTATCTTCACTGGCGGCGATAAGGTAAGGATTGTTATCGTCGCCAGTAGCATGCCCAATATTGCCACCTTTCATGGTGGCGCTATTGGGAGCGAAAGCCGGCAGCGATAACATCGCGGTGGTGAGATCGCTGCTAGCTTTCGCAGGCCCACCCCCCACCCCCCCCCTTTGCCAGTTCCTAGTGTAGTGCAAGAGAAATTTGGTGGAAAACATACACCCAGATATAGTACATGGGAGGATGAGAGCTGTCGCTGTTCACATTTACCACAAACCAGCTAGATAGAAATTATGACCTGAGAATGCACAGATCTTACCTAATACCTTGTGTTTGGTTCGTAGAGGTGATTTTTGCTGTTTTCTGGCTTCTTCCTCTACAGTAATATGGATAGATTAAGTCAGTCACCTTTGTCCATGCAGATATTTTCCCATTATTTTCCAATATTCTTAACTGATTTTACCAGCTGTTATTGTATTTTAGTGTAAAAATAAATTACTAATATATTATCTATGTCTTCCATCAAAATAACTATCTTGATTGTTGTCGTATCAGTAAGAAAATATCTGAACTCCTATATCTTATCAGAAGAAGACAGGCAGAGTTACCAGTTTCTAGTATAGTGTAAGTAAAAAATGGGAGAAAACATGCCCCCATATAGGGGTAGATTTTAAAAGAAGCGCGATCAGCCTACTTTTGCTTGCGCATCAGACTCAAGCAAAAGTACGCTGGATTTTAGTAGATACGCGCGGAGCCGCGCGTATCCACTAAAATCCTGGATCGGCGCGCGCAAGGCTATCGATTTTGTATAGCCTGCGCGCGCCGAGCCGCGCTGCCTCCCCCCGTTCCCTCCAAGGCCGCTCCGAAATCGGAGCGGCCTTGGAGGGAACTTTCCTTTGCCCTCCCCTCACCTTCCCCTCCCTTCCCCTACCTAACCCACCCGCCCGGCCCTGTCTACACCCCCCGCTTACCTTTGTCGGGGGATTTACGCCTCCCGGAGGGAGACTTAAATCCCCGCGCGCCAGCGGGCCTGCTGCGCGCCGGGCCGCGACCTGGGGGCGGGTACGGAGGGCGCGGCCACGCCCCCGGGCCGTAGCCACGCCCCGTACCCGCCCCCAAAACGCTGCCGACACGCCCCCGGAACGCCGCGACGACCGGGCCCGCCCCCCGACACGCCCCCGACACGCCCCCCTCCGAGAACCCCGGGACTTACGCGAGTCCCGGGGCTCTGCGCGCGCCGGGAGGCCTATGTAAAATAGGCTTCCCGGCGCGCAGGGCCCTGCTCGCCTAAATCCGCCCGGTTTTGGGCGGATTTAGGCGAGCAGGGCTCTGAAAATCTACCCCATACAGTATATAATACAGATGAGCTTTATTTTTCTGGGTCGGGTCGGGTTTCAATTCGGGCGCTTCATTGGAAAACTCATTTTCCCATGGATCGTTTTTCGGCAACAATGAAGCTGGAACCCGAACCTGAAACCGGAAAAACGAATAAAAAAAAAATCCGAATCGGAAAAAAACCCACCCCAACCCTTCAAATTTACTGTATTACAACCGCCCCCCCCTAACATCCCAATCCCTCCCCAAGACTTACTAAAAGCCCTGGTGGTCCAGCGGGGTCCCACGAGCGATCTCTCCCTCTGGGTTGTCGGGCTGTCGGGCCTGCTACGAATCAAATGGCGTCGATGGCCCTTTGCCCTTACATTGTCACAGGGGCTATCAGTGCCATTGGTTGGCCCCTGTCACATGGTAGGAGCAATGGAGTCCCCCAAGACTTGCCAAAAGTCCCTGGTGGTCCAGCGGGGATCCTGTAGCAATCTCCTGCACTTGGGGTGTCGGCTGCCAGTATTCAAAATGCCGCCGATAGCCTTTGCCCTTACTATGTCATAGGGGCTACCAGTGCCATTGGTCGGCCCCTGTCACATGGTAGGAGCACAAGATGGCACCGGCCATCTATTGCTCCTACAATGTGACAGGGGCCGACCAATGACACTGGTAGCCCATGTGACATTGTAAGGGCAAAGGGCCTTCGCCGCCATTTTGATTCGTAGCAGGCCCGACAGCCTGACGGCCCGGAGGGAGAGATCACTTGCGGGACCCTGCTGGACCACCAGGGCTTTTAGTAAGTCTTGGAGAGGGATCGGGATGGTGGGGGGGTTGTAATACAGTAAATTTGAAGAGTTGGGGTGGTTTTGTTTTTTTCTTAAATAAATGTGCCCTTCCCCCGCACTAACCCAAAAAACGAATTTTCCCCGAAGTTCAGGAAAAATCCGTTTTGTGGTTCGCGTCCCCCAAACCACGATGAATTAGGCAATTTCGTTTAAATTGCCTAATTTGTGATAAACGAATGCACATCTCTAGTATATAATACACTGGAGGATAAGAGAGCTTTTTCTATTCTCATTCACCACAGAGCAATCAGATAGAAAATATAACCTGAGAATATACAGATCTCACCTGGTACCTTGTGTTTGGTTCGTGGTGGTATTTTTTCCTGTCTTTTGGCTTCTTCCTCTACAGAAATATGGAAAGATTAAGGGGGTCATTTTCTAAGCATCTCGCACGCGAATAGTCCCTTTTCGCATACTATAGTTTGCCGGGGACGGAGTCGGCACAGCAAAGGGAGGATTCGGGTTGGCGAGGAGGCAGACGCGGCGTTATCTTCGCTGGCGGCGATAAGGTAAGGACTGTCATCTTCGCCAGTAGTGCACCCAATAGCGCCACCTTTCATGGTGGCGCTATTGGGAGCAAAAGCCGGCAGCGATAACATCGCAGTGGTGAGATCGCTGCCAGCTTTCGCAGGCCCCCCCCCCCCCCCTTTGCCAGTTCCTAGTGTAGTGCAAGAGAAATTTGGTGGAAAACATACACCCAGATATAGTACATGGGAGGATGAGAGCTGTCGCTGTTCACATTTACCACAAACCAGCTAGATAGAAATTATGACCTGAGAATGCACAGATCTTACCTGGTACCTTGTGTTTGGTTCGTGGAGGTGATTTTTGCTGTTTTCTGGCTTCTTCCTCTACAGTAATATGGAAAGATTAAGTCAGTCACCTTTGTCCATGCAGATATTTTCCCATTATTTTCCAATATTCTTAACTGATTTTACCAGCTGTTATTGTATTTTAGTGTAAAAAGAAATTACTAATTTATTATCTATGTCTTCCATCAAAATAACTATCTTGATTGCTGTCGTATCAGTAAGAAAATATCTGAACTCCTATATCTTATCAGAAGAAGACAGGCAGAGTTACCAGTTTCTAGTATAGTGTAAGTAAAAAATGGTAGAAAACATGCCCCCATATACAGTACATAATACACTGGAGGATGAGAGAGCTAACTTTGCTCTCATTCACCACAGAGCAATCAGATAGAAAATATGACCTGAGAATAAACAGATCTCACCTGGTACCTTGTGTTTGGTTCGTGGTGGTGCTTTTTCCTGTCTTTTGGCTTCTTCCTCTACAGTAATATGGAAAGATTAAGGGGGTCATTTTCTAAGTCTATCGCACGTGAAAAGTCCCTTTTCGGATACGATGGCTTTCCGTGGAGGAGTTGGGGTAGCGAGGGGAGGAGTCGGGGCAGCGAGGGGAAGAGCTGGGGCGGCGAGGAGGCGTTTGCGGCATTATCTTCACTGGCGGCGATAAGGTAAGGATTGTTATCGTCGCCAGTAGCATGCCCAATATCGCCACCTTTCATGGTGGCGCTATTGGGAGCGAAAGCCGGCAGCGATAACATCGCGGTGGTGAGATCGCTGCTAGCTTTCGCAGGCCCACCCCCCCCCCCCCCCCTTTGCCAGTTCCTAGTGCAGTGCAAGAGAAATTTGGTGGAAAACATACACCCAGATATAGTACATGGGAGGATGAGAGCTGTCGCTGTTCACATTTACTACAAACCAGCTAGATAGAAAATATGACCTGAGAATGCACAGATCTTACCTAATACCTTGTGTTTGGTTCGTAGAGGTGATTTTTGCTGTTTTCTGGCTTCTTCCTCTACAGTAATATGGATAGATTAAGTCAGTCACCTTTGTCCATGCAGATATTTTCCCATTATTTTCCAATATTCTTAACTGATTTTACCAGCTGTTATTGTATTTTAGTGTAAAAATAAATTACTAATATATTATCTATGTCTTCCATCAAAATAACTATCTTGATTGTTGTCGTATCAGTAAGAAAATATCTGAACTCCTATATCTTATCAGAAGAAGACAGGCAGAGTTACCAGTTTCTAGTATAGTGTAAGTAAAAAATGGGAGAAAACATGCCCCCATATACAGTATATAATACAGATGAGCTTTATTTTTCTGGGTTGGGTCGGGTTTCAATTCGGGCGCTTCATTGGAAAACTCGTTTTCCCATGGATAGTTTTTCGGCAACAATGAAGCTGGAATCCAAACCTGAAACCGGAAAAACGAATAAAGAAAAAACTCCGAATCGGAAAAAATCCCACCCCAACCCTTCAAATTTACTGTATTACAACCACCCCCCTAACATCCCGATCCCATCCCAAGACTTACTAAAAGCCCTGGTGGTCCAGCGGGGTCCCATGAGCAGTCTCTCCCTCTGGGTTGTCGGGCTGTCGGGCCTGCTACGAATCAAATGGCTTCGATGGCCCTTTGCCCTTACATTGTCACAGGGGCTACCAGTGCCATTGGTTGGCCCCTGTCACATGGTAGGAGCAATGGAGTCCCCCAAGACTTGCCAAAAGTCCCTGTTGGTCCAGCGGGGGTCCTGGAGCAATCTCCTGCACTTGGGGTGTCGGCTGCCAGTATTCAAAATGCCGCCGATAGCCTTTGCCCTTACTATGTCATAGGGGCTACCAGTGCCATTGGTCAGCCCCTGTCACATGGTAGGAGCACAAGATGCCACCAGCCATCCATTGCTCCTACAATGTAACAGGGGCCGACCAATGACACTGGTAGCCCATGTGACATCGTAAGGGCAAAGGGCCATCGGCGCCATTTTGATTCGTAGCAGGCCCGACAGCCCGACGGCCCGGAGGGAGAGATCGCTCGCGGAACCCTGCTGGACCACCAGGGCTTTTAGTAAGTCTTGGAGAGGGATCGGGATGGTGGGGGCGTTGTAATACAGTAAATTTGAAGAGTTGGGGTGGTTTTGTTTTTTTCTTAAATAAATGTGCCCTTCCCCCGCACTAACCCAAAAAACGAATTTTCCCCGAAGTTCAGTAAAAATCCGTTTTGTGGTTCGCGTCCCCCAAACCACGATGAATTAGGCAATTTCGTTTAAATTGCCTAATTTGTGATAAACGAATGCACATCTCTAGTATATAATACACTGGAGGATAAGAGAGCTTTTTCTATTCTCATTCACCACAGAGCAATCAGATAGAAAATATAACCTGAGAATATACAGATCTCACCTGGTACCTTGTGTTTGGTTCGGGGTGGTATTTTTTCCTGTCTTTTGGCTTCTTCCTCTACAGAAATATGGAACGATTAAGGGGGTCATTTTCTAAGCCTATCGCACGCGAAAAGTCTCTTTTCGCATACTATAGTTTGCCAGGGACGGAGTCGGCACAGCAAAGAAAAAATTCGGGGTGGCGAGGAGGCAGACGCGGCGTTATCTTCGCTGGCGGCGATAAGGTAAGGACTGTCATCTTCGCCAGTAGTGCACCCAATAGCGCCACCTTTCATGGTGGCGCTATTGGGAGCGAAAGCCGGCAGCGATAACATCGCGGTGGTGAGATCGCTGCCAGCTTTCGCAGGCCCACACCCCCCCCCCCTCCCTTTGCCAGTTCCTAGTGTAGTGCAAGAGAAATTTGGTGGAAAACATACACCCAGATATAGTACATGGGAGGATGAGAGCTGTCGCTGTTCACATTTACCACAAACCAACTAGATAGAAAATATGACCTGAGAATACACCGATCTTACCTGGTACCTTGTGTTTGGTTCGTGGAGGTGATTTTTGCTGTTTTCTGGCTTCTTCCTCTACAGTAATATGGAAAGATTAAGTCAGTCACCTTTGTCCATGCAGATATTTTCACATTATTTTCCAATATTCTTAACTGATTTTACCAGCTGTTATTGTATTTTAGTGTAAAAATAAATTACTAATATATTATCTATGTCTTCCATCAAAATAACTATCTTGATTGCTGTCGTATCAGTAAGAAAATATCTGAACTCCTATATCTTATGAGAAGAAGACAGGCAGAGTTACCAGTTTCTAGTATAGTGTAAGTAAAAAATGGTAGAAAACATGCCCCCATATACAGTACATAATACACTGGAGGATGAGAGAGCTAACTTTGCTCTCATTCACCACAGAGCAATAAGATAGAAAATAGGACCTGAGAATAAACAGATCTTACCTGGTGCCTTGTGTTTGGTTCGTGGTGGTGCTTTTTCCTGTCTTTTGGCTTCTTCCTCTACAGTAATATGGAAAGATTAATGGGGTCATTTTCTAAGCCTATCGCACGTGAAAAGTCCCTTTTCGCATACGATAGCTTTCCGGGGAGCAGTTGGGGTAGCAAGGGGAAGAGTCGGGGCAGCGAGGGGAAGAGTTGGGGCGGCGAGAAGGCGTTTGCGGCATTATCTTCACTGGCGGCGATAAAGTAAGGACCGTTATCGTCGCCAGTAGCATGCCCAGTATCGCCACCTTTCATGGTGGCGATATTGGGTGCAAAAGCCGGCAGCGATTACACCGCAGTGGTGTGATTGCTGCTGGCTTTCACAGGGCCACCCCGCGCTTCGCTTTCCCGCCCCCGTTACCGCTGGATTCACCATTCTCTGCGAGAATGGATAATCCAGGCCTAAGTCAGCCACCTTTGCCCTTGCAGTTATTTTCTCATTATTTTTCCAATTTTCTCTACTGATTTTATCAGCTACTACTGTATTTTAGTGTACACTAAGGAATCAAATACTAATACAATGCTACTATGTCTTCAATCAATAATAACCATGCTTGATCGATGTAGTATCAGTAAGAAAATATATGAGCTCTTATAACATAACTGAGGATGATAGGCATAGTCAACAGTTCCTAGTGTAGTGCAAGAGAAATTTGGTGGAAAACATACACCCAGATATAGTACATGGGAGGATGAGAGCTGTCGCTGTTCACATTTACCACAAACCAGCTCAATAGAAAATAGGACCTGAGAATAAACAGATCTTACCTGGTACCTTGTGTTTGGTTCGTGGAGGTGATTTTTGCTGTTTTTTGGCTTCTTCCTCTACAGTAATATGGAAAGATTAAGTCAGTCACCTTTGTCCATGCAGATATTTTCCCATTATTTTACAATATTCTTAACTGATTTTAACAGCTGTTATTGTATTTTAGTGTAAAAATAAATTACTAGTATATTATCTATGTCTTCCATCAAAATAACTCTGCTTGATTGCTGTCGTATCAGTAAGAAAATATCTGAACTCCTATAACGTACCAGAGGAAGACAGGCAGAGTTACCAGTTTCTAGTGTAGTGTAAGTATAAAATGGGAGAAAACATGCCCCCATATACAGTACATAATACACTGGAGGATGAGAGAGCTATCTCTGCTCTCATTCACCACACAGCAATCAGATAGAAAATATGACCTGAGAATAAACAGATCTCACCTGGTACCTTGTGTTTGGTTCGTGGTGGTGATTTTTGCTGTTTTTTGGCTTCTTCCTCTACAGTAATATGGTAAGATTAATCAGTCACCTTTGTCCTTGCAGATATTTTCCCATTATTTTCCAATATTCTTTACTGATTTTACCAGCTGTTATTGTATTTTAGTGTAAAAATAAATTACTAGTATATTATGTATGTCTTCCATCAAAATAACTCTACTTGATTGCTGCCGTATAAGTAAGAAAATATCTGAACTCCTATAACGTACCAGAGGAAGACAGGCAGAGTTACCAGTTTCTAGTATAGTGTAAGTATAAAATGGGAGAAAGCATGCCCCCATATACAGTACATAATACACTGGAGGATGAGAGAGCTGTCTCTGCTCTCATTCACCACAGAGCAATCAGATAGAAAATATGACCTAAGATTAAACAGATCTCACCTGGTACCTTGTGTTTGGTTCGTGGTGGTGCTTTTTCCTGTCTTTTGGCTTCTTCCTCTACAGTAATATGGAAAGATTAAGGGGGTCATTTTCTAAGCATATCACATGTGAAAAGTCCCTTTTCGCATACGACAGCTTTCCGGGGCGGGGTCGGGGCAGCGAGGGGAGCAGTCCGGGTGGCGAGGGGAAGAGCTGGGGCGGCAAGGAGGCGTTCGCGGCGTTATCTTCACTGGTGGCGATAAGGTAAGGACCAGTAGCGCGCCCAATAGCGCCACCTTTCATGGTGGCGCTATTGGGTGCAAAAGCCGGCAGCGATAACATCGCAGTGGTGCGATCGCTACAGGCTTTCGCATGCTCGCCCCACCCTTCGCCTCCCCATCTCCCCTTACCTCTGGATTCACCATTCTCTGCGAGTGTGACGGGGTCACTATGCTAGACTAGATAGGAAGAATAGAGCTAGGAACCAAAGATTCAAGGGAAGAGGGGGAAGGAAAATACAGCAACACCAGGCAAGAGACGTCCTTTGGTTCCTTCCCCCGGATGTTACAAGGACAGAAGAACCACAGGTGTGGGAGGTTAAGGGTGGGACTTCCCTGGAGCCAATCAGCTGGCAGAGGAGGAGGAGTTTCCACAGGATAAAAAGGACTCCCTAGTAGAGCAGTCTTAGTCTCCTGTGGGGGACTGAGGAGGAAGGATCGGATTTCCTGTCTGCTCTGGGAGACTTTGAGGCTGGACATTCCCCAACCGTGTGAAGGACTGCCGCAACTATCACAGAAGGTGAGTGCGGGGACTTCTGTTGTTGGACAAATGACAAGGATACTTTGCCTGGAGAACTACCAGTGGGTGGTTTTATCTCTGGGGAAGGGTTGAGGTCCCAAAGGTACGGTTAGGCCCAGTGGGGCCAGACTTTTGAACTGTGGACTTTGAGAGGGACTTCTGAAATCAGTGGTTGGAAAGTGAGCTGCTGGCTCAGTGGGGAAAGCATCTGCCTTCCATCCAGGTGGTGAGAGTTCGAATCCTATCTGGGGACTTTGAAGATAAATATGTTTAAACTGCTATTTGAGTTTCCAAGGAACCAGGGAACAGATCATGTATGGACAGCGAGAATGGAAAATTCAGGCCTATGTCTGCTACCTTTTGTCCTTGCAGATATTTTCCCATTATTTTCCAATATTCTTTACTGATTTTACCAGCTGTTATTGTATTTTAGTGTAAAAATAAATTACTAATATATTATCTATGTGTTTCATCAAAATAACTATCTTGATTGCTGTAGTATCAGTAAGAACATTTCTGAACTCCTATAACATACCAGAGGAAGACAGGCAGAGTTACCAGTTTCTAGTATAGTGTAAGTATAAAATGGGAGAAAACATGCCCCCATATACAGTACATAATACACTGGAGGATGAGAGAGCTGTCTCTGCTCTCATTCACCACAGAGCAATCAGATAGAAAATATGACTTGAGAATAAACAGATCTCACCTGGTACCTTGTGTTTGGTTCGTGGTGGTGCTTTTTCCTGTCTTTTGGCTTCTTCCGCTACATTAATAAGAGAAGATTACTTGACTGTATAGCACATAAAGCAGAGATAGGGCCTATATAATATCAGCAAGCAAATATGTGAGCTCTTAAAGCATACTTGAGGGTGACAGGCATAGTTGCCAGTTTCTAATATTATGAGAAAGCAAACTGGGAAAAAACCATGGACCTTATGATCCCATGGCTTTCTAAATTATATGCCTTTGCCTTGAATTCGCCTAAATGTTTAGTGGACAAGAGGAGGAGGGTGGGGGTTCTTGTTTCGAATTGAAAAATGAGCAGAACTCTAAATTCCCCTTGATTTAGGAAAACATATGTGATAAATAGCTAGAAGGAAAAATGTACGAAATCTCTTCTCTGCATAACAATTCACAACAGAAATTAAACTTGAGTCTTGATTCAACCAAGCAGCAACTGAATGCTTAAGTGGGAACTGATCTATGCCCAGAATATGTAAGCTTGCCACAAAAGTGAAACTTATTTTTAAAAACAAACTTGTTCAGATTTGTCCTGCAGTTTTCCCTCACTGATTGTTTCATTCAGTTTTTCTGAGGGAGTGGGGTGGGAAGAAGCATGAGCCACGTAGCAGTCTGGGCTGACTGTCCCTTCAATTCTCACAATAAAAAAACAACAATTCCTGAAAGCCATCCGGAAGGATCCAAATATTTTAATACATGCTCATCTTGAATACTCCTTGGGATCCTGTTTACCTTTTGATTTTATGATGGAAAGGAGGCCAAAATATAGGCAAGAGATACCATAAATGAGAAGAAATGTTGCTACTGTAAACAAACGGGGCGTTATTAAGGCAGTGAATCATTTCTGCAACTTTCAGAGCCATCTAGATGCTTAAAATTTAGGCAGGGATACAAACCAACCAGAGTTTTTGCTGGTCTGGCAGATTTTGATTCAAGGAAGTCGGCAGCCAGCAGTACCTTTAAACTGGCTACGTGAGTAATTGGCCACCACAGCAGAAAACCCCTCCCTCGCCATGCTTTGCCCTCTGACCTCCTCTCGTCCTCTGCTTTACACTATCACTGCTGCTCCTGCTATCCCCCTTCCTTAAGGACTTTTTTAAGCAAGAGGTCTAATCAAGGGAAAAAAAGGAGACCTTAAAGTTACATTTTTATTTAAATAACTTAATAAAATGTTGGATATTAACATTTTCACTAATGCTTGGACACCTCTGGTATGAGAAGCAGTGAGTATCCTTAGCTCACTAGTCAACCTTCAATTAAAAGTCAGTACACTATCACCATCATGAGCTAAATACTAAGGTGTAAGCAAAGATGAAAGAAATCTGTTGATTTAATGACTGAACCACTGAAAGTATTAATGTGTTAATATTATGTATTTTACATATATATAAGGAAGAATTAATATATAAGGTTAACTTCAAACATCAAAACAGATAAAATTCACTTTGGGGTAGATTTTAAAAGGATGCACATGTACACCCGATTTTATAACTTGCGCACGCAAGTTATAAAATCAGGGTTCAGCGTGCGCAAGGGGGTGCACAACTGTGCACCTTGCACGCGCCAAGCCGCGCTGCCTTCCCCCGTTCCCTCTCCCCCTAGCCTGACCTTCCCACCCCTTCCCCTAACCTTTCTCCCTCAGCCCTACTCTAACCCCCCGACCTTTATTTAACCTTTTGTGCCTACCTCTAGGCAAGTGCAAGTTGCAGCCGGCGCACGATCCACAGCACAGCAGCAAATGTCCACTGTGCCAGGAGCCGCTGACCCGGCCCCGCCCCTTTTTGCAAGCCCCGGGGCTTACATGTGTCCCGGGGCTTTACGCGCGTCGCCGGGCCTTTTTAAAATAGGCCCGACGTGCATAACCTTTTTAAAACAAGGCCCTTTATGTACAAACTCCCCTTTATGTGAGTTTGGAGAAATATGAATATATAAAATGGGGTAATTGTCAATGCTATTTATACACGTAAAACCTCATTGTAAGCAAGTAAATAGCTGTTGCAAAATTGACTGAGGCTCTGTTTGCATAAAAGCATGCACATAATCCAGATTCAGGTATTCTTCTGCATTAAAAGGATAACCTTCAAACAGCTTTGCATGGCCCCATATACACACGTGGATGGCCGCACATAGAACTACGGCAGTATTTTATAATCTGTGTGAATTAGGCATACACAGATGATATAAAATGGGTTAGATTTTAAAAGGTTGCGTGAGGGCGTACATGCGCGCGTAACCTGGCGCGCGCACATGTCCAACCAATTTTATAACTTGCGCATGCAAGTTATAAAATCGGCGTGAACAAGGGGGTGCACAATTGTGCACCTTGCGCGTGCCGAGCTGTTTGCCTTTCCCCGTTCCCTACCCCCCCACCCCACCTTCCCTTCCTTTCCCCTACCTCCCCCGCCCTTTCCCCCACCTTGTTTTTCTGCTTTTTTAAATTTCACAACTTACTTCAGCCTTGGGGCTGAAGTAAGTTGCGCGAGCCGGCCAACTGCCGGCGCGCGATCCCAAGCACAGTGGCAAATGGCCGCTGTGCCTGGATCCACTGGCCCCGCCCCTTTTTGCAAGCCCTGGGACTTACCCGTGTCCTTGGACTTTATGCGTGTCGCCGGGCCTTTTTAAAATAGGCCTGGTACGTATAAAAATCTGGCCCTATATGTACATATATATGCACATGCATGAATACTTGCAATGCACTGAAAGAGAATTTTTCAGTGAGGGATAAAAAAAAGACTTGCTTGTATAAAACTCTGATTTACACAAGTGATTGAAATTACCAGTTTAGCAATTCCTCCAACAGTTCACCCAGTTCTTCTCTTGGTCATCGCGACCTTCCTTGAGCCCCCCCCCCCCTCCAGTTCACCAGAACCTCCCACCCACTAATAATTGATTATTAATAATAACAGTCCCCCTCTGATATCAATTGGTTTTTTTAATTCTTTTTTTTATTAAGCTTATTTATTACAACCACAAAGTAATACCTTGTAAAGTAATTTTCAGAGAGTACAATTTAAGCAACTTATTTTCAGTCGATTATCCATTTCTGTATCATATTACATAATACTACTTTATCATATTACATTACACTCTCTCCATCATAGAGGTAATCAGAGGGGGGCAGGACAAGAGGAAATCAATAAGCTTTCCATTAAAAGAAACTGCAGCATGAGAGCATACCCACATTGCATCCAATTATGACCCAGTAATACACAAATTCATAGCTGGTACTATTACCCTAACATCTAAGAATTCTCTCAGCTGTTCAGGGCTAAAGAAAATATAGGTGTTATTTTGTAGCCTAACTATGCATTTACATGGATAACGCAAAAGAAAACTAGCTCCATGCAAGATAACGTCAGACTTCATATTCAAGAAAGCCTTTCGGCGTAACTGGGTAGGCCTAGCCAGGTCTGGATAGACACTTACCACACTTACTACCCAGAAAAGGAACATTTGTACTTTTAAAGTAGTAGCGCATAACTACGCTTATATCTTGCTCATAGAGAAAGACACTAGCAGTGTTTGTCTAGCAGTAACTTCTATAACTAAATTTTCCAAATAATCAGTCAAATTAGAGATGTTTCCTTAATTATTAGACCGTGGCAAAGCTTGCTTCTGAGATAAAAACACAATCTTCTTTGTAACTGGAACCATCACTGCCGGAATCTTTACTATCTCAACTAGATATTTCTTTAAAGTAAGAAGAGGCAGTTCTCCAAGAACTTTGGGAAAATTAAGCAACCACTAATTCAGATGATGCAATGAATTTTCCAAAAATTCCAATCTCCTTACAGATGCCATGCGATCTCGAATAATTACAGCATTAGTGTCTTTCAAACCTTTTACATCCTCTTCCAATTTCTTTATAGAAGACAAATGATCTTGTAAAATTTGTTGATGGTCTTGTGCGACCGTATCCAATTTTAATGACACAGTATCTAAACGTCGAGTTTGTTCTTTAAAGGTTAGGGACATACCTGCTATTAAGTCTCTCCAGGGTCACAACAGCCGGTCTCATAATCTCCTGGGGGGAATGCACCTCTGTTCCACTTCCCAGAGCATAGGTATTCTCACTGGATGTCTCCAGGAGAACAACCCCACTTCCCCCAACATTCTCCACGGGGGCCTTCAAACTCAGGGCTGGATTAAGGGGCAATGCTCATTCTGGAACACCGCTGTTGGCTCCTTCCAGCTGAGGCTGATCACTCGAGTTTTCTCTCAGGGCCTCAGCACCGCAGGCGTCACCAGATGGAGAAGCTATTAGCGTGGGTCAGGAGGGCTCAAAGATATTTCCCCAGGAGAAAACAGAGCTTCTCCTGGGGAAATATCTTCCAGTGGGGGAAGACGCCCTCAACTCTGTAGTGGGGGTTGTGAACTTGATGATACGTCGCTGGTCTGCGGGGAGGACGGGTTCAGAAGGATATACCCTAACCTTCCCCTTCCTCTTGTGCGGCATTGCCAAAAGTCTTCAGGCAACAAGAAAAAATAAGGTAATATCTCGAGGAAACTGCGGAGCAGCGCGGTTCACGTCCTCTCACGTGGCCATCTTGGATCCGCCCCCCCCCCCCCCTCTGATATAAATTGTGTGAGATAATTATGAAGTGTAAAATTATACAAAAAAGTTACTGCATGTACTTTTATAAAATAGCAACTCATGTGTGTAAATTTTGGCCCTGTTCTGTAATGCCTCTAGACTTCCCCTTTTTTAATGCGAGTAGATGAATGTGTAAAAGGTGAACTATGTACACATGTTAAATGTTTATAAAATAGTATTTATGGAAGTGCAGGCTACTTGCATGCGTATATGCTAACTTATGTGTGCAACTCTTTTTGAAAATTCACCCCAAACTGAGCAGAAGCAAACATTGGGGAGGAATTGGGGCAGAGTTGTCATTGACCTTCATACTTTTTTATTTTAAAAAGTCTACACCTTGGTATATGTGCGCAAATTACTCCCTTTGAAAAGGACATGCAACTTTTGCATGAGTGAATCTCCCTGGCCACTTACTCATAAATTTTCAAAGTACATTCATGCACATAAGTTTGCTTAGAAAATCCTTGGTATAGCATTTGTGTACAATGAACACACAGACTGCTCCGCTCTATGGGGGGGGGGGGGGGTTATAAAAATACCTCTACAGTAGTACCACAAAAATGGCCCTTGTGAAAATCACACAACTGATATGTGCGTAAAATTCTGTGCATACACACTGTATGTGTGCATATGTTTTCGTGCATGGGGGAGAGGCATTCCAGGTGTCTGTGTCTGGGCAGGGTTTAAACTATGTGCACCAAATAAGCGTAATTGCTTGCAAGCAGTTTTGTCAGGATAATTTTCAAAGCAAACTTATGCGCACCAAGTCAACTCTGAAAACTGGCATAACATGCATATTTTTGCCATCTAACTTGCCATATTACCCCATAATATTAAATTACAGAAGAAAGATGATAAGCAAATAGTATGTATATATTTTTGACCCTTTTGAATTAGACTAGTGTTATGACGACTGCACAGCTCATCGAGTTTGGAAAGCTACATCATTAATAATGCTTTACAATGATGCCTGACATTGCATGCAATTGTAGGGATCCTGTTAGTCCCTACTAGAGTTGGTTAGGATTTTACCATTTGATACTGGGAGAGACAGTTAGGGATAAAATGTTTTGCAGCTCCCCCATGTGGAATGCCTGCAATGTAACCATTCTGTTGGTTTATACTGTTTTATCTCTTTTGCTTTGAGAAGGCAGCCTTGTGCCAAGCACTCACTTAACTTAAATATCCATGGAGTTCTTTCTTTTGGAGGAGAGCTTCTTTACATCCTCACCTTCCATTTATTTAAGTTTGGAGTGCCAAATCTTTTTGGTCTCAGCTAACCTTGTTTACGTTTACTCTTCAAATCCAATAGAATAGGTTCCCCTTCAGCAAGAGGAATCCGAGATCATCAAGATCCAAGGATAGGATGACTTCCAGCCATCCTGTGTGAGAAGAAGGAGAAAGGAGAGGAGGTGGACCACCTACCTAAATGACCCATGAATATCTACTGAGGATACTACCAGAGGAGATAGGAGATAAAGGCTAAGAGGCCAATATTCAGTAGGCTAGCTGGATAACTTGTCCTGTATATTCAGCGTGATAAATATCCCTTTGAATATAATTGCTTAAAGTTATCCGGCTACATGTAGCTAGATACCTTAAAACCCTAAATGCTATGTTTAAATATAGCCATTTAGGATTTTAAGTTATGCAGCCCCTTGTGTGGCCAGATAACTTGCTGCTTACTTCTAGCACTAGAAGCGTAAACCTGGAGTAGTTTATGCTTCCAGCACACTTTGACTGAAACTGCACTGGACCTCATGGGTAAGTGCTGACCCAACTCCTGGCGGGGATTTTTTGGCCTCGGGAAGTGAGGCTAAGGGTCGGGGGGGGGGGGGGGGTGTCGGAGTGCTGTGGGGTGTTAAATTGCTAGCCTGGCCTTAGAGACAGTTCACTCTATAAAGAATGAGATTGCCTGGGGGGGGGGGGGGTGGCGACAGCTCCATCAGATTTAGACATGTGGGCTGAGGGATGCATGGCCTGACAGAATAACTTTTAGATTAGGTGGGGGATAGAAAAAAATCAGGCCATAGGCCCCTTTCATTCTTTTTTATTTTTGTCAGCAAAATTGCTACACTTTTTTTATATGTATATTAACATGTTTTGTAGAATAATGAAAATACAGATGATAGATAAAACGGCAAATTTTTAAAACAATTCATGTAACCAGTTTCCTGTTTGTGCTGTAAATACCATCCAGGGTGCTACGAGGCTGGGATTCAGGTGTGGCTGGGGGGAGAGGGTGAAGTTATCTCCCTGGCATGATCAATATGTCTTTGGTCAAATGGTGAACATGTCAGCTGAATGATACTCACTAACTGCAGGAAAACACAGAATAAGACCAAGGAGGAGAATAATAACAAAAATGTCCAGTAGGATTTAGCCCACTCACCATTCATTCATCAAGGACTAGGAAGGAAATAAATAAAGTCAAATGGTGGTATACAAAATAATATTGGATAACCAACTTAACCTCAAAAAATTCATCAACAAAACCACTAAGGAATGCTTTTTCAAACTGCAAGTCCTAAAAAAAACTGAAACCCCTCCTACATTTTCACGATTTCCGACTGGTACTACAATCTATACTCTTCTCTAAAATCGATTACTGCAACGCTCTGCTCCTCGGCCTTCCAGCAAATACTATCAAACCTCTGCAGATGTTGCAGAATTCAGCCGCCAGGATCCTGACGAACTCAAAGAAAAGAGAACACATCTCCCCCATTCTTTATATCCTCCATTGGCTTCCGATCAAATTCAGAATTCTCTACAAAGCCATAACCATAATTCATAAAGCCCTACACAACCTCTCTCCAATCGAGCTTACCATCCAGCCACGTCTTCATAACTCCATTAGACCAATTAGAGGAGCTTATCAAGGCATATTACACGTTCCCCCAGCAAAAACCTCCTTTAGGAAATGAGCCCTCTCCATAGCAGGCCCTGCACAATGGAATGCATTCCCTCCAGACCTCCAACAAGATCCATGTCCCCTTTCATTCAAGAAAAAACTCAAAACATGGCTCTTCAAACTTGCATGCCCAGAATAAGGACTACAGCTCGCATTCCCAGAATTGAAGACTTCCGCTCATACCTTTGACCAGTCGGACAAACACATTGCATTATATCTTTATAGTGTTTCTCACTTTCCAGACTCCTGCTTATACCTTGACCAGTCTGATCAATGCATTGCACCGTGTCTTTATAATTGTTTCTCATTTTGAAATCCTTTGATCCCACCTAATGCTATAACTAATCAAGCCTCTCTTAAAGAGCTATCTCATTTAGATCATGACACACCCTGTAACCAGTCTCCATGTCCGGACCTGATCAAGTTTACTTTACCTGTTTAATTCCGCCTTTAAGATGTATATCTTAACCTAAAATCTTGTTAGTCAGATTTTATTAAGTATTTATCCTAATTTGAATCTTATTAATGTTCTAAGTAATGAATCATCTATCATTTCCAGTTCAAAAGTATTTATTTATCTATTAACTTTGTTTAACAATTGTTTAGCCATGGTTCCTTAATTATGTTCTTGTCTCTTATATTGTTCCTTGTAATGCTCCTTTGCAAAGTTTTTTGTTCACTGTAAACCGGTATGATTTGTAGTTTTGTACAGGAATATTGGTATATAAAAACAAAATAAATAAATAAATAAATTAAAGATGAGTATCCAGGCCAAAATAGAGAAAATTAGGAACAGCACCAAGAATAGTGAGAAAAAACATAGATTCTCCATGTCAGTAGAGATATGCTTGAATTTTAAATCATGTGCGTACATGAGCATGTATAATTTAAAACAAACCTACCACAGGTAACAAGTATACTCCAAATTTTAAGAGGTTACTCGAGCAAATCACATATCTTCCATAAGACGTTGCCGGCTTTAATGCATACATGTGGCTTTTAAAATATGTGTCACTTGCGAGTTGCCCACATACTTGCATATATGGGCTTCTTAATGCGAGCACCACTTTTAAAATTTTGTTCTCGAGTATTAATATATTGTTATCAGTGCCTTCAACAAAAATAACTATACTTTATTGATGTATCAGTAAGCAAATATGTAAGCTTCTACAACATACCTGAGGAAGACAGGCAGTATTATCAGTTTCTAATATAGTGCTAGAGCAAATATGTGCACCAGGATATATAATACACATGAGGACAAGAGAGCTGTCTCTATTCACATTCACCACAGAGCAGTCAGAGAGAAAATATGACATGAGTTTACATGTATCTTACCTAGCACCTTGTCTTTGGTTCGTGGAAGTGCTTTTTCCTGTCTTTTGGCTGCTTCCCCTACAGTAATTAGAAACAATTGCATCAGTCACCCTTGTCCATGCAGCTATTTGCATATTATTCTACCACAATTCTTTCTTGATTTTGCAAGCTGCTACTGCATTTTAGTGTAGAATAAAAACTGACCATGAAATTAGAGAAAAACAAAACAAAAAAAACCAACTATTTAAAAAAATGAAATAGTAGGGATGTGAATCGGGCTTCGGCCGATTGAAAATATCGTACAATATTTTCAAAATCGTCAGAAATCGGGGGCTCCCCCAAAACAATAGGAAAACCCCCACAAAATTGTTCGTGGGGGTTCTCTTATCGTTTTGGGGGAGGGTGGGAAAAACGGTATACAAAAATGACCTCCCCCCCAAAAAAAACATTTTACAGGTACGTGGGGGTCCCAGGAGCGATCTCCCGCTCCCGGGCCATCGGCTGCCACTAATCAACATGGCGCCGATGGCCCTTTGCCCTTACCATGTGACAGGGTATCCGTGCCATTGGCCGGCCCATGTCACATGGAGGGAGCACTGGATGGACGGCGCCATCTTTAAAAATGGCACAGGCCATCCAGTGCTCCTACCATGTGACAGGGGCCAGCCAATGACATGGATACCCTGTCACATGGTAAGGGCAAAGGCCATCGGCGCCATTTTTATTTGTGGCAGCCGACGGCCCGAGAGCGGGAGATCGCTCCCGGGACCCCCACTGGACCACCAGGTACCTGTAAAATGTTTTTTTGGGGGGGGAGGTCGGGAGGGTGGGGGAAGCTAAGGGATTAGTTTTAAAGGGTCGGGGTGGGTTTTTTGTTTATCGGCTCAGGCGCAGCCGATAAACAAAACTGCAATCGGGCCGGACGAAAAAAAAAACACGATGTGAGTCGGAACCGGAATCAGAACCGGTTCTGGTTCCGATTCACATCTCTATGAAATAGTACAAAAAAGCATTAAAAAGACTGCACACCCCTAAAAAAAACAAAAACAGAGTAACAAAACAAAGTGTACTATCATGCCAACTAGTGAATAGGACTGTCTCATTAATATGATGGTTTGTTAAACTGTAAACCTTAAATTAGATAACTTTGGAATGTAGCTCTTTTTGACTCAGAACTGATGAAAAGGATCACTCAGTGACAAAGGTTGTATAACAGAAATCTACCTGATTTGGAATGCAGAGGCACTTTTTCATGTCTTAATTCTTGTTCTACATGAAAGAAGAAACCTGGATGGGTAAGATCAATTAAACACATACAAAGAAATCTTGGTACATATTTAGTTTAAAATATATATATTCTGTTAGATTTCAAATGTGGCCATGGTAGCAAAATTTTGTGATATAAATTGCTAGGGTTGGGCATTCGTGAGAAATGAAATAGGAAATGAGACATTTTGTTTTCAAAGCGAAATGATTAAAAATCTGACGAAATTTTGTTGGTTTTCAAATTTCGTTTTACTAACAAAAAAAATGATGTGTAGGGCCTAGGGCAAACTTATCTGCTCTGTTGGGGATCCAGCATCATGATCCAGGCCTAGGCCAGATGCCTGGGCTTGGGCTAGGCCAGGGCCCGGACCAGAAATAAGGTCTCAATACCTGGGTATTAACTGGGAACCAGGCCCGCCACCTGTGCCTCAGCCTCGGGTAGGGCCCAGTCTGGAGATCGGGACCCAGTGCTGAGGCTTCAGCCCGGACCTAGGCCTGACTTGGAGATTGGCTCCTGACCCCTGGGCCTCCACCTAGGTCAAGACCCAGTCCAGAAAGCGGGTTCTGATGCTGGGACCTCGGCCCAAACATAGGCTCAATGCCCAGGGCCTGGCCTGTAGGCTGGATCCTGATGACTGGGTTTCAGCCTAGACCAGGGCCCAGTTCCAGGCCCAATGCAGGAACTTGGTCTGGAGATCTGGTAACAACACCAGGGCTTTGGCCTGGACCCAGGCCAAATGTGTAGATGGGAAGGAGGCCGGGTCCCGACATATGGGCCTTTGACAAGGCCAGGGCCCATCCAGATCTGATACTGTGGTCCAGTCTAGAGGATGGGTCCTGACATCATGACCTCAACTCAGGGGCAAGCATTATGGCCACAGAAGTCTTTAGTCCCGTATTCTGTCTTCCTAGACGAAATGAGCCCTCCATTTGGGAGGTGCCTGAGTTAATTAACTCCAGTGAATCCTCCACAGCAGAGGGCACCATATTGATGCACAGCAGCATTAACTGCCAAATAACAAAATGGTGCCATCCATTGGGGAGGATGCCCCAGAGATAATTAACTCCCAAGCAGTTAGCATCATTTTGCCTAATCAGAAAGAAGAGGGAACCAAAGACTTCCAAATCCTGAGTGCCAGGCCTTGGCCTAGGCCTGACCCTGCATTGAGATCCCAGCATTGGGACCCAGTCACTGGACTGGGCTGCAGCAGGCCCTGGCCTAGTCATCGGGACCCAGCCTCAAAGTCTGAGCCTTGCTTAGGATCTAGGTTGAGGTTGTGGTGACCTATTGTGGCCTAGGCTTATGCAAGGCCAAAGCTTATGCATAGGCCTAAGCCATGGTAGTTTGCCGTGATTTCAGCCTAGGCTTCAGCCTGGGCCTATTCCTTGGCATCATATCCCCCCCGGGACTGGAAAGTGGGGGCCATTGAGGTTCTTGGCCCTGTCATTTTTTTGGGTGGGAGGGATGGATGGAGGGCATGGGAAGCCCCATTTCTTTTTTTTGGTTTGTTTTTGGGTTTTTCTTTTTTTAATGTTTATTTCTTTTTTAATAATAAACATTATATAAAGCAAAAATCATGGAAAACCAAACCCCCAAAAATGAAATGTAAAACAAAAAAATGTTTTATTCTTCCTGCTCCTAAAAATTACATATAATGCTCTTTAAAGTAAAATGAATATCTCCCATATAGTTCGATTGCTAGATATATTCTTTTAATAGTTCATCTGAATCCAAACAGGCCATGCAGCTAAAGTGATGCTGGCCTACATGGAATCAATAAATTACTCTTTTGAAGATTGGTGGTCTAACTTTTGGAAATCACACCCAGTGAGGATGAGAATCATGACCCACTAGAAGAGACATGTGCCAGTCACTGACTTTAAATGAGGGGGAGAAGTGATTCTGAAGTGTGGAGGGAGGGTCTCAGTAGCAGCAGCAAGAAGGAAACCCTCCACATTGCCTACACTGCTCCTTACCAGTGTGGTTCCTCTATTGGCAAGATACACACTGGCATATTCATTTGTGATAGAAGCGGAGAAGGGCAATATGGAGGACTTCCTCTCTGCTTCTGCTGTGCACAAGGGTTTAGTAGGAATTTGCATTTGATTTTAGGGAATGCAAAAAATTCAATGGATGAGGTCATTTTCATGTTTTGAATGCAAGAAACCAAAAGTAGTCTCCTATTAAAATACCACGGGCTGAGAGTAGCACCAAAAGTTGTCCCTGACTCTGAGGCAAATTCCCAATGCCAGGGCATGGCGCTAAAGCCAGATCCCAATACTGAGGCCCAGGCCCAGTACAGGCCCAGTGCCTAGACCTGGCACAAGGAGAAGTTCTGAGGATTGGTTTGGTGCCTCACCCTAGCCCTGGCCCTGAGACTTAGGTCTGAGCGTGGCTTGACTCTAAGCCCTAGGCCCAGTGCTGATACCTGTCTCTGAGGTCTGCTCCCAGTACTAAAGTCTAATCTGATGCTGGAGCTTGTCTCTGAGGCCTGTTTCTAGTGATGAGGCTTAGACCTGATACTGGAGTCTAGACCTGAGAAAAAGGCTTGGTGTCTAACACCGCAGCTTGGACCTGAGGCCTGGTCTAGGTTCAGAGAGCTCAGCCTGCACTGTTGCTCATCTATGAAGCCTGGTCCTTTCACCAAGGCCTAGGCTTTGTGCTACAGCTTGGTCCTTAGGCATGAGCCTGTCACCATTGCCTAGGCCCTCTTTCAGAGGCCTTGGCTCATGCCTGGCCTGGGCCTGAAGCGTAGTTACATCACCATAGCCTAGAACCAACCTCAGGCTTAGCCCTGAGACCTGGTCCCATCATTGAGGTCTGGCCCTGAGACCTAGAGTTGTTGCCAAATCCCAGGCCTGGCACCAAGTCTGACCCTGAAGCCATAATGCTGTACATCAAAATGGTGCCTGGTTCCCTTTAATATCTTCTTGTGAGAGCTCTGTGGGAGGGGCCCAGCAGGGAAGGAATAAGAGCTGGGATCCAGATGGAGGTAGTCAGTCCAGGCCCAGGTCTCCAGGAGGAAGGCAACTCCTGTAGAATATTGTTATCTAAACACTGAGCTGTAATGAAGCTGTATGAGTATAGAAGGAAGTGGTACTAACTGTGAGTAATTGGAGTACACTGTTCTGAAGGTAAAGGCAGTCTACTAATGTGTATGTGTTAAAGTGGCAAATAAAGATAAAGTGTTTTAAGAAAGGCTGGAATCAGTCCAGGTTTGTGCTAGGGAATCATGGCTCATTCCCACAGACTTATATTCAACTCTAAATTCAACAAAATGGGTGTCAAAGTTTGCAAACAATGAATCCATTGTTGCTCAATCTGAAGAAGGTGGCATGGTCAGATGCCTCCATGTCAGTTTTTATGAGGTACATCTATTACGCAGAACTAGAGAGCATCAAAGATGTGCTATTGTTCCTGGAAATGTGCAACTAGGGGAGCAGTAACTCCTGCTTGCTTCAGGCAGCTGTGGTGTTTGATCATGCAAGTATAGATAGAGCAAGTTATCTTACCAACATTGAACTTCCTGCATGGGCTTTAGATAACATATATCATCCCTGTTGTTTTATGGCATAAATGAATATTCTGTCCAGCAGGAAAAAGCTTCCACCTCTGTCATCTACATAGCTACTGGACATACCGAGCAATGAAGACAAGCTCCGTGTCCAAGGTTATGTGATATTGCAGTACAATTACTCTGAGACAAATCAGAATAAATCAAAATATCTCTCAAATTGCTTCCTCACATACATGCAAACTGTGGAGAATCCTGGAACATACGATGAAGTTGCAGAACATGCCAGTGGCAGCAAATCAAGGTACAAATGTCTCTGTTCTGAAGGGAAAATGATAAAACACATGTCCTTGTAGGGGCGAATCCAGGTAGAAACATCCAATTTCTATGAGTAAATATGGCTTTCAAGTATGCTTTCCAGACACAGGATTGTGAATAGCTGCATGACAAAACTATGTTAGCCAAGATCTTAGCTTGAAATTTGAAATCATCCAGGTTGGAACAGATCCGACGCAAGCTAAAGAATAGACCAATCAATAAATTAGATTTTAAAAACCCTGAATCTCCATACTAAAGAAAGCAGGGTACAACATGGATGGGGAAAGAGCACAGGCAGCTAGAAAGGGAGGGGGGGAGGAGGGATGAGAAGAGAAGATAGGCAAGGAGGGTGGAAGGTGTTATGGATGAGCAGGGAGGGGATGAACCAAGCATAGAGGAAGGAGTGGTGGGTAATAGGAAAAGGGGAGGGAAGAGTTCTCTAGCTGCACTTTGGCTGAAGCATGAAAATAGTGGCAGGGTCTGAAGAATGAAGAATTGGATTGGAAAGTTTGATGAATACTTAGAAATCTTCAACACGAGTATCCAGAGATTCTCTACAGTAGTGCTCAGTGGGTCAATCCGAGAAGTCCCTGAGGCAGTGGCTCGTGAAACGTGTTCATGTCAGACTTGGACTCTAGACTCTGGAACTTGGTCTGCTCAAGTAAAGGGAAGTACTGTTCTCTGTACTTTTATGAAAAAGTTTAAAATAATAAGAAAAACTGAAACACAACATTATGAGGAATGTTTAGCGGACTGATGATTTAAAAAGACCCGTAGCGGTGAAATTACAAGTCTATACTTGCTAACCGCTGGTGGTATGAAGGAGCCAAAATTATATAAAAATTGTGATAAAATGTTATATAAAGTATAATTATTAAATGTCAATATCAGCAACAATATAAGATATAAGTTAATTTATGAACTTGTAATGTAAAGCATGTTACTTTTTGTTATTTCTTTCACGTGTTTCTTGTAAAGCCCGTTGCTGCATTATGTTCTATTGTAAACCGAGGTGATGTTCCAAACATGCCGCAGTAATTAAAAACTCTTAATTAAACAAATAAATAAATAAATAAAAATCGTTTGACACAATGTGATTTCTATAAGATTTCAATTACCCCAATATTGTCTGGGTAAATGTATCATCAGGACATGCTAGAGAGATACATTTCCTGGATAGAATAAATGACAGTTTTATGGAGCAATTGGTTCAGGAACCGATGAGAGAGGGAGCAATTTTAGATCTAATTCTCAGTGGAGCACAGGATTTGGTGAGAGAGGTAACGGTGGTGGGGCCGCTTGGCAATAGTGATCATAATATGATCAAATTTGAATTAATGACTGGAAGGGGGACAGTAAGCAAATCCATGGCTCTCGTGCTAAACTTTCAAAAGGGAAACTTTGATAAAATGAAAAAAAAAGATAGAAAAAACTGAAAGTAGCAGCTACAAAGGTAAAAATTGTGCAAGAGGCATGGTCATTGTTAAAAAATACCATCCTAGAAGCACAGTCCAGATGTACTCCACATATTAAAAAAGGTGGAAGGAAGGCAAAATGATTACCGGCATGGTTAAAAGGTGAGGTAAAAGAAGCTATTTTAGCCAAAAGATCTTCATTCAAAAATTGGAAGAAGGATCCAACAGAAGAAAATAGGATAATGCATAAGCGTTGGCAAGTTAAATGTAAGATATTGATAAGACCCAGTGCTGCCTTGGATCAGAAAGGTCTCCCAGTAGGAGAACATCACCCTGGTGTAGCAGGAAGTGATCCTGTAGCAAGGACCTGCTCTCCAGGTGATGTATTGTCCTCTAGCACTGAGGACAAATCTCCCAGGGCTACTGCCCAGGAGGGAAGGGTTAGGCCGGCCATCATAGTTGGTGATTCAATTATTAGAAATGTAGATAGCAGGGTGGCTGGTGGACGTGAGGACCGCCTGGTAACTTGCCTGCCTGGTGCGAAGGTGGCAGACCTCACGCGTCACCTAGATAGGATTATAGACAGTGCTGGGGAGGAGCCGGCTGTCGTGGTACATGTGGGCACCAACGACATAGGAAAATGTGGGAGAGAGGTTCTGGAAGCCAAATTTAGGATTTTAGGTAGGAAGCTGAAATCCAGAACCTCCAGGGTGGCATTCTCTGAAATGCTTCCTGTTCCACGTGCAGGTCCCCAAAGGCAGGCAGAGCTCCAGAGTTTCAATGCGTGGATGAGACGATGGTGCAGGGAAGAGGGATTCAGCTTTGTAAGGAACTGGGGAAACTTTTGGGGAAAGGGGAGACTTTTCCGAAAGGGCGGGCTCCACCTTAACCAGAGTGGAACCAAGCTGCTGGCACTAACTTTCAAAAAGGAGATAGAGCAGCTTTTAAACTAGAACAAGGGGGAAAGCCGACAGTCACTCAGCAGTGCATGGTTCGGAGAAATGTATCCTTGAAGGATACTAATGAAACAGGAGAGTTAGGGCATCCCAACAGAGGTTCCATCAAAAGCAAACATAGTTCATATGCCTATATGTAAAAAATCACCAAAGCTAATTATTACCGAATTATCCCAAACAACTGAAAAGCAGGTTGTTAAAACAAGCAAAAACTACACTTTGAAATGTCTGTATGCCAATGCCAGAAGTCTAAGAAGTAAGATGGGAGAGTTAGAGTGTTTAGCAGCAAATGATGAGATTGACATAATTGGCATCACAGAGACTTGGTGGAAGGAGGATAACCAATGGGACAGTGCTATATCAGGGTACAAATTATATCGCAATGATAGGGAGGATCAACTTGGTGGGGGTGTGGCACTTTATGTCCGGGAGGGTATAGAGTCCAACAGGATAAAGATCATACAAGAGAGCAAATGCTCAGTAGAATCTATATGGGTAGAAATCCCATGTGTGTTGGGTAAGAGTATAGTGATAGGAGTATACTACCGTCCACCTGGACAAAATGGTCAGACAGATGATGAAATGCTAAGAGAAATCAGGGAAGCAAACCAATTTGGCAATGCAATAATAATGGGAGATTTCAATTACCCCAATATTGACTGGGTAAATGTAACATCAGGACTTGCTAGAGATATAAAGTTCCTGGATGTAATAAATGACTGCTTCATGGAGCAATTGGTTCAGGAACCTACAAGAGAGGGAGCTATTTTAGATTTAATTCTTAGTGGAACGCAAGATTTGGTGAAAGAAGTAACGGTGGTGGGGCCACTTGGCAACAGTGATCATAACATGATCAAATTTAAACTAATAACTGGAAGGGGGACAATAAGTAAATCTGCAGCTCTAACACTAAATTTTAAAAAGGGAAACTTTGATAAAATGAGGAAAATAGTTAGAAAAAAACTGAAAGTTGCAGCTGCAAAGGTTAAAAGTGTTCAACAGGCTTGGACATTGTTTAAAAATACAATCCTAGAGGCGCAGTCCATATGTATTCCGCGCATTAAGAAAGGTGGAAGGAAGGCAAAACGATTACCGTCATGGTTAAAAGGTGAGGTGAAAGAGGCTATTTTAGCCAAAAAAACATCCTTCAAAAATTGGAAGAAGGATCCATCTGAAGAAAATAGGATAAAACATAAGCATTGTCAAGGTAAGTGTAAAACATTGATAAGACAGGCGAAGAGAGAATTTGAAATGAAGTTGGCCATAGAGGCAAAAACCCATAAAAACTTTTTAAAATATATCCAAAGCAAGAAACCTGTGAGGGAGTCGGTTGGACCATTAGATGACAGAGGGGTTAAAGGGGCTCTTAGGGAAGATAAGGCCATTGCAGAAAGACTAAATGAATTCTTTGCCTCCGTGTTTACTAATGAGGATGTTGGGGAGATACCAGTTCCGGAGATGGTTTTCAGGGGTGATGACTCAGATGAACTGAACGAAATCACTGTGAACCTGGAAGATGTAGTAGGCCAGATTGACAAACTAAAGAGTAGCAAATCACCTGGACCAGATGGTATGCATCCTAGGGTTCTGAAGGAACTCAAAAATGAAATTTCTGATCTATTAGTTAAAATTTGTAACCTATCATTAAAATCATCCATTGTACCTGAAGACTGGAGGGTGGCCAATATAACCCCAATATTTAAAAAAGGCTCCAGGGGCGATCCGGGTAATTATAGACCAGTGAGCCTGACTTCAGTGCCGGGAAAAATAGTGGAAACTATTCTCAAGATCAAAATTGTAGAGCATATAGAAAGACATGATTTAATGGGACACAGTCAACATGGATTTACCCAAGGGAAGTCTTGCCTAACAAATCTGCTTCATTTTTTTGAAGGGGTTAATAAACATGTGGATAAAGGTGAACCGGTAGATGTAGTGTATTTGGATTTTTCAGAAGGCGTTTGACAAAGTCCCTCATGAGAGGCTTCTACGAAAACTAAAAAGTCATGGGATAGGAGGCGATGTCCTTTCGTGGATTACAAACTGGTTAAAAGACAGGAAACAGAGAGTAGGGTTAAATGGTCAATATTCTCAGTGGAAAAGGGTAAACAGTGGAGTACCTCAGGGATCTGTATTGGGACCGGTGCTTTTCAATATATATATAAATGATCTGGAAAGGAATACGACGAGTGAGGTTATCAAATTTGCAGATGATACAAAATTATTCAGAGTAGTTAAATCACAGGCAGACTGTGATACATTACAGGAGGACCTTGCAAGACTGGAAGATTGGGCATCCAAATGGCAGATGAAATTTAATGTGGACAAGTGCAAGGTGATGCACATAGGGAAAAATAACCCTTGCTGTAGTTACACGATGTTAGGTTCCATGTTAGGAGCTACCACCCAGGAAAAAGATCTAGGCATCATAGTGGATAATACTTTAAATCGTCGGCTCAGTGTGCTGCAGCAGTCAAAAAAGCAAATAGAATGTTAGGAATTATTAGGAAGGGAATGGTTAATAGAATGGAAAATGTCATAATGCCTCTGTATCGCTCCATGGTGAGACCGCACCTTGAATACTGTGTACAATTCTGGTCGCCGCATCTCAAAAAAGATATAGTTGCGATGGAGAAGGTACAGAGAAGGGCAACCAAAATGATAAAGGGGATGGAACAGCTCCCCTATGAGGATAGGCTGAAGAGGTTAGGGCTGTTCAGCTTGGAGAAGAGACGGCTGAGGGGGGATATGATAGAGGTCTTTAAGATCATGAGAGGTCTTGAACGAGTAGATGTGACTCGGTTATTTACACTTTCGAATAATAGAAGGACTAGGGGGCATTCCATGAAGTTAGCAAGTAACACATTTAAGACTAATCGGAGAAAATTCTTTTTCACTCAACGCACAATAAAGCTCTGGAATTTGATGCCAGAGAAGGTAGTTAGTGCAGTTAGTGTAGCTGGGTTCAAAAAAGGTTTGGATAAGTTCTTGGAGGAGAAGTCCATTAATGGCTATTAATCAATTATACTTAGGGAATAGCCACTGCTATTAATTGCATCAGTAGCATGGGTTCTTCTTAGTGTTTGAGTAATTGCCAGGTTCTTATGGCCTGGTTTTTGGCCTCTGTTGGAAACAGGATGCTGGGCTTGATGGACCCTTGGTCTGTCCCAGCATGGCAATTTCTTATGTTCTTATGTTCTTAAGACAGGCAAAGAGAGAATTTGAAAAGAAGTTGGCCATAGAGGCAAAAATTCACAGTAAAAACTTTTTAAAATATATCCAAAGCAGAAAGCCTGTGAGGGAGTCAGTTGGACTGTTAGATGATCGAGGGGTTAAAGGGGCACTTTGAGAAGATAAGGCCATCGTGGAAAGATTAAATGATTTCTTTGCTTCGAGTTTACTGAAGAGGATGTTGGGGAGGTACCCATACTGGAGAAGGTTTTCATGGATAATGATTCAGATAGACTGAACCAAATCACGGTGAACCTAGAAGATATGGTAGGCCTGATTGACTAATTGAAGAGAAGTTAATCACCTGGACCGAATGGTACATACCCCAGGGTTCTGAAGGAACTTAAAAATGAAATTTCAGACTTTATTAGTAAAAATTTATAACCTATCATTAAAATCATCCATTGTACCTGACGACTGGAGGGTGGCTAATGTAAGCCCAATATTTAAAAAGGGCTCCAGGGCGACCTGGGAAGGTACAGACCAGTTAGCCTGACTTCAGTGCCAGGAAAAATAGTGGAAAATTTTCTAAATATCAAAATCATAAAACATATAGAAAGACATGGTTTAATGGAACAAAGTCAAGTCTTGCCTCACAAATCTGCTTCACCTTTTTGAAGGAGTTAATAAACATGTAGATAAAGGTGAACCAATAGATGTAGTGTATTTGGATTTTCAGAAGGTGTATGACAAAGTTCCTCATGAGAGGCTTCTAGGAAAAGTAAAAAGTCATGGGATAGGTGGTGATGTCCTTTCGTGGATTACAAACTGGCTAAAAGACAGGAAACAGAGAAATGAACAATTTTCTCCGTGGAAGGGAGTGGGCAGTGGAGTGCCTCAGGGATCTGTATTGGGCCCCGTACGTTTCAATATCTTTATAAATGATCTGGAGGACAAAAGAGCTGTCTCTTTACATTCACCACAGTTCAGTCAGATAGAAAATATGACCTGAGAATACACAAATCTTACCTGGAACCTTGTGTTTGGTTCGTGGTGGTGCTTTTTCCAGTCTTTTGGATTCTTCAGCTACAGTAATATGGAAAGATTAAATCAGTCACTCTTATCCATGCAGTTATTTTCTTATTATTTTTCCACAATTCTTTACTGATTTTACCAGCTGCTATTGTATTTTAGTGTAGACTAAAGACTAAAATACTAATACAATGTTATCTATGTCTTCCATCAAAAATAACTATGCTATACTGATGTAGTATTAGTAAGTAAATATGACGGTAACTTTTAAACAGGTGCACCGGCGCACTTGTGTGCGTGTTTGCTTGCTCGCATCCAGAGATGATCCTTGTTGTATGAAATGTTAGACTGAACTGTCTCATATAAGTTATTGAAAATGTCATCCCTCCCAACACAGCCTGTTCGGCAAAACACGGGGTCTGTGTCGGGGGGACCTTTTTGAGAACTGTGTTTTGATTGATGAGCAATGGAGTTGCCGTTTTTGAAAAATTAAAAACATAACTATTGAACTTTCTGAACTGTTTTGGACCTTAGCTAATTTCTTGCATCTCCTTGGATGTGTGGATATTGAATTGTTGGAGTGCGATTTCCTTTTCTCCGAATTTTCTGTAATTTGGATTTTTCCATTTTATAACATACAAGTATATATACACACGTTATAAAATAGCCTGGATGAGTGTACAATTTTAAAACTGACACGTACATGTACATGCAAATGCTGCTTTTACCATATAAGTGGGGAAATATTACAAGCTACACTCGTCAACACCATAGGTAGTTTTCACAGGCCTGAATTTTTCAAAATGTGGTAAATATCACATATAATGGGAAAAGGGGCATGTTTTATAGTAATAGGGAGTTTATTGCAATTTGCACTAATACCTATTCAAAGAGCTAAGTTACCACAAATTGCAATCACTTTCTTATAAGTGCCAGATTGTGGTATTTCCTACATACAACCACTGAGGGGACCATGCCAGGAGAGAGAGAAAGAGAGAGAGCTTAGTCATGTGAATCGGGCTTCGGACGATTGAAAATATCGTACGATATTTTCAAAATCGTCAGAAATCGGGGGCTCCCCCAAAATGATAGGAAAACCCCACAAAATTGTTCGTGGGGGTTCTCTTATCGTTTTGGGGGAGGGCAGGAAAAACGGCACACAAAAATAACCCCTAAACCCACCCAGACCCTTTAAAACTAATCCCTTAGCTTCCCCCACCCTCCCGACCCCCCAAAAACATTTTACAGGTATCTGGTGGTCCAGTGGGGGTCCCGGGAGCGATCTCCCGCTCCCGGGCCGTCGGCTGCCACTAATCAAAATGGCGCCGATGGCCCTTTGCCCTTACCATGTGAAAGGGTATCCGTGCCATTGGCCGGCCCCTGTCACATGGAGGGAGCACTGGAAGGCCGGCACCATCTTTAAAAATGGCGCGGGCCATCAAATGTGCAAAAGAGAGCACATTGAATGTCAAAGTGACCCCTAACCCATACACTAAAACCTATACCTCACCTCGAGTTATTAGGTGGGCCTCCCATAGAGAGATAAATACATATCTAGGGTGATGGCACTATGGCTAAGTGCTCTCTCTCGCTCTCTCTCTCTCTCCCTCTCTCCCCCCCCCCAGGTCTCTGATAGCTAGGTGGACACTCTAGGAGCTTCAAACTACCAAAAACATCACAACAGGTGATTCAGCTGTAATGCAAGCTATCACACAGCTTAACACTCCTGAAAAAGTTGTAGCTAAAATCAGCATTAAAGCCGTGCAATAGGGCTTCACAAAACAGTAAGCCCACCCCTAACTCCTTCTCTTTTTCGGATTTGCATCACACCATACAATATGGTGCTATCGCATGTGTTAACTGCGATTTTCGCATGCGATAAGCCCTTAATGCATTTTGATAAATGAAGGGGCCAGTTTGTTGCCAGTTATGGGATAGTAATTATCTAGAAAATTAGGGAATAACTAGTTTCTGGTAGGAAAGAAAAACTATGACTAGTATACTGAAACCATTGATTATTAATATGAGTCTCCACCTTAAATGAATGAAATTTTATATTAAACAATTAAAATGTCATTTATTTTTATTTGACCCAAAATAATTTATAATACATTTTTTTTGAAAAGAGGGAAAGACCTCAGTACTGGTAAAGAATCTGATTTTACAGAATCTGAACAGCCAGTTGTTACAATCACCGGTCTTACAACCTCTTTTATTTTTTAACTGATTTTTCTTAATAATTCCTTCACTTTGCATTAACCTTCTATGGATCTCAATCAATTGCTAATGCCACTCTCTGTATATATTGATTTAAACTGCTGATTTCTTCTTATGCGAATTTTGATCGCGCGGCAATTTCACTTGAGATTCAAAGACTTTCTTTTATGCTCTTAAACCGGAGACTTCAGTGTCTTGACAGCGTCCATTATTTAACTGTGATACCCGACATACGAATGTTCTGACAACGGAGACATCGGCATCTTTGTAGTGTTCTTTAAACATATATTTGACCCGACATATAAATAGATCAATTCTACACTTATCTTTCAACTTGCAACAGAATAATGTTACTATTCTTCTTTTTAAGGAGGTGCCTCTTAAAACAATATGATTCCTCAGCCACCAATGTTGTCAACGTTTCACTAACGCTGCATCAGGGCAGGTTTGTTATGTTTTCGACCTTCTCTGTTCACAATCACCACAGAGCAATTAGATAGAAAATATGACTTGAGAATACACAAATCTTACCTGGTACCTTATCTTTAGTTCGCAGATGTGATTCCTGTCTTTTGGATTCTTCTGCTATAGTAATATGGAAAGATTAAGTCAGCCTCTTTTGACTATGCAGTTATTTTCTCATTATTTTTTATTTTATTTATTTTATTTATTTAAATAATTTATATACCGGAGGTTCCTGTATAATATACATATCACCCCGGTTCACAAAGAACAGTAACTATCGCTACAAATAGCGGTTTACATAGAACAGAATAAAAAAGAAGTTTTACATTGAACAAGAACTAAGTAAACAAGATTTTACATTGAAGTCAGCATGTGTAAATTTCTGATTGAAAAAAGGAAGAAAATAATAGATCTGAATAACTCGTTGTGGGCTTGAAAAAGACTTTTATTCGAGTTCTTGGCTCTAGGGGAAAGCTTGTTTGAAAAGCCAAGTCTTAAGTTTCCCTTTAAATGTAGAGTGGCATGGTTCCAAACGAAGGTCTGGAGGGAGCGAGTTCCAAAGTGAAGGGCCCGCTGTGGATAATGCACGTTTCCTCAGAACGGATTTCGCCGGTTGTGTGATTAGTCTGTTCTGATAGGCGCTTCTGGTTGGTTTCACAGATGTGTGTAATTGAATTTGAAATGTTAGGTTGAGAGGTGCGATGTTGTGTAAGGCCTTATGTATCATCATTAAAGACTTGAACTGGATCCTGTATTTAATCGGAAGCCAGTGGAGATGGTGGAGAATTGGGGTGATATGATCTCTCTTTTTGGCATTTGATAGAATTCTTGCAGAGGCGTTCAGGACCATCTGAAGTTTTTTCCACAATTTTTCCACAATTCTTTACTGATTTTTTTTCCACAATTTTTTTTTTTTCCACAATTTTTTTCACAATTCTTTACTGATTTTACCAGCTGCTATTGCATTTTAGTGTAGACTAAAGACTAAAAAGGAAAATTGGTTCTTACCTGCTAATTTTCGTTCCTGTAGCACCATGGATCAGCCCAGACTGCTGGGTTATGCCTCCCTTCCAGCAGATGGAGACAGAAAAACTTGAAGGGCACCCTTGTAAAGTACAATGTGCCACCTGCAGCCTCAAAATCGCCGTCCCGCCAATACTCAAAATGGCGCCGATCGCTTTTTCCCTCACTATGACGGCAATCGGCGCCATTTTGAGTATTGGCGGGACGGCCATTTTGAGTATTGGGATTGGACGGCCGGCGTGAAAGGAGGTCGCTCCCGGACCCCCGCTGGACTTTTGGCAAGTCTTGTGGGGGTCAGGAGGCCCCCCCCAAGCTGGCCAAAAGTCCCTGTGGGTCCAACGGGGGTCCCGGAGTGACCTGCCGTCCAACGCCAGGACTCAAAATGGCGCCGATAGCCTTTGCCCATACTATGTCACAGGGGCTACCGGTGCCATTGGTCAGCCCCTGTCACGTGGTAGGAGCACAAGATGGCGCCGATGGCCATGTGACAGGGGCTGACCAATGGCACGGTAGCCCCTGTGACAAAGACTATTGGCGCCATGATGAAACTAGCACCGAGGGTCTGAGTGAGTTCCCGGACCCCATCACTGGACCACCAGGGAGTTTTGGTAAGTCTTGGGGGGGTCAGGAGGGTGGGGGGGGGGTTGTAGTTAATTTAGTAGTAACGTATTTACAGATCGACAACTTATTGAATTCTCCATACTTCCGCATGAAACGGAATTGACCCCCCACGAATATGAATCACGTACGCAACGAAAACTTTTTGCCTGCACATCCCTACCTTCCACCTTTCCTCGCAAACAGCCTAACACCGCCACTTGAACTCTTAGAGAACTGAAAGCTAGCCCCTTTGCCAAACCCTCTTGCAAGAAGGTAGAATGTGGACTATCAAGTCTTGTCTAGGGGAAACCTTCGACCTACTACACCAGGAGTCAAAAACTTTCCAGACTCGGACATACGTAAGAGAGGTGGAAGTTTTGTGAGTTGCAAAAGAGTAGAAATCATCGTATCAGGATAACCCTTCTTTTTCAACTGTCGCCTCTCATAAGCCAAGCCACTAGACAAAAGCAATCAACCTGGTCGAAAAATACTGGACCTTGCCTCAGGAGATTCAGAAGATGACCCAGATGGAGCGGGCCATCTACTGCAAGGTTGAGGAGATCCGCGAACCATGGCCTCTGTGGCCATTCTGGAGCTACCAGTATTACCGCCCCCAGATGGGCTTCTATTCTTCTCAAGACCTTGCCCACCAGGGGCCAAGGAGGGAATGCATAGAGAAGAATGTCGTGGGGCCACAAAAGGACAAGGGCATCCACTCCTTCTGCTTCATGCTCTCTTCCACGACTGAAGAAGCACGGCGCCTTGGCATTCCCCCAAGTTGCCATTAAATCCAACCGGGGAATCCCCCACTGATGAGTTATCAAACCGAATGCCTCATCAGACAGCTCCTACTCTCCGGGATCCAATCTCTGATGACTCAGAAAATCTGCCTGAACATTGTCTACCCCAGCAATGTGAGAAGATGTATCTCCTCCCAGGCATGAGATCATCCGCCTCTGTAGCCCGAGATGGCTCTTTGTTTCTTGCTGGTTGATGTATGCCACCGTTGTTGCATTGTCAGAGAGCACTCTCACCGACCGTCAGAGAGCACTCTCACCGACCGATGATGAACTAGAGGCAGGAACGTCTGCAAGGCCAACCATACCGCCCTTGTTTCCAGGTGATTGATGGACCATTGTGCTTCTTGCTACATTCATTGGCCTTGCACCGCCTGAGACTGGAAAACTGCCCCCCAACCAGAAAGACTGGTGTCTGTCGTCATAATGATCCACTGAGGGATTTCCAGATCCACCCCCTGAGGCAAGTTTTCGGAGCTCAACCACCGAGCTAGACTGGACTTGGCCGGCACCTAGAGCGGTAAGGGAACCTGAAAATCCTCTGATTTGGGATCCCAATGTGAGAGCAAAGCCCTCTGCAACAGCCTCATATGAGCGAAGGCCCCTATGACCAAGTCCAGAGTAGACGCCATACAACCAAGCACCTACAAGCAGTCCCATGCCTTGGAAACTGGTAGGGACAATAGATGCCGAATTTGAGACATGAGCTTGTCTATTTGTTCCTGCATAAGGAAGACTTTCCTGATCTGAGTATCCCACTCCCTCGCCCCTAAAAAATCCAGTACCTGGGCAGGGGACAACTGGCTCTTGGCCGAATTTATGATCCACCCCAGAGAGTGAAGAGTCTGCACCATGTTAGCAACGTCACCTCGCATTGTTCCTCTGACTTCGCTCAAATGAGCCAATCGTCCAAGTAGGGATGGACTAGGATCCCCTCATGTTGGAGAGCCGCCGCCACTACCACCATCACCTTGATAAAGGTGTGGGGGGTGGTAGCTAGCCTGAAGGGAAGGGCCTGAAATTGGTAATGTTTGCTGAGGATCATGAACTGGAGATACTGCTGATAGTCCTTCCGAATTGCTATGTGCAGGTATGCTTCCATCAAATCAAACTTCCCCTCCCCCCCGACGGAGGGGGGGGGGGGGAGAGCTCTGTTGACCTTCTTTAGATCCAAAATCATACAGAAGGACCCCCTCCTTCTTTGGAACCAGAAAATAAATCGAATATCTGCCGGTCCGTAGTTCGTCCGAAGGAACCAGAACCACCGTCCCTAGGTCTATCAATCGACAAAGCGTCAGAGACACTTGGCACCTTTTCTCCAGGGAGAAACCAGAAACAGATCATGCAAGGGATGATCAAAATCTAAGGTGTAGCCATGTTCTATAATGTTTAGAACCCAGTGGTCCGACTTGATTTTGACCCACCCGTCGTAAAACACAGTCATCCTCCGACGACCGGAACAGGGGAATGGGTTGGCGCTATCTCATTGGGATGATTTGGCTCCTGTTGCACCAGGGTACCACTGTCTCAGGCGGGTCTACGGCCGCAAAAGGAATGAGACCAAGCCTGAGATCTCCCGGACGTCTGCCTTTGGACAAAAGGAGCCAGTTTAGACTGGCGAAAACAGCGCTGTCCTCGAAAACATGAACGGGAAGGGCCGAAACCCCTAGGAGCTTTTGGCCTATCCTCCAGGAGCTTGTACACCTTATTCTCCCCCAAGGACTTAATGAGCTGCTCCAAATCATCCCCAAAAAGGAACTTCCCCCTAAAAGGAAAAGCTCCCAGCTGTGATTTGGAGGAAATATCGGCTGACCAATTACAGAGCCACAAAAGCCTGCGGGCTGACACCGCGGAAGCCATAGTGCGCGAAGATGTACAAAGAAGAGCATACAAGGCATCCGCTCCATATGATACTACCACTTCCAAATGATCAGCCTGCTCCGCCTCTTCCGGGGAAAGATCCCTGGCACTCAGGAGCTGCTGTACCCACCAGAGGCTCGCACGCTGCATCAAACTACTGCAAACAGCTGCTCTAACCCCAAGAGCCGGCACCTTGAAGATACGCTTGAGAAGAACCTCAAGCTTATAAACCTGGGGGTCCTTAAGGACAGCCACCCCAACCACCGGAATAGTCGTACGCTTCATGACTGCAGATACAGCCGCATCAACCTTAGGAACCTTAAAGAGATCGAGAGAGTCATCCGACAGCGGGTACAATTTATCCATAGCTTGGCCTTTGCGAAAGCTAGCTTCCGGAGTATCCCACTCCCAAAACATCAGCTGAAGCAACATAGGATGAAACGGAAAAGTCCTAGCTGGGGGACGAAGAGCAGACAGCAACGGATCCACAGTGCCCTGATCCTGAGGCACCTGACTGGCTGGTATGCCCAACTCCGCAAGGACATGCGGAATCATCGGCTCCAATTCATCCCTATGAAAGAGCCTAAGGATCCGTGGATCATCCCCTTCCACCGGCGCCACATGCTCGGAATCATCATGCCTGAAACAGATCCGCCAGCGCAATATTTCCCTGGTCCCCGGAACCGGACCCTTCCTGGACCACCCGAATTCAGGAGACCTCCGGAGGATTCGTCCTAGGAACCTTCACGGGAGGAAAGGGCCCAGGCCCAGGCTGACCCGGAGGAGGCTCCAGATCCTCCATGGGCATAAGGCTAACTAAATATGCCTTATGTATAAGCAAAACAAAATCAGCAGAAAAGGGTGGCTGGCCCTTTAAATTATCCTGTGGGGGGGGGGGGTGTTCCCCAAAGGAGCAGGGGAGGTGGGAAAGGAATTGCGAAGAGAACTGGGGCATAGATCATGCGGAAACAGCTGAGGAGGAAGATCCCCTCCCCCTGACGAGCTATCTGCATCGGCATCTGCAGCCCCTGAAATGGTCGCCGTTCCCGTGTTCCACTGGAGTGGGGCAGGCCGAGCGCCACGAGGGTAGCATCGGGTTGCCTGCACCACGGGACCGAGCTGCCTGCTTCCCCTTTCCGCCGGCCACTGCCACCGATGGGCCCTTGCCCCCGAGAAGACACTGGGAGCAGAGGTTGTCGTGGGAGAGCCTTGTCGCCGGTTCCCTGCAGGCACAACACGCTGAGGAACGCGGCATTGCCGCGCTCTAAAGGAGGGGAAGCCACCCAAAAATAAATACCGGAGCCCAGGAGGCCAAAAGAGAGCAGCGCTGCTTTAATTAATTAATTAATTAATTTTTTCAAGATCAGGAAACTGATGCACTGGCCTCACCAGAGCACAACCCGCGGTTGTCTCTGGACCAGGGGGAAGGGACTGGCCCACCGGTAAATCCCCCCCCAGTTACTCACCGGTCAGCTGCTCTGGGATCGCGAGAGCGAAGAGGAGCCCCCGGCAGGCCTACCACAGAGGAGGATATGAACCGTCTCCTCAGCAGGCCCGGCTTTGTTGTATTTATATATATATATATATATATATATATATATATTTTTTTTTTTTTTTTAACTACAATAGCTTTGTTTTAGCCAAACAAAATAAGGATTCCTGAATCTCTGGTGATTTCTTTCTTTCTTTTTTTTTTTTTTTTTTAGAAACAAGCAACTAGGACCGCAGGTTCTGCCACCTTCATCTGCTGGAGTCAGAGAAATACTGAAGGGGGCTGCAGGTGACGCACTGTACTTACAGTGGTGCCCTTCAAGTTTTACTCTGTCTCCATCTGCTGGAAGGGAGGCATAACCCAGTAGTCTGGACTGATCTGGGTACGTACAGGGAATAATAATTATGATGAGGCCCAGTGTTTACCCAGGGAGGAAAACCTGGACTGGATTACCCCAGGGAGAGCCGGGGCAAATCCAGGTAGCAAAGGCTACAGGGAGAGACTACATTTCCCAGGCTCTTTGAGCTGAGGCCAGACCAATGGGAAGAGAGAGAGAGGGCTGGTCATACACCGGGAGGTGTGACCCTGGGGGAGGGAATGCACACACCAAAACCCATGATGAGGGAGGAGGAGAAGCAGGAGGAAGCCAAAGAGTTTAAATCAGAAGTCAGATGCATGATGGGAGGAGAAGACATGGAGTTGGATTACCCAGAGGCCGAAACCAAAATAACAGAGATGGAAGTAGAGTAAGTGAGGCTACTCTGATTATTCTGTTGATTGCTTGTTTGTGTGGAGGACTGGGAAGGCTGTTGCCTGCAGCACAAAAGTGGGGAGAAGGGGCGTGTTGTGCCACTACCTAGCAGGCCTGGGAAAGGAATGCTAGAGCAAAGCTTATTTTCTTTGTTTCTTCCTATGAACTGATCGAACTTATAATTTAGTTTTGTTGGAGTTATGAGTGGGAAAAGCAGAATGTGACCCAAGCAGGGTGGGAGAGAAAGCTGCCACTCAGGAGTTATCCCTGAGGGGCTCTGGCCTCTACACCAGAGGAGGAAACCGGACTCAGGGTAAAAACACAAGAGGAGACGCAGTTCCTCGTACAGTAACGACAGGAAAGTGTAACCAGTAGGACAGTACTTTACTAATGCTGGTGTTGTTTGCGGGCTTTCTATTCCTTGGAGCTGAGCCTAGGGGTGTGCATTCGTATTGAACATAAATGTAAAACGCTACTTTTTTTTTTTTTTTTAACTTAAAAAAGTGATAAGACATAAACGATCGGATTTCCAACTTATTCAACATAGCTATGTTGAATAAGTTGGAAATCACGATTGTTGATCCAAAATAAAAATTTAAACCCCTCACCTTCCTTAATCCCCCCCCAAAGACTTACCACAACTCCCTGGTGATCCAGCGAGGAGTGAGGACGCCATTTCTGAAAGCCTTTCCGAGGAGCACGTGACGTCGGCGCCAAGTCGGAGTGACGCGGCGTCACGTGATTCCCCGCGGGTTCGCGCCGGAACGCTCGTTCGGCCCAAAAGGAACTTTTGGCCAGCTTGGGGGGGTCAGGATCCCGGAAGCGACCCCGCGGGGAATCACGTGACGTCGGCGCCACGTGATTCCCCGCGAGTTCCCTCCGGCACCCTCGTTTGGCCCAAAAGGAACTTTTGGCCAGCTTGGGGGTGTCAGGAGGCCCCCCCAAGCTGGCCAAAAGTTCCTTTTGGGCCGAACGAGCGTTCCGGCGCGAACCCGCGGGGAATCACGTGACGCCGACGTCACGTGCTCCTTGCAAAGTTGGTCAGAAATGGCGTCCTGACCCCGCTAGACCACCAGGGAGTTGTGGTAAGTCTTGGGGGGGGGGGGATTAAGGAGGGTGAGGGGTTTAAATTTTTATTTGCACATATGGACATATACTCAACTCATTGAATTCTGTTTATGCCCATATTGACTGCAAATGGGACCCCCTTTGGACATATGGACATATGAACTTAAACTTTTGCTCTGCACATCCCTAGCTGAGCCCATAAGGGACTGCTACAGTTGGCACAATAAAAGCATGAAGCCATACAGCGAGCCGCCACACCTGAAACAAGGAAAACCTGGTTGGGACGGGGAGCCTTGCAGAGCGGAACTACCTTTAAAAGTATAGTCTGTTGAGAACCATGCCTTGGAATCTACCCCAGCTAATTACCTCATAATAAAATGTAATCTATGTCTTCCATCAAAAATAATTATGCTTTATTGATGTAGTTGGTAAATATGCCGGAAACTTTTAAACAGGCATGTAGAGCGTACATGTGCGTGCATTTGCCGGCTTGCGTCCAGAGACACATTCATTTTATAACATATACGTGCATATGCACACATATTATAAAATAGCCTGGATACATGTACAACACGGCACACAATTTAAAATGGACATGGGCATCTGCGTACAAATGCAGCTTCCACAGCAGATATTTGTTATACACAGGACAACAAAAGAGCTGTCTCTTTTCACATTCGCCCCAGAGCAATCAGACAGAAAACATGATCTGAGAATGCACAAATCTTACCTGGTACCTTATCTTTGGCTCGTGGAGTTGGTTTTTCGTGTCTTTTGGTTTCTATCGCTGCAGTAATGAGAATAGATTAGCTCAGCCACTCTTGTCCATGTAGTTATTTTCCTATTATTTTTCCACAGTTCTTTACTGATTTTACCAGCTGTTATTGTATTTAGTGTAGACTAAAGTACTGACCCCATGTACAGTATATAATACACTGGAGGACAATAGACCTGTCTCTAATCACATTCACCACAAATCGGTTGGATAGAAAATATGACCTGAGAATAAACAGACCCTACCTGGTACCTTATCTTTGGCTCGTGGAGTTGGTTTTTCGTGTCTTTTGGTTTCTATCCCTAGTGTAATGAGAAAAGATTAGGTCAGCCACTCTTGTCCATGTAGTTATTTTCCTATTATTTTTCCACAGTTCTTTACTGATTTTACCAGCTGTTATTGTATTTAGTGTAGACTAAAGTACTGACCCCATGTACAGTATATAATACACTGGAGGACAATAGACCTGTCTCTAATCACATTCACCACAAATCGGTTGGATAGAAAATATGACCTGAGAATAAACAGACCCTACCTGGTACCTTATCTTTGGCTCGTGGAGTTGGTTTTTCGTGTCTTTTGGTTTCTATCCCTGGTGTAATGAGAAAAGATTAGGTCAGCCACCCTTGTCCATGTAGTTATTTGCACACACACATATATCTGTCTTCCATCAAAAATAACTGCTTGTTTGATGTAGTATCAGTAAGCAAATGTTTGGGCTTAGCAAGATGGACAGACGCGTCGCTCCTACCTTGGTCGTTTACCTCGAGAGTCTTAAGCCACATTCAGCATGGAAACGCAGAGCCAGAGAGCGCTTAGCCTCGGATGCACTCCGGCATTATCCTTGGTAGAACCTATGGACGCCCATGTCTGGCGTGGACCCATTGCCGGTGAGGAAAGCTCGCAGACCGCCGAACGGAGGGAAGTGGAGCCCAAAGATGGTCTTGAGCTGCTAACATCCTTTTCCCTGGCTGTGAGGATGCAACCCGCTAACCCCGCCGAGATAAGGATACTCCCAACACGAGGAGTCCAGGGGAAACTTGGTTAACCCCCGGTGTGTCTCTGCCGGAGCCTGTGTTGTTGGGGCTGGAAGACGCGACCATAAGTGAGACCTTTGGGGCTCGTGGGGGAAGGCCTGTTGGAGCTGCTGAACCAGAGACCGGAGAGGTAACGGCTGAGACCTTGGTGTTTCAGGCAGCTGACCTGGTAAGGTTTCAACTTTATTCTTTAAAAACGCTTTGGGAAGCATTATCAACGGTATCAACCGTCCCCCTACAAGATTTTTTATACAATCATATTTTCTAATATTTAATGTATTTATTGACCATTACTAAGTTATTGTTCTGATTCAATTTTTTACTGTTATACTGTTATGGATTTAAATGTAACTGGTTTGTTATTATGTAAACCGGAGTGAAGGCAATGTCTGCTATACCTCGGTATATAAACGAATGCTAAATAAATTAAATACAGTCAACAAGAATATGATATTGCAATTGCAGACTATTACAGACAATGTTAAAAGCTTGTACATCGGATGAATGATGTGGAAAAAAGACTTGAAATCAAAGGAGAAGGTAGATTCTGTTAGTGAATTCAGAAAATAATGCTAATATCCAACAAATGCTTATTAAAGAAAATCAACAATTGCAGATGATGTTGGAAAATTTGGAAAAATCAGTTGAGAGGGAGAAATCTGAGGTGTATAAATTTTCCTAAAGTGTCATATATTTCACTGAAACATATTTGGAGATGATATTTAATGGAGATTTTGAAAATTCCTGAAGGTGCTTTACCCATTATGGCGAAAGTTTATTATAGGCCCCCATTAAGGAGGAGAGAAGTGGAAGAGGATAATATACAAGTCTTAACTCCAAAGAAACCTCTTAATTTGGATATTTCAGTGGTACTAGAGCGAACAGAAGAAAGCATGACAACACCTGCTACGTTAATAATAACTTTCTTATTAGAATCTGATAAAGAATGGATTTTTAAGAAATATTTCTCTCACAGATCTGAGCTTTTCCTGAATTAAAAAAGTCAAATATTTACAGATATATCCAGACAGATACAAAAGAGGAGATGACAATTCTTATTGTTGAAGCCTAGAGTTCTTGAATTAAGTTCATTATTTGCCTTGAAATTTCCATGCAAAAGTCTAATTAAACATCAAGGGATATCATATTTGTTTTATCAACCATCACAGCTGACTGATTTCCTGGTTAATAAAATAGGGCCTCAGTTTAGTTCCTCACCGGCCTCTGGCTAAGAGCTCAGATCAGGCTGAGACCTTCACAAAGTATAAGGAATCCATAGCTTGCTTACTTCCTCATGTTTCTTTTCTTGATTAATGTAAAATTGTATTTATGTTCTTAGAAACAATTTATTTCTATTGAAATGTAAACTTTCTTTGGATTGTGTAAATCTTGGGCCATATAGTGGGCTTGTTGACATGTGATATAATTTAGCAATGCTTATTGCGAGTTTAATTTTCTTATAAATGTGTATTATCGCATGTGTTTCCTTTTTCAAGTGTATTTACTTGAAAAATAATGTGTAAAAGTGATAAATAGAAAATAAAAAAAGTAAGCAAATGTTTGAGCTCTTACAACAAACCAGAGAAAAACAAGCAGAATTGCCAGAGACCTGTCTCTGTTCACATTCACCACAAATCAGTCAGATAGAAAATATGACCTGAGAATAAACAAACCTTACCTGGCACCTTATCTTTGGCTCGTGGAGTTGGTTTTTCGTGTCTTTTGGTTTCTATCCCTGCAGTAATGGAAAAGATTAGGTCAGCCACTCTTGTCCATGCAATTATTTGCACACACACATATATCTGTCTTCCATCAAAAATAACTGCTTATTTGATGTAGTATCAGTAAGCAAATGTTTGGGTTTAGCCAGATGGACAAACACGTCGCTCCTGCCTTGGTCGTTTACCTCGAGATTCTTATGCCACATTCAGCGAGGAAGCACAGAGTCAGGGAGTTCTTAGCCTCGGAAGCACTCCGGCATTATCCTTGGTAGAACCTATGGACACCCATTTCCGGCGTGGACCCATTGCCAGTGAGGGAAGCACGCGGACCGCCGAACGGGGGGAAGTGGAGCCCGAAGATGGTCTTGAGCTGCTAACATCCTTTTCCCCGGCTGTGAGGACGCCACCCACTAACCCTACCGAGATAAGGATACTCCCAACACGAGGAGTCCCGGGGAAACCTGATTAACCCCCAGTGTGTCTCTGCCAGAGCCTGTGTTGTTGGGGCAGGAAGATGCGGCCAAAAGTGAGACCTTTGGAGCTCACGGGGGAAGGCCTGTTGGAGCTGCTGAACCGGAGGCCAGAGAGGTAACGGCTGAGAAAATAGTGTTTCAGGCAGCTGACCTGGTAAGGCTTCAACTTTATTCTTTTAAAACACTTTGGGAAGCAATAAATACAGTCAACAAGGATATGATATTATAATTGCATAGTTATGACAGACAATGTTAAAAAGCTTGAACAATGGATGAATGATGTGGAAAATGAAGTATTGAAATCAAAGGAGAAGGTAGATTCTGTTGAAGTAAATTCAGAAAGTTATGCTAATATCCAACAAATGCTTATTAAAGAAAATCAACAATTGCAGATGAAGTTGGAAAATTTGGAAAATTAGTTGAGAGGGAGAAATTTGAGGTGTATCAATTTTCCTAAAGTGCCATATATATTTCAATGAAAGATATTTGGAGAAGATATTTAATGGAGATCTTGAAAATTCCTGAAGGTGCTTGTTGCATTCATGCCTGCTTTCGCCCTCGCTCCACCCTCTCTACCTATGTGGCGACTCCCTCCGAGCCTGATGGACGTCTTGATGCCACGGCATCTCCATGCCGATTCTCCCCAGCATCCCCGGGCCGGCTCGACGCTACAGATCCGCCATGTTCCTGATGACGTAGGGCACGCGCGTGCGCATGCTCCGAAGTATGTACCAGCAAGGGCATGAAGCTCAGGGGCGTCCCCCTGTATTGACGTCATCCGCTTCCAACATAAAAGGTCTTTACTTTTGCTAACAGATCGAGTTAGCAAGGACTCCAATTGGACTAGCTTCGGCTGTCCAAGACTACTTTGCACCCAAAGGATTGCTTGCGGGATTTCCTTCAGATCCACTTCACACTTACAACATTGCCTCTCCAGACCTACCAGGGGTACCCGCTCCTCGGGGGCCTCATTCTCTTTCTTTATTTCAGATTACAGAAAGGAACCGCTACTCGCTCCTCGAGGGCCCATGTTCCTAAACTCTCTGAAGACTCGCCATTGCCTGGAAGCGATCGCAAGAGATGGACATTGTGAGTTATTATTTCAGATTACCAATAGGAACCGGTACTCACTCCTCAAGGGCCTATGTTCCTGAATACTCTGAAGATTCTCCTTGTCCAAAAGCTATTGCATGTACAGACATTTGTGAGCTATTATTTCAGAAGGTATATAGGAACCAGCACTCGCTCCTCAAGGGCCTATGTTCCTGAACACTCTGAAGATCCTCTATTGACTAGAAGCTATTCCAGATACAGATTATTGTAAGTGACCACCACTCTCTCAGAGCTTTCCCTGGAACCAGGTACTCGTTCCTCGAGGGTCTAACCCTTTCCAGCTACTGAGCTATCTTAAGACCTTATGTGAGTTATCATCTAGTACTGGCTAGGTATATCTGCATACCCTGTCTATTCACTATCTACAGTCTCTTTGCAGTTCAGGAACCTTGGAATCACAGTTCCAGTATCTGAGGGACTTCAGCCCTGCTGGACATACCACCTTACTACTGCCACCTCTGGTGGTTATACTACCTATCTAATAAAAGAACTATCTGTGTCTGACTCCATACTCCAGCCTAGCCGGTGGTCCCTCTCGGAACTCCTTCCTGGGGGTGCTGTCATCTGCCATCGGCCCAAGGATTCACCTATATACTTTATGTCTAGCTGAGCACCATCTCTAGTACTCCGCTGGTACAGATTGCCAATTCTGCAGTCTACATCATAACATATTGTCATTCCTTAATAGACCCACAAGAGGCAGTTCACTACAGATTGCTACTCCTCCCCTTTGGAGAGGGGATTCTATCAGATTGCTATTCTCATCTGCTAGTTCCTCCCATCTGCATAGCAAATCCCAACAGATTGCTAACTCGCTAGCAGATCCCACAACAGATTGCTAACTCCTCTCCTCTGGAGGAGCAGATCACAACAGTGCTTTACCCATTATGGCGAAAGTTTATTATATGCCCCCATTGAGGAGAGAAGTGGAAGAGGATAATATACAAGTCTTAACTCCAAAGAAACCCCTTAATTTGGATATTTCAGCGGTACTAGAGCGAACAGAAGAAAGCATGACAACACTGGCTACGTTAGTAACTTTCTTATTAGAATCTGATAAAGAATGGATTTTTAAGAAATATTTCTCTCACAGATCTGAGCTTTTCCTGAATCAAAAAATTCAAATATTTCCAGATATATCCAGACAGACACAAAAGAGGAGATGACAATTCTTAATGTTGAAACCTAGAGTTCTTGAATTAGGTTCATTATTTGCCTTGAAATTTCCATGCAAATGTCTAATTAAACATCAAGGGATATCATATTTGTTTTATCAACCATCACAGCTGACTGCTTTCCTGGTTAATAAAATAGGGCCTCAGTTTAGTTCCTCACCAGCCTCTGGCTAAGAGCTCAGATCAGGCTGCAACCTTCACCATGTATAAGGAATCCACAGCTTGCTTACTTCCTCATGTTTCTTTTCTTGATTAATGTTAAATTGCATTTATGTTCTTAGAAACAATTTATTTCTATTGAAATGTAAACTTTCTTTGGATTGTGTAAATCTTGGGCCATATAGTGGGCTTGATAGACATGTGATATAATTTTGCAATACTTATTGCGAGTTTAATTTTCTTATTAATGTGTATTATCGCATGTTTCCTTTTTCAAGTGTATTTCTTTGAAAAATAATGTGTAAAAGTGATAAATAGAAAAAAAAAAAGTAAGAAAATGTTTGAGCTCTTACAATAAACCAGAGAAAGACAGGCAGAGTTGCCAGTTTCTTTTATAGTGCAAGAGGAAATTGGGAGAAAACATATCCCCATGTACAGTATATAATACACTGGAGGACGAGTAACCTGTCTCTGTTCACATTCACCCCAAATCAGTTGGATAGAAAATATGACCAGAGAATAAACAGATCTTACCTGGTACCTTATCTTTGGTTCGTGGAGTTGGTTTTTCGTGTCTTTTGGTTTCTATCCCTGCAGTAATGAGAAAAGATTACGTCAGCCACCCTTGTCCATGCAGTTATTTGCACACACACATATATCTGTCTTCCATCAAAAATAACTGCTTGTTTGATGTAGTATCAGTGTTGCGTTCATGCCTGTTCTCGCCCTCGCTCCACCCTCTCTACCTTTGTGGCGACTCCCTTCGGGTCTGACGGACAGTTCCTGCCGCGGCTTCTCCTTGCCACTTCTCCCCAGAATCCCCGGGCTGGCCTCCAGATCCGCCATGTTCCTGATTATGTAAGGGCGCGCACGCGCGCGCTCCAGAGTTTGTACCAGCAAGGGCGCGAACCTCGGGGGCATCCCCCCCGTAGTGATGTCATCCGCTTCCAACTTAAAAGGTCTTTGTTTGCTACTACGAATCGAGTTAGCAAGGGGAAATCTTTCTCTGCTGCTCTGCCTCCACAAACTTACCAAGGGGTACCCACTCCTCGGGAGCCCCGCGCTCTCTTCTTGATTTCAGACTGCTAAGAAGGGATCCGGTACTCGCTCCTCGAGGGCCTACGTCCCTGAATGCTCAGAGGACTCCTTACTGCCTGGAAGCGATCGCAGACGTGAACACTGTGAGTTCTATTACAGATAGGAATCGGTAATCACTCCACGAGGTCCTATGTTCCTAATCTCTGAAGACTCCCTTCTGTCTAAGATGTTATCGCAGGTACGGAGATTGTGAGTTGTCATTGCAGATTGCAGATAGGAACCGGTACACGCTCCACGAGGGCCCATGTTCCTAAAACCCTTCACAGACTCTCTTCTATCTCAGAAGCTATCGCATACCTATATCTTGTGAAGTACTATTACAGATTGCAGCTAGGAACCGGCACTCGCTCCATGAGGGCCTATGTTCCTAAAACCTTCCAAAGACTCTCTTCTATTATAGAAGCCACCTCATACACAGATATTGTGAGTTCTTATTCCAGACTGCATATAGGAACCAGTACTCCCTTTGGCCTCTGTTCCTGAATAAACTGAAGACTCTCTGTTGCACTGAAGCCATTACAAGATATCTACAATTGTGAGTGTATCATCTACTACTGGTTATGTATCCAGCATACCCTGTCTACTCACTATCTATAGTCTCTCTCTACAGCTCAGAAACCCAGAGATCACAGTTCCAGTATCTGAGGGACTTCATCCCTGCCAAGCACATCAATTCACTACTGCCACCTCTGGTGGTTCTAATTCCTGTCTAATAAAGAACTATCTGTGTTTGTCTCAGTACTCCAGCCTAGCCGGTGGTCCCTCTCAGGATATCCTCCTGGGGGCACTGTCATCTGCCATCGGCCCAAGGATTCACCAATTTCCATTCAGTGTTTATTCCTTACACTACTAGAGCGGTATCATACAGACTGCCACTCTGTGGGATCCAACCTACAACAGATCATTAACCATCTATGGAGTACATCACTTTGCTGACTACTCCCCTCTGGGGAAGCAGATCCATATCAGACTGCTAACTCCGCTTCCCTGGCGGGGTGATCTACATCAGATTGCCAGCTCCTCCCCTCTGGGGGAGCTGATCAATAACAGATTACTAACTCCACCCCCCCTTGGCGGGTGAGCGCTAACAATCAGTAAGCAAATGTTTGGGTTGAGTCAGATGGACAGACATGTCGCTCCTGCCTTGGTCGTTTACCTTGAGAGTCTTATGCCACATTCAGCGCGGAAGCACAAAGCCAGGGAGCTCTTAGCCTTGGAGGCTCTCCTGGCATTATCCTTGGTAGAACCTATGGATGCCCATGTCCGGTGTGGACCCATTGCCAGTAAGGGAAGCTCACAGACCACCGAACGGGGGGAAATAGAGCCAGAAGATGGTCTTGAGCTGCTAACACCTTTTCCCCAGCTGTGAGGACACCACCTGCGAACCCTGCTGAGATAAGGATACTCCCAACCCAAGGAGTCCAGGGAAAACCTGGTTAACCCCCGATATGTCTCTGCCGGAGCCTGTGTTGTTGGGGCAGGAAGACGTGGCCCAAAGTGAGACCTTTGGGGTTGGCGGGGGAAGGCCTGTTGGAGCTGCTGAACCAGAGGGCAGAGAGGTAACGGCTGAGAACTTGGTGTTTCAGGCAGCTGACCTGGTAAGGCTTCAACTTTATTCTTTAAAAACGCTTTGGGAAGCAATAAATACAGTCAACAAGAATATGATATTATAATGGCAGACTATTACAGACAATGTTAAAAAGCTTGAACAAACGGATGAATGATGTGGAAAATGAAGTCTTGAAATCAAAGGAGAAGGTAGATTCTGTTAAAATTAATTCAGAAAGTAATGCTAACAATTGCAGATGAAGTTGGGAAATTTGGAAAATCAGTTGAGAGGGAGAAATTTGAGGTGTATAAATTTTCCTAAAGTGGCATATATTTCACCGAAAGATATTTGGAGACAATATTTAATGGAGGTCTTGAAAATTCCTGAAGATGCTTTACCCATTATGGCGAAAGTTTATTATATGCCCCCATTAAGGAGGAGAAAAGTGGATGAGGATAATATACAAGTCTTAACTCCAAAGAAACTCCTTAATTTGGATATTTCAGCAGTATTAGAGCTTTCTTATTAGAATCTGATAAAGAATGGATTTTTGAGAAATATTTCTCTCACAGATCTGAGCTTTTCCTGAATCAAAAAATTCAAATATTTCCAGATATATCCAGACAGACACAAAAGAGGAGATGACAATTCTTATTGTTGAAGCCTCGAGTTCTTGAATTAGGTTCATTATTTGCCTTGACATTTCCGTGCAAATGTCTAATTAAACATCAAGGGATATCATATTTGTTTTATCAACCATTACAGCTGAGTGCTTTCCTGGTTAATAAAATAGGGCCTCAGTTTAGCTCCTCACCGGCCTCTGGCTAAGAGCTCAGATCAGGCTGAGACCTTCACAAAGTATAAGGAATCCACAGCTTGCTTATTTCCTCACGTTTCTTTTCTTGATAAATGTAAAATTGTATTTATGTTCTTAGAAACAATTTACTTCTATTGAAATGTAAACTTTCTTTGGATTGTGTAAATCTTGGGCCAAATAGTGGGCTTGATAGACATGTGATATAATTTTGCAATACTTATTGCGTATTTAATATTTGTATTAATGTGTGTTATCGCATGTGTTTCCTTTTTCAAGTGTATTTACTTGAAAAATAATGTGTAAAAGTGATAAATAGAAGAAAAAAGTAAGCAAATGTTTGAGCTCTTACAACAAACCAGAGGAAGACAGGCAGAGTTGCAGGTTTCTAGTAGTGCAAGAGCAAACTGGGAGAAAACATGTCCCCATGTACAGTATATAATACACTGGAGGTGGAGAGACCTGTCTCTGTTCACATTCACCACAATTTGGTTGGATAGAAAATATGACCGGAGAATAAACAGACCTTACCTGGTACCTTATCTTTGGTTCGTGGAGTTGGTTTTTCGTGTCTTTTGATTTCTATCCCTGCAGTAATGAGAAATGATTGGGTCAGCCACCCTTGTCCATGCAGTTATTTGCACATCATTCTATCAAAACTCTTGATTTTACAAGTTGCTAATGTAATTAATGTAGAATGAAAACCAAAAGGTCCATATTCAGCCAGTGTGTGACTCAGCTAGTTAGATGGATAAACATATCTGGCTAACTTAGCTTGTATATTCAATGGTGCTGGCATGTTGCTAAATATACCTGCCTACCCTAAAGATAGCTGAACAAGTTTACCTGGCTAACTTTAAACTAAAAGTTATCCAGCCAAATCTGAATATCAGAGCTCATCGGGTAACTTTTCCACTTAACTCAGCTACTCCCAGTTTTGTCCTCGCCCCATCTGCCATTTAGCTGATTACCTAATAGCTGGATAAGTAATTATGCAGCTATGTGGCACCGCTGATCATGGCCACTTATTCAACTGCTGCCACTTAGGCAGATACATTTTGACTTCTCTGGCTAAGTGGCACTGAATGTGGACCTTTACATTACTAATACATTGTTATCTATATCTGCCATCAACAATGTCATGTGTTATCTCCTAAATGTTTGCCGCCATAGGCACAGGTATAAATGGTGCTATTTACAAATCCAGGGCTGTGTGGCCGGATAACCTAACCCACTTAACCGGGTTTCTTCTAAGGATATCCGGTTAAGTGTGACTCTTACGGTTTTAAAACGAAGCTTGACCCGGCTCAATTCCTATCCCCCACTATAAACTGTAAAGGCCCTTGCTAGTTAAGCCTGTCCCCCTCCCCAACCCTCTGATGAAAAAAGAAAAAGAATTAGCCAGACTCTTATGCCAGCCATCCCCCTCCTTCCTGCTCCCATCCTGGTAAAATTGAATTTAGTAAAAGGCCTTTTCTCCCCACCCAGTACCTTACAGAACAAAGGTATTGGATGGATGAGAACACCAGAATCTCATTACACTGTGATCCTGAGCACGTTTAGTGTTGCAGTGTCAGCAATGCTGGAAATGTATGCCATCAGCATTACTATCCAGCCCAGCTGCTAGTCAGTGACACTGATAGCTTCCGTCTCCAGCACTGCTACCAGATCAATGCTGGAAATGCTGGGGATTGCTGCATACAGATTTTCAGAGTTATCTGGGTACCTTGTCATCCAGATAAGTCTGGTTGTTCCTCAGAGTCATCCTAAAGTTATGTGGGTATGTGTGTCTGGATAACTTTAACCCTATCCACATCTACTAGATAAGGGAGCCCTGACCGACGTGTCGCAAATGCACAGTAGAGAGCAACTCTACCGCGCATGCGCGGGCGATCACATCGGTCAGAGCGCAGCGTGCCCAAAAAAAAAAAAATGGCGCTGGGTCCAGGAGCGGCAGCGGCGACGACGACGAGCAGGAGTGGCGGTGACGATGATGAGCAGGAGCGGCGGCAGCGAGGAGCAGGAGAGGGAGGAGCAGTACCAGCGACGCGCGCGAGGGAGGGACACCCCACGTCTGCCGGTTATGGATGAGCTGAAAGGGGAGGGGATTGAAAGAGGGGGAGTGAGTGAGGGGAGGGAGGAGAAAGTGAGGGGGAGGGAGGAGAGAGTGAGGGGGGAGGAGAGGGTGAGCGGAGGAGAGGGGAGAGGGGAGGGGGGAGGAGAGAGGGAGGGGGGAGGGTGAGCCGAGGGGAGGAGAGAGTGAGGGGGAGAGAGGAGAGAGTGAGTGGAGGGGAGGAGAGAGTGAGGGGTGAGGGGGAGGGGGGTGAGAGTGAGGGAGGGGAGAGTGAGGGGAGGGAGGAGGAGGGAGAGCGGAGGGGGGAAGGTGAAAGGGAGGGAGAATAGAGGGAGGAGAGAGTGAGGGGAGGGGAGGGAGACTAGAGGGGGGAGAATGAGGGGGAGCGTGTGGGAAGGAAATGGACAGAAACATTTTTTTTAAATGTTGCCCGTTGTTTCGGGCTTATCGGCTAGTATATTCAGTATATAGCTAGGTAAGTAGAAAAAAAAAAATCTTGCAGGTCATCAGACCTGATCCGTGAGCCCCCACCCCTACAAAATACTTTAAAATACATCCAGCTATAGTGCCCTTTTCTCCCCCACCTTAATCCACCAAAATTTAAAAAAAAAGAGAGACACTGACCATAGTATTCTGAGACCCATCTGCCTACAATATCTCAGTAAAAGTCACCTAGCCCTGTCCTGCCACCCACATAACCTGCAACCTCTATCCCTACACTCACAACTCACTTGGACCCTTCCAAACCCTTAAACCTGAGCCAGAGCCAGCAGAGTCTTACATTGCTCCTGGCTGCTTCCGGCATTGCTCTGACAGTGTAAGACTCTGGGGCCGATGCAATAAAATTGGCGGAAAGCGGGCGCTGAAAAATCAGCGCCCGCTTTCCGCCAATTTTATTGCATCGGCCCCAGAGTGCAAGTGGGGCGCCATGCAATAAACAAATTAGGGGGTCACGCTAGCAAGGAGGCGCTAGGGTCACTAGCACGACCTTAGTGCCTCCTTGCTAAGGCGACCCTGCGGTTACCGGCGATCTGCCGGTTATGTACACCGATGCTGATAAACTCGGTTTTCATAACTGCTGTCAGCCGGTTATGAAAAGCGATGCCGACTTTATTGGCATCGGTTTTCATTACTGCAGCCGGCCGGTTATGAAAACCCACGCCGAGCATATCGGCGTCGGTTTTCAAAGCGGCCCGCAGAGGTTTTTTTTTCTTTTTTTTTAACTTTAAAAAAAGCACAGAAAAGCAGTTTTTTTTCTGCTTTTCTGTACTTTTTTTCAGTGCGCTCAGCTATTAGCACCTGCTGCAGGCAGGCATTAATATCTGAGTAATAAAGGTGCATCTGAGACGCACATTTATTTTTTGCATTTGGAGTGAATGAGTAATAGCCTCATTCACGTGCATTTGCATGTGATGAGCGCTCTCTCATTCACTCCGCGACGGACGCGCGTTAAATAGGCGATAATCCCCCTATTGCATTAGGGGATGGATTAGCACCTATTTAACCCACGTCCGACAGCGGGGAAGGTCAGGTTAGGGGGGAGGGAACAGGGGAAGGCAGCACGGCTCGGCATGCGCAAGATGCACAATTGTGCACCCCTTGCGCGCGCCGACCCCTGATTTTATAACTTGCACGCTTCGGCGCGCGCAAGTTATAAAATCGGGTGTACATGTGCGCTGCCGGGTAGGGCGCGCACATGTACACCCGTGCGCAACCTTTTAAAATCTACTCCACTATTTTTCATTTGCAAAGTTGTTTGCAAAACATACTGAATTGACAATGAGCTTAAAAATCATGCAGATCAGCCCATTAACAATTCAGCAGTAACTACAGTTAACATGGAATATTTTTTGGGATGCTTAACTATTCCTCAGGGATTTATAGCTGTATATACTGATTTATTTTTTTTTTGTGAAAAAGTCCATGCTTTTGTATGAACGTTTGGTTGCAAAACGTAGCCCCATGAAGCAATTATAATTTTATTTAAATGACCTTACTGACCTATTTCTGCATAGTCATTTGCTGCTTTGTAAATCAGCCCCAAATGCAATTAGATGAAAACTGATAATAGATAACATCTACTGTACCTGGTTTGGTGGCCAGCACTTCTTTTTCATGTCTCAAGACTTCTTGTTCTACAATAAAAAGTCAAATAAATGAAAATGTTTTTCCATTTTGTCCCTATGGGAAAAATGTTAGCTTTTATGCTCTTGCATCACAGTTTAGTTTATATACTCTTAACTACAGTAGAGAAAAACTGAATAACTGACTTCTGACATATCATCCAGTGCAAAATTTATAGTACGGTAACTATTAAATTAAATAAAATCTAACATAGGAAGTTTCTGCTGTATCAGAAATGAACAGGCTTTGTGAAGAATCCTAACGGAAGAGTTTAAGGTTTTCTGAAATAGCTTTTCTAAAACTCTTACAGTCAGGCCGATGCACTATGTTGCGCTCGACCGAGCGCACCGTGAACTCCCGTTTGTCCGTGCGTTTTTGATGTGCTATTTTTACCCCTTATAAAGTAAGGGGTAATAGCACGTGGAAAATGCACGGCCAACCCCCCCCCCCCCCCCCCCGAAACTAATAGCGCCCGCAACATGCAAATGCATGTTGATGGCCCTATTAAGTATTCCCGCACGATACAGAAAATAAAATGTGCAGCCAAGCTGCACATTTTACTCTCAGAAATTTATTTCAGCTGGCATTGGGAAAGTGTACAGAAAAGCAGAAAAAACTGCTTTTCTGTACACCCTCTGACTTAATATCATAGCAATATTAAGTCGGATGCCCCAAAGATAAAAAAAAAATAAAAAATCTAAAAAAAAAAATCTGCCCATTCAATTTTGCCGGCGTCCGTTTTCCAAACCCGTGGCTGTCAGCGGGTTCGACAACAGACGCTGGTAAAATTAAGCATCGGCTGTCAAACCCGCTGACAGCCGCCGCTTCTGTTAATAAGGAGGCGCTAGGGATGCACTAGTAGGGGTGTGCATTCGTTTTGACCGCATATGTAAAACGCAACTTATTATTTTTTTTTAACTTAAAAAAGTGATGAGGCGAAAACGATCGCGATTTCCAACTTATTCAACATAGCTATGTTGAATAAGTTGGAAATCGCGATCGTTGATCCTAAATAAACATTTAAACCCCTCACCCTCCTTAATCCCCCCCCCCCAAGACTTACCAAAACTCCCGGGAGTCAGGACGCCATTCCTGTATTCCTTTGCGAGGAGCACGTCACGTCGGCGTCACGTCGGAGTGACGCGGACGTCACGTGATTCACCGCGCGTCCGCTCCGGGACCCTCGTTGGACCCAAACGGAACTTTTGGCCAGCTTGGGAGGGCCTCCTGATCCCCCCAAGCTGGCCAAAAGTTCCGTTTGGGTCCAACGAGGGTCCCGGAGCGGACGCGCGGTGAATCACGTGACGTCCGCGTCACTCGACGTGACGCTGACGTCACGTGCTCCTCGCAAAGGAATACAGGAATGGCGTCCTGACTCCCCGCTGGACCACCAGGGAGTTTTGGTAAGTCTTGGGGGGGGGGGGATTAAGGAGGGTGAGGGGTTTAAATTTTTATTTAGGGAATCGGTGCACGTATGGACATAGACTCAACTTATGGAATTCTACATATGTCCATATTGACCGAAATTGACCCCCCCTTTCGACTTATGGACTTATGAACATAAACTTTTTGTCTGCACATCCCTACGCACTAGTGTCCCTAGCGCCTCCTTATTACCACAGGACCTAATTTGCATACCTTAGTGAATCGCGCGCCCAGGAGAGTGCCCTGGGCGCATGTTGAGAGAGCGGGTGCTCGCTGGCTCTCCCGCGCGGTTTACTGTATCAGCCCGTCTGTAAGGAGGCTATCTCATTGACTATTATTGAAAAAAGTGGAATATACAGAAAGTGATGTAAATGACCAATTCTTATGGTCGTTTGCATTGAGCAGGAGAAATACCTTAATAACTTGTATAGTTGTACTGCCATACTATACAATAAAAGCTATGTTATATTCTGTATATTCTGTAAATTGATTAGCAAATTGTGAAGAACAGTGAAACTGTGAGTGCTAGAAAATAGATTTATAGATTTCAAAAGACACTCTCAAAACCATCCTTTGGCCAGTAGGCATTGCCACACTAAGGGCAGCCTTCCTTCTTTTACCCTGGGCCTCAGCATATTGCCACCACTACAGCCAGACTGAAATGCCCCGATGAACACAGGATCCACATTTGAATTGCTGTTTGATTTTATTTATTTATTTATTAGCAGATATATTATTTAAAGTTTGCTTGATTTGATATATTTTTATTGATTTTGCTTTCAGTTAGTAGAAGCATTATATATGAAATGAAGCATTTCCTTGAAAGTCACCAATTAAAGCGCCTGGACCATGTATAACAGATCATGTATCCATTAGCTGAACATAAATATAACAAGGTAAACTAATGAAAGGATGGGTATGAACCATCAAGCCAAATTAAATTGGGTTCTCTCCAATGAGCTTAGCTGCTACTTTAGCTCAGCAGAAGATTTCTTGATTTGGAGAAGAAGACTGCAGGTTTGAATTCTTAGATCCCCAGCTATAAAATAATGCTATACCACTCCAAAGTACACAGTGACTGTCCAACGTCCATGAGAAACAAATTGACCCAGAGGGGCAGAGGCAATGGAAGGAACTTTGAAAAACAATTTTGTGCCTAAAGAAGATATTTGGTTGTCATAAAAGTTCTTCCCTAGCATCCCTTTCTACTGAAAGAAAAGGGGTTGGGCTAGGTAAGAATACAATTAAAAAACAGATTTATTATTCAGAAGGACAATCATACCTATCCACATGCCCCTTAAGAGGTTAATTCAACAAAAAAGCTCTAATAATGAAAATGAAAGAATTCATGCACAGGCGTCATTATTGTGGATGCTGCTGATCACATATACTGTATGTAATACAGAACACGGATCTGCCCCAAAGAGGTGCCAGTGCATACCAAGCTCAAAGAAACATTAAACAGAGGCCAAATTCAATGTTAGGATTTCTTCTTTAATCATAATTTGCTTAACAGGGTTATTTATCAAATCACATTAGGGCATTATCGCACGCAAAAACGCCATAACGCATTGCGAGATGCGTATGCTAGTCAAAAGGGATGCATTTGGGCAGAGTTTATGAAAATCAGGGATGCTTAATGTTGTGATGGATTTGTGATATTTTTCACAAATTCCATTTTGGGCTGTGAGAGAGAGAGAGAGTGTCTCTGGGAAGGCACACATATTAGTCAATGTTATATACCACTGTAAGAGGGGCAACAAGTAGGGATGTGAATCGTTTTTAACGATTAAAATTATCGTCCGATAATTTTAATATCATCTTAAATCGTTATAGAACACAATACAATAGAAATTCTAACGATTTATCGTTAAAAATCGTTAAATCGTGTTAGTGCGCACTAACGGGAGTGCAGTGCCCTATCCCTGATACCGGGATGTGTGCAAGAAGATCCCAACACCCCCGGTATCAGGAATAGGGCACTGTGTGCAGGAAGATCACAACACCCCTGGTATTAGGGATAGGGCACTGTGTGCAGGAAGATCACAACACCCCTGGTGTCAGGGTTAGGGCACTGTGTGCAGGAAGATCACAACACTCCTGGTATTAATAGGGATAGGTCACTGTGTGCAGGAAGATCACAACACCCCTGGTGCCAGGGTTAGGGCACTGTGTGCAGGAAGATCACAACACTCCTGGTATTAATAGGGATAGGGCACTGTGTGCAGGAAGATCACAACAACCCTGGTGCCAGGGGTTAGGGCACTGTGTGCAGGAAGATCACAACACTCCTGGTATTAATAGGGATAGGGCACTGTGTGCAGGAAGATCACAACACTCCTGGTATTAATAGGGATAGGGCACTGTGTGCAGGAAGATCACAACACTCCTGGTATTAATAGGGATAGGGCACTGTGTGCAGGAAGATCACAACACCCCTGGTGCCAGGGTTAGGGCACTGTGTGCAGGAAGATCACAACACTCCTGGTATTAATAGGGATAGGGCACTGTGTGCAGGAAGATCACAATACCCCTGGTATCAGGGTTAGGGCACAAGTTCTAGTCACATTGACTGATCACATTACTTGTTTTGTCAAGCTACCAACTGTTTCCATTTCCCATCCCCCATATACTGTCAGTGGAAAGCTTGGTAACATGAATAAATAAGAGGGCAGCCAATAGGAATACATATTCATTCCTAAACTGACCTTAACTGACCTGAAAAGTGTCAAATTGTATCATTTTCAGTTAGTGCGCACTAACTCCCAGTTAGTGCGCACTAACTCGAAAAAACGATTTTTAACGATTTTTTAACTAAAAAATCGTGCCTAACACGATTTTCTTGCCCTGCCACACGATTTCTATCGTTAAGACGATATGGAAAACGATTCACATCTCTAGCAACTAGTAACTCAGGTGAGGTTTTGGTGGTGGCCTATGTTTTGGGGGGCAGTTTTACATGCACAGTCAGAGGGACAAACAGCACGTCAGTAAAGATTTTATATGATTTGGAGTAATGAAAGGTGCAAAAAGATGAGATTTGTACAATGTACTCTCGACCTAGCTTGATGCACTCTCTAACTAGAGAGTACAATGTACAAATTATATATGCTAAATATGCATTACATATATATAATGTCATATTGACGCTCTCTCTCTCATGCAATAAAAACATTTTCCCCACTAACGTCGGTAGAACACTAAAAAAAAAGGTGTAGTTATTTCTGAGTTAGTGTGCGTTACTCTTCCACATTCCATGCTAGCAGACCCTCATTTCCTTAGCTCCTCCCACTTGCATCCTAAATGCAAAATCTGAATCCTAACATGCATTGAGATATTTATCACGCACTTGAGCTAGTAAGACTGGGGAATTAATTTTTATTGTGTGCATGAATTTGAGCCCAGACTGGACTGCAGCAAGAGCTGAAATGAAAGGTTTCCCAGTGAGAACTATGGCCAGGCAAGGCTCCAGCTTTTGGGAAAACATTCATGTTGCTTGGATTATGAGGGGCTTCAAGTGAACAATGGTAAAGGACACAATTTTAATAAATTTGTAGAACTGTGGTGTGTTTTGAATAAACTGGCAGGAGTCTAGGACAGGACATTTGCAATGTGATCAACTGCAAAAGTATGTGCATACGTTTTTGACTTGCATCAAACAAGATGAGTTCCTAATACAGGGTAATGGGTATCCGCATACACTGTGTTTGATCATAAAGTTGTTATGCAGCTAAACTTAGCTACATATACTTATGAGCTTCAAACCATTGGTATAACCTAGGATCACTAGAGGCACGCCAGAAAACAAATGCTTTTCTGGAAACATGTAGCAATGTTGATGTATAAGGTTTACAAGCACGCCTCCAAAATGCCCTTTCCCATTGGAATGCCTCTTTTCTATGAAGTCAAACATATGCACAATCTAAAATTATTTACATGCTTTCAGGTAACTAAAAATCCACTGAATATGACTGACTGCATTTTTATGCATAGAAAATGTGCCAACGCCTTGGAATATTTACCTCTTTATGCCTTCCGTTTGTCTGATCTTTGTATCTGGCCCCTAGTCCTGATAAACCTCCTCTCTATCCTTTTATCTAATTTAGTTACCCTTCTTTGTACCATTTCTGGCTTCTTGCATTATGTAGGAAAACAATTAGTGGTGTGACTTTATTATAGCCACATTGAAAATATTTCTGTACAGGAAAGCAGATTTTAATCATCAGCCTTCTCTAAAAGTTGCCAATAGGCAAAAAGACAAAGCACAAAGTGTTTCATCAACCTAGAAATAATTAAAAGCACTGTAGCAAATGCAGACGCTCCGAATCCCATGCTTTTAAATTAAGCCTTAAGGATGTCAAACATGTATTATTACAGATCATACCTGCTTTTGTCTTTGTTTTGACTGTAAAATAAAGAGAACATAATATATAGGGTAGAGATTTAAAAAGATTGCTGTTACCCATGTCTATTCATTTTCAGTTTTTCATCCTCCATTTAAGAGTACACATTTTCTCTACTGGCAGTACATAGTATTTTTCAAGCTCTCATATGAATGCTTCATTCAGTAGACCAGTAGTGACCAACCACAGGTCGCGAACTGTAGATGAAAATAAGGCAATTTCTCTGCTTTTTCATTAAATTGTGTGAGGTAAATATCCAACGGGTCAGTGAATGGGAATGTTCCCCGGGCAACTTCACTGCAGTAACTTTAGCTGGAAATTCAGTGCACTTGTCCAGATGAGTCTACCATTGAATATACCCCAGCTAAAGATACCCACATAAAGTTAAGCAGATAACTTTAGGAAAAGTATTTTTCTGATCAGACATAGCCAATTAAATTTATCCAGATAGAACTGAGTGTCAGTGCTCATTTTATTTCATTTAATATTTATATACCGCAAATACCAAACTTAAAAAGCAGATCAAGGCAGTTTACAGCAGATATTTCACCATTAAAAACATTAAAAACCCCATCTCCTATCCTCCCTCTTATAACTCTCCCGTATCCCTAAACAAATATTACTGACATACCTCTGCCTCAAGCCATCTTCATACTACCTCTTGAAATCTACTGCACTCCTCCTTTCCCAACCAGCACCTAGAAACTGCTTATGCTTACTTCCTAAAGAGCCATGTTTTACCTTTTTCCTAAATAACAAATAATCTTCCTCCAACCTATTCTCCCTCAGTGCTGAATTCCTGAGTTCTGCCCCTAGCATGGAAAACATTATCTTGCGACTTTTCAACTTACATCCTTTTTTCCAGTTTGAAATTTGCAGAAGATTATCATTCTCAGACCTGAGCTTTTGAGATGGTACATGAGGTTTCAACATTTGTTGAAAAAATATCCTGCCCCTTTTCCCCTTACTGTCTTAAAAACCAGCAGCATCACTTTAAATTTCAACCGCACTCTCACTGGCAGCCATTGTAACTGATATAACAAAGGAGCTGCACTTATTAGGAATAGGCAGGGGAAAAAAAAAGTTTGTTTTCGTTTTTTGTTTCATTTTTGGGAGTTTTTTTCTCATGAATTTCAGTTTGTGGATTGCTTGATTTGTTTCATTCATGTGAAAAAAAACCCCCGAATCAAGCAATTAAAAAAAACCCCCAAAAAACCTTCCAAAACGTCCAAAACACAAAAACAAACCCTCCCTCCCACCACCCAGGAAAACGTCCAAAACACAAAACAAACCCTCCCTCCCACCATCCAGGAAAAATGCTGGGCCAGGACCCCCCCCCCCCCCCCCCAGCCCTCACTTACCTGGTCCGGTGGGGATCCGCCAGCTCGGAACACGCTGAAGCCTCAGACTTGCATAGGCTGAGGCTGCCTATGTAAGGCCGAAGTTTAGGCCTAGTCCTAGGCCTGAAGTCTTGGTCTTGGGTGGGCCAAGGCCACAGTAGATCATCATGGCCTCATCGTATGCAAGGCCAAGGCTTTAGCCTAGTCCTAGGCCTGTCAACTTGGCCTCAGCTGGAGAATGAAACCAGGTCCAATGCCACAGGTGTCATTTTGATGTATGGCAATTGTACACAATTGGTTTTTTTTTTCTTTTTGGGGTCTCGGCCAAGGCCCGGGATTTGGGCCTTTGCTGAGACCCCGGCATGGCACTCGGGCCTAGGCCTTGGTCCTTGCTTTGAGCCTTGGCCTATGCCCATGCGTGACACTGGTGCCTCGGCCTAAGGCTAAAGCTGGGCCCTTGCCTAATGCATAGGCTGTGACCCCTGCTTTGGGACTCAGCCTATTCCATAGGTGAGGCCCGGGTTTCTGCCCTAGATCTAGTCCTGATGCATTTGTTTAAAACAAAACAAACAAATAAGTTATGCTTCATTTGGGGGCCCAAATAAAACAAATTAGCCCTATTATAACATTTTTCACTTTCATTTTAAATGAATGTACATCCCTAGCACTTATCCTCCTTGAGCAACCAAAAATAAGATGTGCTGCCATATTCTGCACCACTTGCACGTGACAGATAGACCTATCAGGTAGACCCACTATCAGTGCATTACAATAATCTGATATAGTTGTAAACTAAGCCTGAAAAACCTTACGAATGGTGGGTCTGCTCAATAGAGCCCATAAGTTGCATAATTCGGAGAGCATAAAAAACGTTCCCCATCTCACTCCTGCAATATGTGCCTCCAGATTGAAATCAGAATTTAACAAGATTCCTAAGTCCCTAACTCTCTCCACTGTTTCAATTTTATTCTTATCAAATTTGACCATTACTGGGTCACAAGGGGCTTCTCTCTCTTTAACTAATAGCACCTCAGATTTAGATGCATTCAACAATAACCCATTATTTAATAACCAATCTGAAATTTTCTGCAAAACTTTATTAACCTTCTGTACTACCAAAAATTTATCCTTCCCCAAAGGGACCATCAGTTGGATGTCATCTGCATACAAAAATCTTTTAAATCCCAAAGTATGAATCAAAATCCCCAATGGCCTTAAAAACAAATTAAACAACAGGGGAGACAAAGCTGATCCCTGTGGTACTCCACATTTCACTGCAAAAACCTCAGCAAGATTATCACGTACCATGTCAGCTGAAGCCCTATCACTCAAAAATGATGAAAGCCATTGAATCACCTTCCCACTTATTCCCACCTGCTAACAACGATTCATTAAAATACTATGGTCTACTAAATCAAATGTACTAGACAGTAGGGATGTGAATCTTGTGATCGATCGTCTTAACGATCGATTTTGGCTGAGGGGGGGAGGGAATCTGATCGTCTTAGTTTTTTAGGTTAAAAAATTGTTTTATCGGGGGAGGGGGGAGGGCGGGAAACCGGCACACCAAAACAACCCTAAAACCCACCCTTACCCTTTAAAAGAAATCCCCCACCCTCCCAAACCCCCCAAAATGTTTAAATTACCTGGGGTCCAGTGGGGGGGTCCCGGCGCGATCTCCCGCTCTCTGGCCACGGCTGCGTTAAGAGAAATGGCGCCGGTGGCCCTTTGCCCTTATCATATGACAGGGCAAAGGTAGCGCCGGCGCCATTTTGGTTCCTATGATCCGACGTCATGAGTGCAGGAGATCGCTCCCGGACCCCCGCTGAACCCCTAGGGACTTTTGGCCAGCTTGGGGGGGCCTCCTGACCCCAACAAGACTTGCCAAAAGTCCAGCGGGGGTCCGGGAGTGACCTTCTGCACTCGGGCCGTATTGCCAATATTCAAAATGGCGCCGGTGCTACCTTTGCCCTCACTATGTCGACATAGTGAGGGCAAATCGCCGGCAGCCCTGCTCCGTCCTCCAGTCCCGGGGGCTGGTCTGGAGGCCTCGACCATGCCCCCGGTCCGGCGTTTCGGGAACGCCCCCGGACACGCCCCCTCCCGCCCCTTTTCGAAAGCCCCGGGACTTACGCACGTCCCGGGGCTTTACGCGCGCCGGCGGCCTTTGCAAAATAGGCGCGCCGGCCTTTTAAAATCCGCCCCATACCGCTTTTCATCAAGCCATAGCACTTCAAAAGGATTGTGGTGTGGGCTTTTAAAGGGGAAAGCAGATACTGAGACTTCTTTTCACCTTTTATCTCATTCACCTGCACTCCCTTCCATCTGTTAGGATTTAAATTTAAACTTTTTTGATAAATGTATGCTGATGGGTAACATGGTAGCTGGTTCCTATTTTGAAGCATTTTCTATCTTTTTTCACTCTGTAGTTGCACAGGCAGCAGGATGTGATAATATAATTAATTATCTAAAATGACTTCCTTTTCATGGGCCCCTGCTAGCTCAAATGGCTACCAGCATCTAGTGGCCCCATTTGAGAGGATAGCCAAGGAATTGGGAATTCCTTTAGCCGTGGAGAAACTGGATGGCCCTTGCACAGTGCTCATATTTTTAGCGATCAACTAGGAGCCTCATTCACTAAGCGGTGGTATTTTTCCCTGAGTGAAAAATATCGTGGGAGTAACAAAGCTGCAATAAATGACCCTGCAGCTTTGTGAATTGCATGGTGTTTTTCTCGCTGAGAAAAATACTGCAGCAGTGAAAGCTCCCTACACATATTAAAATGAGATTATTAGCATGCTATTTCAGGCTAATGAGCTCATTAATACCCTAAATTATGCAAATCAAATACCACGGCTTGCTGAAAAATTTGCATGTTACATTATTTGAGTTGAAATTAGCTACAACTAAAAAATTATAGCTAAATTCTTTTGGGTGCATTGGGACATTAATGCATACCTCCATGCATCCCCTAGGTGTCTGCTTAGATGCCCCTGTCCTAATCCCCTGCTACCCTTGCAGGCTGCCCGTTGTAGTAACAATTTTGCAGAATGACACAAGCTCTGCTCCCACCCCAAGTATGCCTCTTCACCCCCTCCCTGGACCCCTACTTAGTGATTGAAAATTGCTCTGGTGGTCCAGTGGACTATCCCACCCCCACTTCCCAGATCCCTTCTGTAACCATACAAATCTGCCTGGTGGTGTAGTGGACTCTTGACACCCACCTTCTGGATGACTCCCTTATTCATCAAATTGACATTGGTGGTGCTGTGAGGGTACAGTAAGCCCCTTAGGCTCTGGGTGTGCGAGGGGCCATTTTCCAAACTGGTGCCACTTGGCCTTTACCCTTATCATGTTCCAGGCCCCCACTGCACCACCAATGACAATTTTGTGAATAAGAGGGGGTTTCGTGAGGTGGGTCAAAGGGGTCCACTAAACAACCAGGGAGCTTTTCATGGGCAAAGAGAGTCTGGGAGTAGAGGTGGGAGTGGCATGGTCCACTGGACCAGCAGGGAAATTGTTATTTAAAAGGAGGGGTCCAGGAGGTAGACTAGGGTGGGTGAGAGGATCCCAGCCTCTGGAAGGCTGGATTTTTGTGTTAAGGGACAGAGTTGGGGAGTGGGGAGGGGCTTATGTCATTCTGCAAAAAATGTTAAATGGCCTAACATGGCTTAGTGAATGAACCCCTAGATTTGGAAAATATGTTGTCCCATTTACCTACTAAGGTAGAAAATTTAGTTCAAATATTTGATTTGGCTCGTTTGGCTCATAAATATACTTTGCATCAGATTCAATTCTAACTACATCAATTCAATTTTGCTTGTAGGGGATTCCAATAGGAAAGGTTTTATAAGATGTCCAGAATGGGGTAATGGGTATTCCAGAGCCTAATGACTCCACAGGTTGCTGACTGAAGTGAGCTGCTGCATTCAGTTACCTCATCATATCTAGTCGGGTGGCCGAGTTCAGCAGCAGTTATGATTGGGCTAGTAGCCTTAGAAGGGATATGGTTTTGGCTAGTAGCTGTATCTATGTTCAAAGTAAAGTTATGTTTGATCAGGGTCAAAGCTGGAGAGGAAGGTTGTGACCATATTGATGCTCTCTGTATTTCAGTCATTTCTAACCTTTTGACTGTTTGTTATGTTTGTAATATTTATCATTAAAGCTGTGGCCCTAATAAACCAGCTATATTTTGTATGGTTAATTATTTTGGATTGGGAGACTGAGCCAAAAAGGGTGTGAGTGTCTATGTTATGAGTACCTAGACATAATTTAATCAAGAAGCAAGGTGAGATTTTCAATTTTAATACCTGATTCGCTAATGGGTAGATTTTAAAAGCCCTACACGCGTAAATCTGGGGGTGTATGCACGTGGCCGGGCCTTGCGCGCACCGGGTGAATTTTCAAAGAGGCCTGGCCACGTGCGTAAACCTTCGTACGTGCACAACTGTCGAGCCTCTTCAAAGGGGCGAGCCGGGGGGCGGGGTCTGGGCAGGGAGGGGTGGGGGGCAGGCCAGGTCAGTGCCATTGATCGCTGTCCTGAAAACTCATGTGCTGGTAGCCGGCTGGCACACGCAACTTACTTCAGCTCGGGAGCTGAAGTAAGTGATGAAACAAAAATAAAAAAGATAGCTAGGGTTTAGGGGATGGGGAGGAGAGGAGAGGAGAAGAGAGGGAAAGAGAGAAGAAGGTTAGGTAGGGGGGTAGGGAAGTTCCCTCAGAATCTGCTCCTTAATTGGAGCAGATTGGGAGGAAACTGGGGAAAGCCCGAATGCGTCGCCACGTGGAAATTGCAAAAGTCCCCCCCCTCGCGCGCACCACCCGCACATACATGCACGGATTACAAAATCCGGCATGCATGTGTGCGCGGCCCACAGATTTTATAACATGCATGTGCATTTATAAAACCGGCACACATATTATAAAATCTACCCCTAAGGGTTTCTCCCGTAGACACAAAATGGGATAAAAGTCGTAATGAATCTGGCCCTTCATTTTTTGTCCTGTAACGTCAAATTACCTGGACAAAGCCTTTGAATATCGACCTCTCTCAATCATGAACAAATATGGTTGGTATAAAAAGAGGCTCACACATGATTTTTACACATTTATTTTTACAGCAATTTATCTTTAGCCTACATTTTAACCTGTTAATAGGAATCAAAGCTATTATGCAGAGCCTAATGGTGAAGGGGAGACATTATGTTAGTTTCCATCCTGCTAAAGCAGAAACTCAGAGCATGAAGTATGATAACATGCACTTTGTTTGATAAACTCCCATCCAGTGACAGCTAAATTAAAATGATTTCCTTTCACATTGGTCAGTGATTATTTATCTTGCACAATAGAAGCAAATTGTGGCCATCGGCAACCTTGGCTAAATTTGGACTATATCGACTATACATTTGGACTATATAGACAGCTATATATGTGGGTGCCAAGCCATTAAATGATCTAGCTTCCCCCGTCATTTGCAATAAACCAGGTTGAATTCATTGATAAAAGTTTCATGTAACATGAAGACAGGAAATACATTGTTTACCTGGCTTGACTTGCAGAGTTGATTTTCCAGGTTTGACAACTTCTTTTTCTGTAACAATAAGACAAGTCATACAAGATTAAAAATCATTAGACATACATTTATGTAATTATTTTGGGGTAGATTTTATAAATTTACACGCACGCGTACTTTTGTTTATGCACCAGGTGCGAAGAAAAGTACGCAGAATTTTATAAGATACGCGCGTAGCCACGCACATCTTATAAAATCCGGGGTCGGCACGTGCAAGGGGGTGCACATTTGTGCAACCTGAGCGCGCCGAGCCCGGCGCGCACTGCCTGTTCCCTCCAAGGCCGCTCCGAAATCAGAGGGAACTTTCCTTCCACCTCCCCTCACCTTCCCCTCCCTTCCCCTACCTAACCGATCCCCCCGGCCCTATCTAAACCCCCCCCTACCTTTGTTGGCAGATTTACGCCTGCCAAAAGCAGGCGTAAATCTGCGCGCACCAGCGGGCTGCTGGCGCGTCATCACACAACCCGGGGGTTGGTCCGGAGGCCTCGACCATGCCCCCGGGCCGGCGTCACGCTCCCCGACTCGCCTCCTGCCCCGCCCTGAAATTCGTGCCGCCCACCCGACAAGCCCCCGACACGCCCCCTATGCAAAGCCCCGGGACTTACGCGCATCCCGGGGCTTGCGCGCGCCGCCGAGCCTATGCAAAATAGGCTCGGCGTGTGCAGGGGGGGGTTTGGGGTAGGTTTTCGGGGGGTATGTGCGTATCTTACGCGCGTACCCCTTTGAAAATCTACCCCAATGTGATTATATAGCACATTTCCTTTTATGAGATTTATTTATTTATTATTATATACCGACATTTGATCTGACATATCACATCGGTTTACAGAAAATAAATGGTGCTAGTAAAATGATTGCCTCCCAATTATTTCTTACAGTATAACTTCGAATCAACATTAACTGAAATTAACATAAAAGTAACATCATTTGTTACTATAAACATTATCAAAGAGTATCAATGGAGTGCATTCATAGACTTTCTATAAGAAGACAATATATTCTTTTCAGTAACAGTGGTTGACAGGCGTCATGACATTGATGCAAAGGCTTTTTGAAAGAGCCATGTCTTTAGATTTTTGGCATTTTAAAGTTCCTTAAGATAGCTTATCATATCCCATATGTTTCCAGGGAATATTTTTCAATGAATATGGATATGTCCTACAGCATACAGTAAAAAACCCATAGGGGTAGATTTTCTAAAAGTGCGCCCGCGCGTACTTTTGTTCGCGCACCAGGCGCAAACAAAAGTACACCGGATTTTATAAGATAGGCGGGTAGCCGCGCGCATCTTATAAAATCTGGGGTCGGTGCGCGCAAGGGGGTGCACATTTGTGCAACTTGTGTGCGCCGAGCCCTGCACGCGCTGCCCGTTCCCTCCGAGGCTGCTCCGAAATCGGAGCGTCCGCGGAGGGAACTTTCCTTCGGCCTCCTCCCACCTTCCCCTCCTTTGGCCTCCTCCCACCTTCCCCTCCCTTCCCCTAACTAACCCCCCCCCCCAGCCCTATCTACACCCCCCCCCCCGCCATCACCCGACCCGGGGGCTGTTCCGGAGTCCTCGGCCGCGCCCCCAGGCTGACACCACGCCCCCTATACACCCCCTGACACGCCCCCTAGCAAAGCCCTGGGACTTACGAGCGTCCCGGGGCTTGCGCACGCCACTGAGCCTATGCAAAATAGGCTCGGCGCACACAGGGGGTTTTAAAAGGGTTACGCGCATAACTTATGTGCATAACCCTTTTAAAATCTACCCCATAGTGTGTTCACCCTCTCTCTTCTCACCATTAACCTATTTCAATCTTTCACATCCTACTTTTCTTAAAATCATCCCACAAACTTGTCACTCGGCATTTCTGAACAGGAAATTAAGGACTGCAGTTTGATTGCTAACAATTCACAATTAACATAATACAGAGCATTGCATACCTTATCTACTCTTGTGCAAGTCTTAACTTGAGGCCAGAATCCATCATAATGTACTCTACTAATAGTTCAATAAACTTGGGGGTACAGATTCAGTCTCTGTCAGATAAACATACCCATCTAAATTTGGCCATCCATTGCTCCTACCATGTGACAGGGGCTGACCAATGGCATCGGTAGCCCCTGTGACATAGTAAGGTCAAAGGCTATCGGCGCCATTTTGAATACTGGCAGCCGAGGGCGTGAGTGTAGGAGATGGCTCCCGGACCCCACGCTAGACCACCAGGGAGTTTTGGTGTCTTGGGGGGGGGGGGTCAGGAGGGTGGGGGGTTGTAGTTAATTCAATTTTAGCCGGGAAAGAATAAGAATGAATGCATTAATGTATCGGGGGTCCCCCCTTGCCGAATGCAACGTATCTGCACCCTGACGAATACGAATGCAACGTATGGCGTCCCTCTGCAAATCCCTAATAGAAACACGTAATATACCATTTTAATCAACATTTAAAGTGACAAATAATTAGTAGCTGGTGTGCCCACCCTTGGCTTGCAAAACAGCTTTAAAACGAGTGGGGTAACAGCTGTTTTTCTGCCTGTTTCTAGAATTTTCAATAATTTTTTGGCTATCTTGAGACAATTTTTACGGTCAACCATTACCAAATTCCGAAAAGCACTTGTCAGCAATTTTGCCCCATGTCCTCTGAACCCAGTTTTCACTTCATCCTAATTTTTCGGCAATCCACTTTTTTGAAATAAAAGTTGCTCCAGCATCAAGCGCCTCACAAAATGCAATGCATTTAATACAGAAATCTGACACTGTTTTTCGCTATGGTGCATTCCGGCCATAAATAATAAATTTAAGTAATGTGTAAAGTATTGTTAAATTCCAAACTGAATGACCTACAAAATGGTACCAAAATTATATTAGCGGGATAATCCAGTGGGGGGTGGAGGGGTGGGTGAGGCAAAGACTGTACAACACCTGGTACATTTACCCATTTTTCTATCCCTTTTCTCTTCTCTAAGAACACAACCACACATGTACTCTTCTAGATGGATGTGCTTTAATATATAAGCAACATAACAGTACATAAGAAAGCAAATCACTATTATTTTTCATCTGGAGTTGTGTGTGTTGTGAAAAGAAGAGGTTTGAGGTATATATAGTGTGTTCATAAACTTTTGTCAAGAAGAAATGACTGTAGATAGTAGGGCTAAGACAAAATGTGTATGAATCCTGCTTCTTAATATAGCAGAATGCCAGCACTATATATGTTTTTTTACTATCATTACAGTTCTAGTGATATATGGCCCCATGGATTTGCACTATATATATGAGTAAATTAGAAATATATATGTAGAAAAAGGATGATTATGGATATTGAAAGTGAGTGGCGTGAAACTCTGAGTTTGAATATTTGTGACTGCATGAGCATGATGCAGAGGGAATAAAGCTGTGAAAAGAAAAATAAAAGTAGACTTAGAGATGGCATGCATGATATACAGCAGGGGAGGTCAAACTTTCACATGTCGAGAGCAACAGAACCAAAATTCACAGAGGCAGAGAGTGGCCATGCCATTCATGAGTAAGAGAGAGAAATATGATCCCCCCCACGCGCCACTGAAAAAAAAGGCCAACACTCTCACTCAGACACAAAGGGCCGGATTTTAATACCTACACGCGGGCGTACATTTCTGCACACAACCCGGCGCGCAAAAATGTACGTCCAATGTTATAACATGCGCGCACAGCTGTGCACCTGTTATAAAATCCAGGGTCGGCGCGCGCAAGGGGGTGCACAATAGTGCACCTTAAGTGCGCCGAGCCCTTGGGTAGCCCAGCTGGCTTTTCCCATTCCTTCCGAGGCCACTCCGAAATCAGAGCGGCCTCGGAGGGAACTTTCCTTCCGCGCCCCCCCCACCTTCACCTCCCTTCCCCTACCTAACCCGCCCCCCAGCCTTACCTAAAACCCTCCATACCTTTATTTTATAAGTTGCGCCTGCCTCTGGCTACACCCCCGCCCCTGACCGCCCACGTCCTGCCCCTTTTTTCAAGCCCCGGGCATACACGTGTCCCGGAGCTTTACGTGCGCTTCTGGGTCTTTTGAAAATAGGCCCGGCGCACGTAATCCCCCTACGTGCGTAAATCCTCCTGGATTGGTGCGCCTAGGGCTTTTAAAATCTGCCCCAAAGACACACATTTTCACTCTTTCAGACACAAAGACACAAATATACACACTCACGCTCCCTCAAACACAAAGACACACACACTCTCAGACACAAAAAAATCACACACTCTCTCAGACACAAAGACACACACTCACTCTCTCTGATAAAAGGCACACACACAGTTTCAGGCACAATGGCACACTCATACACTTTCTCTCTCTTTCTCAGAAACAAGACACACACACTCTCTCAGACATAAATATGCACACACTCACACACACAAAATCTCTCTATCTCTTTATCAGACACCAAGATAAACACGCACATACACACACTCTCTCTGACACAAGAATACACATACACACACATGCACACACATTCTGATACCAAGAAATACACATTTTGCCTTTCTGCTGCTGCTCATGTGCACTCTCAGGGACAGACTCTCCCCCCCACCCGGCGCTCCAGTACTGCTCCATTTTGTAAAGTTTTTGCTTGCTGCCATCCCTTCCAGAGCCTGCAGCTGCCTCAGTGCCTCCTCCCTTTCCTATTCTCATCCTTTCTTGGCACCTTCACTCTCCAGGAGGCTCACTGGCTAATGCATAAAGCTCACAAAACACCCCTGTGCTAGGGTAACCTTTATGGAGTGGCAGTTAATATCCTTAACAGAAGACTTGGGAGTAATCTGCATAGAATGGCAGTTATTACCCTTAACACAAAGCATGGAGGTGGCCTGCACAGAGCAGCAGTTACTATTACCTTAAAATTAAAATAATAATAATAAAAAAAGATAAATTGCTGGGCAGACTGGATGGACCATTTTAGTCTTTCCTTGATGTCATTCCACTATGTTACTATGCTATGTTACTATTCAAATGGATTTCCATGGCTTAAGCCCTTTATGAAAACCCGGCACAAGAGAGCACATTCATTCTTACCTTTCTTGTGAAGCAGAATAGCTTTTTCATGCTTTGCTGTTTTTGGCTCTGAGAAAACAATTTAGAACATATTTGATACACTAGTCCACATCACAGTATTATATTTATTAAGATCATGCAAGCAAATTGTTTGTGTTCATTCGTTTTAACTTTCTGCATGCGTACCAATGGCAGAACGGTTCCGAGCGTTACTCTTGTAGTGGGGTTTTACATTTTTTTGAGAAGACAGCTTTACATGAATGGCACAGACTTATAACTCATTTTGGTCACACATTTAAAGTGTGCATGTTTTATTCCTGTAGTCTTGTTTGCTGGCAAAGATTATTATACAATTTCTAGTCTGTTATTATTATATTAAGCCACACAAGAATATCCTGTACAATCTTGCAGTCCATGAAGCAGAGCACATTTGTCAGGACATAAATAATATTTAAAAACTGACCTAGCTCTGTCATGTATTCATTTTCAGGGCAATAAGCACAGACAAGTGAAACAAAAGCCAATTATTTAGGCCTTACGGTGGCTGATGATCAATAAACTTGTCTTTATGTTCTGTTTTACATTTGCCTAATGACGAGAGCTGCTTAAATAAACCAAATGTTTCCTTCACTCATAGTCTGCAAATACCACATACATTTGAAAATATAATTAACATCATAAGATAAATGGACTGAGTTTGATTCTTTAGACAAGAACATTGATCCACTAGCAATGTCTTATCTTGCTGAATCTAACTGTTCAGAATATGCCTTTTCTTTTTGTAAAATATAATAAAGAGCCAAAAATAAAGAAGAATTTCTAATTCAAACATGTTTAGTGTATGTAATAATTCATTCAATTAATGGTTTATCTAGACTTTAGTTGTCAGTGCATTCACTCTGCTGCTTCTTATTACCTCTCCTCTCATTTCCCCATACAACCTTCTTCCCAAACTTTGCATATCAAGTACCAGATCTCATCTTCAAGTCAGTGTTTCCCAATCCTCTCTTGGAGGCACAACTAACCAGTCAGGTTTTCAGGATATTCATGGTGAATATGCATGAGATAGATTTACATACATTAGACACCCAACATATGCACATTAGGGATGTGCAGAGCAAAATTTTATGTTCATATTTTTTATGTCCGAAAGGGGGTCCCACTTGCGGCCAATATGGACATAAAAAAAATCCAATGAGTTGGGTATATGTACATATGTGCAAAAAAAAAATTTAAACCCCCTCACCCTCCTTAATCCCCCCCCCAGACTTACCACAACTCCCTGGTGATCGAGCGAGGAGTGAGGACGTCATTTCTGCAATCCTTGGCGAGAAGCATGTGACGTCGGCGGCACGTCGAGTGACGCGGCGTCACGTGATTCCCGGCTCGTTCGCGCCGGACGGCTCGTTCGGCCCAAAAAGAACTTTTGGCCAGCTTGGGGGGGCCTCCTGACCCCCCCAAGCTGGCCAAAAGTTCTTTTTGGGCCGAACGAGCCGTCCGGCGCGAACGAGCCGGGAATCACGTGACGCCGCGTCACTCGACGTGCCGCCGACGTCACATGCTTCTCGCCAAGGATTGCAGAAATGACGTCCTCACTCCTCGCTCCATCACCATGGAGTTGTGGTAAGTCGGGGGGGGGGGGGGATTAAGGAGGGTGAGGGGGTTTATATTTTTATTTTGGCTCAACAATCGCGATTTCCCACATATCGAACATATCTATGTTCGATATGTGGGAAATCCGATCGTTTATGTCGAATCAATTTTTTAAGTAAAAAAAAAAAATGAGTTGCGTTTCACTAATGCGGTCAATCCGAATGCACACCCCTAATGCACATCTATCTCATGCATATTCATCATGGCAATTTGGGAAACCCAACTGGATAGGGGTGCCTCCAGTGGAGGGCTGAGAAACACTGTCTCAATTCAAGGCCTTTTATTTGTTTTTCATTGAGTCTGCTGTGTTAACTAGATTGTAAGCTTCAAGAAGTAGGGATCGTCCAGTGCTGTATATACCTGGTACATGCTATACAAATGATTCATTTTATTTTATTTATAAATTCTTGTATTTCACAATCTTCCATAAGTTAATGTTCAGTGTGGATTATAGGCACACATACTACAATAAAAGAGCACAAGCACACATAGAACTGTATATAACAGTTTCTTAAAACAAAAGATTAAAATAAATTATCTGTCCATAAGCCTGTTTAAATAAGTAAGTTTTCACAGTTTCCTGAAATGCAGATGGTCTGGTTCCTCTCTCAAAACACATGGCAGATTATTCCACAATTTGGACCAATATATGAAAAAGCTGTAGACCATGTTTTCTGTAAGGGATAATCCTGCAATGAGGGAATGGCCTCTTGACTAAAGAATGCACAAGGGGGTATATAGAGATCAGAAGATTAAAACATAATTACGATAATAACAGCAATAATCAAAGCTACAGGCCCTTTCCCATCACGGATTACTGTTTACATGTTACCTGGTGCTAAAAGAGGATTTATTTGGCTGTTTCTGGCAAAATTCACAAAGACACAGTAAAGAGAATTTGCCTTTGTAACCATCAGCTTTGCTCTCAGAGGTTTAGTCATTACATAAGAACATAAGAACATGCCATACTGGGTCAGACCAAGGGTCCATCAAGCCCAGCATCCTGTTTCCAACAGTGGCCAATCCAGGCCACAAAAACCTGGCAATTACCCAAAAACCCATTAAACCCAGACAAATGATTTTGCTTTGCCTCATGCAGAAAAACATATTGCTGAATTCAGTATAAGTTTTGGCTCTAATTTATAGCTTGAAAAGCCTCTTTTTTTTTTTTTCCTCCTCAGACAGCTTTTTCATTTGAACCGTTATGTGTGACATGTACGTACTGATGATAATGAAGATTTATCACAAAATAATGTATTTTTCCTGCTATACTTTAGGCCAGGGGTCGGGAACCCATGGCTCGCGAGCCAGATATGGCTCTTTTGAGGGCTGCATCTGGCTCGCAGACAAGTGTCGCCATACTTCGCGGTTCCCCGCTGACCCAGCTGCTCCCCGGTCCTCCGCCGCCCGGGCTTAAAATGCTGTCAGCCCGGGCGGAACGCGGCAGGACAGCTGGAGTCAGCGGCACCGGCGTACTCTCTTCTCTCCCCCCCCCCCCCCCCCGCGGCCCGGAAGAGGAAGTGGAGAGCATCGGGTGCCTGCGCGGGAAGAAGAGACCACACTAGCGTGGTCTCTTCTTCCGCGCAGGCACCCGATGCTCACCACTTCCTCTTCCGGGCCGCGGGGGGGAGGAGAAGAGAGCACGCCGACTGGAGTCATCCGGGTGCCTGCGCGGGAGTCATCGGGTGTCAGCCGGGTGCCAGCGCTGGAGTCATCGGGTGCCTGCGCGGGTCTTCCCGCGCAGGCACCCGATGCTCTCCACTTCCTCTTCCGGGCCGCGGGAAGAAGAGAGCACGCCGGTGCTCTCTTCTTCCCGCGGCCCGGAAGAGGAAGTGGAGAGCATCGGGTGCCTGCGCGGGAAGACCCGCGCAGGCACGCTAGTGTCCGACGGGAAGAAGACTGCAGCGCGGCTCGGAGGAAAATGAAAATCTTCAACCGCGGCCGATGGGACTCCGCCTTCGCCTCCGCGAGGGCTGAAAATGAAGGTTAGCGTTGGGAGGTGGCTGCTGCTGCCGCGAGTTCCCGGGGGGGGGGGGGGGGGAAGGGGGAGAGAGAGAGTGAATGAATGAGCGAGCAAGCATGTGTGTTTGAGATCCTGTGTGTGTGAGAGATTGCATGTATGTGAATGATTGAGAGCCTGTATATGTGAAAGAGAGTATGTCTGTGATTGAGATCCTGCCTGTGAGAGAGAGAGCATGAATGTAAGTTTACCATTGGGAACCTGTATGTGTAAGTTTGTAATTGAAAACCTGTTTGTTTGAAAGAGTATGTGTGTATGATTGAGATCCTTTGTGTGTGAGAGAGATCATGTGTATGTATGATTAAGAGCCTGTGTGTATAAGTAAGAGAGAGATCATGTGTGTCTGTGTCTGATTGACAGCTGGTTTAGGTGATGGAGCATGTGAGTATGTGATTGAGAGCCTGTGTTTAAATGAGAGAGAGAGACCATGTGTGTCTGTGTGATTGAGAGCTGATTTAGGTGAGGGAGCATGTGAGTATGTGATTGAGAGCCTGTGTGTAAATGAGAGAAAGAGAGGACATGTTTGTAAGCATGTGAATGAGAGTCTGTGTGTGAGAGAAAAAGACAGCATGTATTTATGTGATTGAAAGCCTGTGTGTGTGTAAGCGTGAAAAGATAGACAGCATGTGTGTAAATGTGTAATTAAGAGCCTATATAAGTGAGAGAGAAAAAACATTTGTATATGTGAGTGACTGAGAGCATGTGTGTATAGGTGTGTCATTGAGAGCCAGTGTGAGAGAGAGCGCTGGTATGTGACTGAGAGAGGAGAAAGTTCCAAGCAAACCACCCCACCTCCTGCTAATTCAGAACAATCTCAGGACACCTGGATATCAAACGTTCCCAGGTATGCAGAGCAAAAAAAATTTTGTATCCTTATTATTTTTCATTACTGGATCTTTGTGTCTGCTATTTTGAAATATTTTGTTGGTATCTGGAAATGTTTTATATGAGTTTTTAATTATTGGATATTCCACTCATCAGCTGTTTCGAAATATGTTCTTTTTGTTAGTACAGTTTTACTGCTGATGATTTTATATTTCTTGATTTGTTTTATAATGATGTGTGATGTTTCTTTTTTCCTTTGTTACACTGCATACAGAGACTCTGGCTTGTTGCAGTTTCCAATTCAGTTTTTGTCTGCATGCTTCTTGTTATGCGTTTTGGTCTCTTTATTCTATGTTAGGTGAGGGACAGCACGTGATTCAGGTGAGGTTTTCTGCTGGCGTGTAGTTTCTGTGTAGGACTCTATAGCAGCCTGACTTGGTCCGTTTTCCTAATAGGAGATGTATTGGTGTCTTAAGGCCTGGTGTAATATTTTCAGAGACTTATTGTACTTTAAAAGTGTGATCTTACATAAAATGCACACATTTACTTGTATTTAGTTTTAAACATATTGTATGGCTCTCATGGAATTACATTTTAAAATATGTGGCGTTTATGGCTCTCTCAGCCAAAAAGGTTCCTGACCCCTGCTTTAGGCTGTGATATGATTGGAAAGCAAAATTGTTTGGAAATAATGGTAATGAGATTGATTCACTCCCAGGGGTAATAGCTGTTTCTTGTGTTTTTTGAAATGCCCAGAAAGTTATTCAGAAGAGTCAGAAACAGATATTTGCAGTGCATGGGGAGGGGGGGAAGAATCTGCCTATAATCCCCATTATTGTTCCATTATTGGGCTCTGCTCCAGCTGTGGCACCACGCACAATGGACTATTCAGCCGCCTAGATATGCAGCTTTTATTTACCTCCCCACATATTTAATCTAAACCAGGCAGAAGAATGTCTCTATTTTGCCTGCATAGTTCCCATTATTTTCTGTTGAAGGAACATTTTTATTTTTATTTTCTTTCCTCCCATAGAAAATCAGGACTGCTGACCAACTGGCTCCCAATTTTCAGGACATGATAATCCAGTCCTGGTCTTACCCCATTGACTACCTGAACTTAGTTCTGGTATTCTTGTTGGTTTCTCCAAGAAAACATAGCAACATAGTGAATGACAGCAGATAGAGACCAAAATGGCCCATCTAGTCTGCCCAACTGAGATATCTGCACTTTCAGTAGATGAGCATAAGCATTCCCTCCTCATGCAACTCAACACCAACTCCTGCAGCTCACGTCTTTTAATGGACCTCTCAGCTCTTTACTTACCATTCCATATCCTCCCCAGCACGCCCCAAATATGTCAGTGATGGCCCTCACCACCTCAGTTAGATCATTTCAGGCCTTGCCATCTTCACCTCTGTTTCATACAAGATCAACATTTAAACTAACACCCTGTTCCCCTTCCATGTTAAAATCTGGGCTTCCCAGGGGGCCGGGATCATCAACATGCCATAACATTTTTACAATTTGGGGGAACTGGGGCCACCTCGACTGGTGGTCCCGGGTTTAGACAAGGCTCCGCACATTAACCTTCCCACGTAGCTGTGAGATTTTTGGGGGGGAGGGGGGGCAGCAGTCCTTTAAGGCAATAGTGTTCCCTTGAGGTTGGGACTGCCATCTCGTTAAAAGGCTGCTAGACGCGCTCTTTTGCCCTGCAGTATTTGGCCTTGACACAAAAGAATGCATCATAGAGCCATGACGTTTTTGGTGAGGGGCCCCACTATCTCAGTGACACCCCCCTGTGATAGTGGGACTCCTCCCACAATAAAACTTTGTGGTTAATGAAACTAGGCCTCAGATTGTAAGCCCTCTGGGGATAGGGAAATGCCTATAGTACCTGAACCTATCTACTTTGAAATGCTGAAAAGCAAATTATAAATAAATAAAACAATCTACATGTGATGACACCAGAGCATGAGATAACATTACAATATCAGACCTAAGTCTTCAAATCATTTGAGGAAATAAAACACCATAATTAAATTAGAAACTTGCTTAGACATGAAGAGTGCATTATCTAGGTTCATGCCTAGTAATTTAATCACCATTACCAAAGGAATTATAATGGTGTCTCTCATCTGAGGAATCAGTCTAAAATTATTTGTGTATCTCCCGAACCAAACTGCTTTAGAATTTTGAGAATTAACTTTTAATCCATGGTCGACCAGTCAAGTGGCTATTTTATCCAAACAAAGATGAAATTTAGCCATATCTGGTAGCAAATCTGAGTTAAAAGCTGCTAAAACCTAGATGACATCAGCATATAAATAACAAATAAAGCCCTCCTCTTAGATAAAACTGGGTAGTGAGGACAAAAGCAAATTAAACAGCAGTGGGGACAGAATCAAACCCTGGGAGATTTCAGTTACCCCACTATTGATTGAGTAAATGTCTCATCAGGATATGCTAGGGGGGTAAAGTTTCTAGATGCTATGAATCAAGGTTAATTTTGCCTTTGGCTGAATTTAATCCAGCCCTCCAGCAGCAACAACGGAAGCAACTTGACCTGGCCCACAGCAGCAATTACAGAAGGAGCTTAATCTGGCCTGCAGTGGTGGTGGTAGACGTGCATTAGACTGCTATTGCTAGCTCAAATACGTGAAGTTGGAAATCCAAGTAGCAGCATGTCAGAGCAGCACGGGCAAAGCCACCACTGATCGGCCACGTTATGCATTGAAGTTGTGTAGGTGGAGCCACTTGGGAAAGAAAACCATCAGGAATTTTCAGCTACTGTGGAAGAGGGTGCAGGCAACATGGAGAAAGTTAATAGTACCAGACTGTGGGTTCTGCAGAGCTGCCAGGGTAAGCTAGGAAAGGATGGTGCCTCCTGGAGCAGCCAACGACACTGCTATCTCTTCAGAATTGCAGGGAAATGGATATTATCATCATTCCCTAAGGATGCAGACTTTGGAGGCACAGAGTGTGGAATTCTCATTATTATAACCCAGATACCAAATCTGAGTGTCTCTCTTTCTGGATTAGAGTCTCCAGAGGTGGTTGTTTGCTCATTCCACAAATCTTGCATGTTGTAAAAGAGGGGAGTGAGAAGAAGGGAAAAAGCAGAAAGGGTAGAGGAAAGGGATGAGAAAGGGATAGGAATTAAAAAGATAGCAAAAGCACATAGGGATGTGAGAGTGCACCACACATATACAAAGACACCCATCCCACCATCTATCCACCTTCCACTGTCCCTGTGCCCTATTTCTTTGGGCAGATATTGAGGAAGGGGAGAAAGGGGGCAAGACTGCTGGGGGTGTGGCCAGGTTGTCAACTTTGGAGACATCTATAAATACTACTATAGACAATAGGGATGTGAATCGTTTTAGGACGATTAAAATTATCGTCCGATAATTTTAATATCGTCTTAAACCGTTATGGAACACAATACAATAGAGATTCTAACGATTTATCGTTATAAATCGTTAGAATCGTGAGCCGGCACACTAAAACCCCCTAAAACCCACCCCCGACCCTTTAAATTAAATCCCCCACCCTCCCGAACCCCCCCCAAATGACTTAAATAACCTGCGGGTCCAGCGGCGGTCCGGAACGGCAGCGGTCCGGAACGGGCTCCTGCTCCTGAATCTTGTTGTCTTCAGCCGGCGCCATTTTCCAAAATGGCGCCGAAAAATGGCGGCGGCCATAGACGAACACGATTGGACGGCAGGAGGTCCTTCCGGACCCCCGCTGGACTTTTGGCAAGTCTCGTGGGGGTCAGGAGGCCCCCCACAAGCTGGCCAAAAGTTCCTGGAGGTCCAGCGGGGGTCAGGGAGCGATTTCCCGCCGCGAATCGTTTTCGTACGGAAAATGGCGCCGGCAGGAGATCGACTGCAGGAGGTTGTTCAGCGAGGCGCCGGAACCCTCGCTGAACGACCTCCTGCAGTCGATCTCCTGCCGGCGCCATTTTCCGTACGAAAACGATTCGCGGCGGGAAATCGCTCCCTGACCCCCGCTGGACCTCCAGGAACTTTTGGCCAGCTTGTGGGGGGCCTCCTGACCCCCACGAGACTTGCCAAAAGTCCAGCGGGGGTCCGGAAGGACCTCCTGCCGTCCAATCGTGTTCGTCTATGGCCGCCGCCATTTTTCGGCGCCATTTTGGAAAATGGCGCCGGCTGAAGACAACAAGATTCAGGAGCAGGAGCCCGTTCCGGACCGCTGCCGTTCCGGACCGCCGCTAGACCCGCAGGTTATTTAAGTCATTTGGGGGGGGGTTCGGGAGGGTGGGGGATTTAATTTAAAGGGTCGGGGGTGGGTTTTAGGGGGTTTTAATGTGCCGGTTTTGCGATTTTTCGATTTTTCACGATTTTTCACGATATTTTACCCCCCCAAACGGCAACAATACGATTCCCTCCCCCTCCCAGCCGAAATCGATCGTTAAGACGATAGAGGACACGATTCACATCCCTAATAGACAATCTATCTGCCAAATCCCTATACCCCTGGGAACCCTTCCCCTTGCTCCCCCCTTCCCTAGTATTTCAAATCACTGAAAGAGCGAGACATGGTTCCCTCTCTCTAACCTCTCAGCAAAACCTCTGAGGGGCTCTCTCCCTCCCTTCCCCCATCTCCCCTGGTTCTGAAAACTCTGAGGAAAAACACCCTCCCCCTCCATAATTTTGAAATGTCTCTTGTAGTTTGCAGACCCCTGCTATAAATGACTGCTTCATGGAGCAGCTTGCTCTGTAACTAACAACAGGGGAGAGTATTCTAGATCAGGGTTCCCTCAAACTTGAAACAAATGGGTAAAATGTAACAAATTAGACCATATTCATTTCATTCATGGACCCCTGATACAAATGGAGGCTGCCCACAAATTTAATCAAAAGCTTCAATTTTGTTTGTTTATGTTTCCCATTCAATTCTATGACACATTGAAAAGTGTTGTAGTGAGAAAGCTTCATTGAGACGGTTAACAACAGCAATCAACCATTGCTTGTGTGAGGTAGAAGTTGGGCTGGAGCTGAGGCAGAAGACTCAGGTGAAACATCTATCAAGGTGAAGCATTTTATAACTATCCTATAGCTGGCATCTGGATCTAATGTTGCTGACATTCTTCCACTGCAAGATCTGAGCATGTGCAAAAAATCTGGCAATTTAATTTTTATGCAGTTCGATCACAAGTCTATATGCTCAAACATTTCCATGTATAATAAAGTCTCATATCCCTGTTTTAACAAACCTTTATTATTTTCACAACCAGTGTTTGTCTTCTTAAAATGATTAATATAATAAGTGCATGCACATAGATAGCCATTAAAATATTAATATTCGAAGCTTAAAGGTTTTTTTTATTATAATTTCAATGACTGAATATATTTTCTATCCTTGAAAACTGAGAAAAGTTCTTCAATACCTGGTTTAGTTGTATTTTCTTGTCTTTTAATTTCAGATTCTGAAAAAAAATTATGCAAGATTATAATTAGCCAATATATATTTTAATAACACAAAACCCTTGTAGAGTCATCAAAGAATAAATATTTACTCTTTAGGGAACTTTTTATAATGTCATAATTGAAAACTTCTTCTTCCTGCCAGACCAATAACCTGTGGGATTCTCCCTCCCACCAGCAGATGGGGCAGAGTGTGAAAGCTTCCTCTCTGATGTCACTACCATAAAGTCTGGCACAGCAAAGAGGAAGTCAGTAGTCTCTGCCTCCAGCAGATGGGATGGATCATAGATGTCACTGGTCCAGCAGAGTAAGAAGGCTCCTAGGGCAATGGCCTATCCTAAGGTCACTTTCCCTAGGAGCCTGGGTCAGGGTGGGGACCCCGTGGGATGACTGCCTCCATAGGTCTGATCTTCCCTCCCCAGGGAACCCAATTGTTTTGGTCTCCTTTTTTCCTTATGAAGTTGCCTAACTTTGAGTTAAACATTTTTTTAAAAAGGTGGAGAAGCAGCCCGGCCCGAACCATTGTGGCCTGCCCTAGGTATGGACAAGGGGAAAAGATGCACCAAGAACAGGGCCCTGCATGCCCCTAGCATCACTGGCTCCTTCTGCCACAATTTTGATGGTGAAAAGCATTCCTCGGTGGAGGAAGTGGATAGGAATGAGCCAATTGAACAGTGCACGCCAGGAAGTGCATCCTTTCCTCCTCCTCTGGAACAAACTTCAGGCCAGTCAAGGCATTCCTCCACAGCTTCAGAGGATGGGGCAGCCCCAGGCAAGCAGTATCAGTGACTAGAGACCCCGTGGGAGGAGGAGTCTGAGTTTTCATTGGACTTTATCTTGGCTATGCACCAAGCCTATCTCCAGATGAAAGATAAGTAGAATAAGGCTCCTTCTTCAGGGAAAAGCCCAAGCCACTTTCAGGCTGGGAAGAGATTGGAGTCCCAAGATGGAACCCCAGGGGAGATTCGAGGAGGAGGAAAGCTCTTCCCAGGAAGGAAGTTTAGGTGAGGAAGAACTGGAGGCTAGGGACTCAGCTGTGCATTTGTTTAGGGCAGATGAGTTGGAGTCCCTAATCACAAAAGTCTCGCAGGTCCTAAGTCTGAAAGAGGAAATGCCCAAAGCTAGAATGAAGTGAAATCCCATTCTGACAGGGATTAGGAAACCTTGCAGAGCATTTTGTATCCATTCAGCAATCCAGGATATGCTGTCAGTGGAGTGGGAGATCCCAGAGTCTAGGCTTAGAAGCCTTATAACTATGCAGAAGATGTATTAATAGAACAGCAGGATGCGGTTAGGCTTCTAGATCTGCCTAGAGTAGATGCAGTGATCTCAGCAATAGCAAAGAAAATGATTATACCAGTTGAAAGTGGAGCAGCCCTGAAAGACCCTCAGGAAAGGAAAGTGGAAACATTATTAAAGAAAGGTTTTGAGTTTTCATCCCTGGCTCTCCAGGCAGCTCTTTGTGGAGATTATGTAGCCAGGGCCCTTCTAATCTGGTCTCAACAAGATATCCAGGGTCCCAAAGATGCAGAACCCTCAGAGGACAGGGCTTGGCCAGCCCTAGTGAAATCGGCAGCAGCCTTTGAGGCAGATACTATATATGATCTTATAAGAGTTTCGGCGAAGGTAGCAGCAACAGAGACCATGGCTAGGCGGCCTCTATGGCTAAAGAATTGGGTGGCAGATTCAGCGTCCAAGACCAAGTTAGGAAATCTACCCTTTAAGGGAAGGCTTCTGTTTGGAGAAGACCTAGAAAAGATGGTCAAGGACTGGGGAGGATCAAGGCCACAAAGGTTACCGGAAGAAAAGGCCAGAGGCTTTGCAAGGGGAGGCAGCTGGAGATAGAGGCCCAGGGAGTAAAGACAGAGGGGTGGTAGAGGCCATACCTGTCACCCAGTCAGGATCCCAGGCAGATCTCAGCCCTTTCTGGGGAATAGAATGTCTCCTAAAGAAGGGAATCTCCGAGCCCTGCTTAGTGACAAAACCGCACAATAACAAGGAGCAGGCCCACTCCATGATTCCCCAGGTAGAGGGCAGGTTACAGATCTTTTATCAGGAGTGGACCAAAATAACAAAGGACCAATGAGTCCTGGACATAAAAAGCAAAGGAAATCACCAAGAATTAAGATTCCCCTTGGAAGATTTCTTTGTTTCCTCCCCATCCAAGGCAAGCAGGGGAGACACGGTCATGCAGACATTAGACATGTTAGTTCAGCTGTAAGCCATTATCCTGGTACCGCCCAGTCAGGAAAGCACGGGGATATACTCCATGTATTTCCTGGTACCAAAGAGGGAAGAAAGGAAGCTATCGGCCAGTGCTGGACCTAAAGTGATTAAACAGGGCCTTGGTAGTTCCCCATTTCTGCATGGAATCACTGGCTACAACCTTAGATCTAGGGAGCCTTAGATCTGTCAGAAGTATATTTTCACGTTCCCATCAGGAGAGATTTCCAGCGTCACTTACACTTCAAGATAACCACAGTCAGCATTACCAGTTCAGGGCACTCTCTTTTTGGACTGACCACAGCACCAAGGTTCTTTACAAAGGTGATGATAATAGTGGCGGCCTTCTTAAGGAAGGACGCGGGTCAAAGTGCAACCTTACCTGGACAACTGGCTAATAAGAGCAGAGTCCCTGCAGGAAGGCCGACATACCACAGAGAGAACAGCTCATATCCTGGAGAAATTGGTGTACTTTTCCTTTAAATTATGTAGGCTGATTATTACTGTGACTTACAAAATGAAAATATTATCAGATATGGGGGTCATTTACGAGGGTGTGGTAATTTCCCCAGAGGAGTAGCCTCGTGGTTAGAGCAGCGGGCTATAAACCGGGGAAGCCAGGGTTCAAATCCCTCTGCAGATCCTTGTGCCTTTGGGCAAGTCATTTCTTCCTCCATTGTCTCAGGGACAAAACTTAGATTGTGAGCCCTCTGGGGACAGGGAAATACCTACAGTGTCTGAATGTAATATGCTTTGAAGTGGCTAAAAGGTGTAATATAAATCTAATAAAATGAAAAAATAAATACAAATGAAATAAAGGAGGAAAATACTGTGGGAGTTACCAAGCCGCAGTACTGAGTACCACACTTTAGTAGCCCCCACATTATTTTCTGCAAGGTAAAATTTAGTGGATTAGAATGCAAAAAAAACCCAAAACATCATCATGGCAGGCTTAAGCCCAGGGTTGCAAACTGTAAAGAGCCTTAACGGTCCCCAAACCCACCCCAAATATTGCCCAAACATCCGGGTGGGGGGAGGGGGGTGTCTCTCGTCACCCTATGAAGCAGCTGAAATTACTAAAAGAAAGCTTTAAACAAAAGTAAGGCTTAGGGTGCAGGTCTCACTGTACCTAAACCTCTCTCATCTTTTGTTTAAAACCCGCTGGAGCTCGCCTTGCCCACTCCCCAGCCCTCTCGGTTCTTACTAAAACCTGCCTGATGGCCCAGTGAGGGCCCAGAACTCCCCCCTAAGGCTCCACATCTGGCACAACCATTTTACAAAATGGCAGCAGATGCTCAAATTCCTACCATTAAATGACTGTCCTGGGAGCATCCTGACGCTACTAGTGAAAGTTAACTATAACTCCAGTATTGTAGTTTCCGGAAGGCTGCATTATTTTATTTACATAAAATTGCCTAGCAATGACGTGGAAAGCATCTCATTACCATACTTGCATTATGGGGGCAAAAATAACATGCAGTATTTAAAATACTGTGTGTTGCCACTGCATTAAAGCATTTTCTGCTCAGAAAATGTCTAACACAGCTAAGTTAATGAAACCCAAGGATAGAGAGAGAGAGAGAGAGAGAGAGTAGAAAAAGAATGATCTGGGAGCAAACCAAAAAAGAATTCAGATTTCGCAGGCTTGCTCCAGGCAGGGCATGACTTGTGCTTGGCAACTTACGAAGACAGAGGTGAATTTTAAAAGTTGGACGCATGCCAAAATTGGTAGATGAGTGCGCATTTAGCACTAGTACGTGTCCACCCTATTTTATAAAGTGGGCAGATGTTCACACTAGTGTGGATGTGCGCACACCTCGCATCAGAAGGAAAAGTGGTATGGTATGGGTGGGTCATGGGTGCTCCGGGGTGGGACCAAGAGATGTGCATACAAGTAGCTACGAACCTGGGTGCACGCTCAGATCCACTGCCACGTAACTTTACTTCTGCTATGGAGGAGGTGAAAGTTAAAAAAAAAAAAAATACAGGCATCTGGTAAGGGGTTTGAGGGACCTGAGGTAACTGGAGAGAGTGCAGGCTGTATAACCAGGTGGTTTGAGAGGACATGGAACAACACCGGGTGAACTGCTGGACGAACTGGGGAACCTGTTGCTCAGATGGATGCTCATGTGTTTTCAAATACAGGCAGTTGTGCGGCCATAAGCTGACATGCCGCTGGGTGCACAAAAGTAGGCGCATACATATGCATGCCTAGGCTGTTTTATAACATGTGTGCATATGTGCGCGCATATTATAAAATGATCATGTCTCTTGGTGTGCGCCAACACACACGTGTACATGTGTGCACGTGCACCCGTTTCAAAGTTACTGCCATACACTTTAAATTAAAGTATGTGTGTAAATCACATTTCGGCCTTAATTGCACCCTCTACTGAATGTTTATTTAGCATGCACGTAAACGTAAACACAAATCTGGGTTGCGCATGTACGTTTCTTTGCATACCTTTCGGGGCTAGTTTCATAAAACCACTTCCGTACATAAAGCTGGAGTTTAAGTTTAGGCACGTATGTGCTTTAAAAAATACCCTTACAAAGGATCCATGGTCAGCATTACTTGCCCGGCTAAATTCTGTTCTTAGCTGTTTATCCAGCTAATTCAGGGGCAGGGTAGAATGCAGGGGTACTCTGAGGATTGCCAGAGAGCAATCCCAGAGTTATCCAGCTAACTTTAACATAGCTGTATATATTCAGCAGCATACCCACGCCACCAGATATCCCTCCAAGCCAGATAAGTTTTTCCAGCTAACCAGTGGCTGATAACGGACCTCAGGAAGTCTAAACTTGCTTAAAATGCTATTCTCATTCTGTGAAAAAAGTACTATAGAATGGTAGATAATATATTTCCATCTATGGAAATAGACTTTGTGTGTGTGTGTGTGTGTGTGTGTGTCAGGTACAAATTTATATTGTATTCTAGAGATAGAGCATGGTAAAATATCCTTTGAGAATAAGGCCCATAATTACATAATCAACCATTTCAGTAGTTTAGTAGATACTATTACCTTTCAAGGCAGCTGAAGGCTTTGTTTCCTTTCTTTTCACAGACTCTAGAAAGGAACATGCATCATTTAGTCAAAGATTTGCAGACATATAACAGATGAAAAACCTGCTCTAAGAATATGGAAGAAATAAAAAAATACAGTAAGATGAACCAAGTACAAATTAAGGATGATGGTCGTTGTGTGTGAAAAATGTTCACATAACTCGCGGTGATCTTCCTCTGGCTGAGTTACAGACTGGTATTGTTTAAAACTGACCGAACAATGGCATAGCTGCTATTCGCTTGATCCAAATATTCCTTTTGGAAATACTCATCAACTCATCCCTTTCAATGATTTACTGGAATTTCTTCAGTGAGAGAGGTTAATTGATTCCTCTTTCTAAACTGAGGTACGGTGGAAAATCTTTAAATTACTGTTCTCTGTTTGTGATTGTTGAGTCTATGAAACTTCAAGATATAGAAGTGTGTTGGAATGAAGATAGTTTAAACTTTGCTCACTGCCTTCTTTCAATGATGTTGCACAAGTCGAACTGGAAAAGCATAATTGACCACTGTGACACTTCCTGGACTTTTTAGATTTTTAGTGATCTACGGCCTATAGATTTTGCCAAAGCAGGGCCTTCTTTTTCACGTTTCAGCACACTGATGTCACAGATTTTGATTCAGCGCTGGAAACATTTACACTTGCAGCATATTCTATTGCTACTATCGCTGTATTTCTTTTTAAGCAGGAACACAATCTCACCAAATAGCTTTCAAGTAACTCTAGCCACATGAAAAGGAATTTGATTCTGGACAGATAGAATTTTGAATACCACTTGGTAGATAACACTTATTAAAAGGTGGTTTAGAAATCAGAGGCTGTGTGATGAGGCTGGAAAGACAGAACACTACACATTAGACAACCAATGACAAGAAAACCAGTGATATGTTATAATAATAGGAGCATTTCTGAATATAAATGAGAAGCTTCAATTATAGTACCTTTCTTCTTTTCTTCCCTTATTGCTGTGTCTGAAATAAAAATAAAAACCTGTGTTTACCTTTCATGAGTTACACATAATTAAAAAATGACGGCAGCAACTGTTATATTTTTCTAGTTAAAAATGAAGAAAAATTCCAACCCCTAGATTCATCAGATTGCTGTAAATAAAGTACAAATAGTGATCGCAATAAAAAAAAAATGGGTGTGGGTAGGGTACATTATCACATATTGTTTTTAATATACACGAGAGAGAGAGAGAGAGAGAGAGAGAGAGCACATTTGATAAAGTAAATCTGACATGCTATCTCTATACATATCTACATAGCTGGGAACTTTTGACTTCCAGTCACCCGGAGATTACCATGGATTAGCAGGGGGAGGGGGAACAGGGGGAGGGCAACTTCACAGTGGGACCGGATGCTCATACATTTGCTCTCATAAGCACTCTTACATGTTCACACTTAGTTTTACTGCTTGTTCTCTCACATTCTCACATGTCCATTTACACCTTTACTTCTGCCATTCTTCCACCAACACACACACACTCACGTCTCTCCCTCTTCCATACACACATACCCACTCACTTTCACACCCATGCTCACTTGCACTCAGCTCTCTCATACTCACCTACATACACTCTCAGATCTCTTCTTCCTACACAAATACACACTCACTCACTTTCACAGACATCCTCATTCATTCTCTCTCCCCCCTTTCAAAACACACTAGCAACAGCAGACTCTAATGGGCTCCTGGAGCAGCAGCAGCCTCTTCCTTCTCCTCCTGTGCTGTGGAAGTGGACGCTGCCTGTTTCTTTCTCCTCGTTTGATGCACGGGCAGGAAATTGCAATGTCGATTGGCCAAGGCAAACAGGATGGAGCGGGCAAGTGGCTGGATACAGGAAACAGGCTGTGCAGGAGAAGGTGGTGTCATGAGGAAGTGAAGATAAGAGAAAGATCTGGAGATGGTAGAAATCACTGTTGAGTTCCTCCTTTTTCAGCCGCGCAAGACCAATGACGTTCCTTTCATCTTTCCGGGTCTAAGCAGATTAATTTTGCTGCAGACCCGGAGATTTCCGGCATTGGCCCAGAGACCCGATAATTATTTTAGAATTCCGGAGTCTCCAGGCCAAATCTGGAGAGTTCCCAGGTATGTACATCTATTAGGGATGTGCATATGTTTGCGACAAAATAGGAAATAGAGACGATATTTCCTATTTTGTCGTGTTTCAAGGCGGATGACGAAACGATAAGAAAACCCACGAAATTTCGTTTGGTTTTCTTATCATTTTGGGGGGGGGGAGAAAAGGCATATTAAAAAAAACCCCCAAACCCACCCCCACCATTCAAATTTAATTAATTGCAAGCCCCCACCCTCCCAAACCCCAAAGACTTGCCCAACCCCCCCCGCCCAAGACTTATTGAAAGTCCCTGGTGGGCCAGTGGGGTCCCGGGAATGATCTCCCTCTCTCGGGCCATCAGCTGCTATTAATCAAAATGGCGCCAATGGCCCTTTGCTCTTACCATGTGACAGGGGCTATCAGTGCCATTGGTCGGCCCCAGCCACATGGTAGGAGCAATGGATGGCCCGTGCCATTTTTTAAGATGGCACCGGCCGACCATTGTTCCTAGCATGTGACAGAGACCAGCCAATGTCACCTATAGCCTGTCACATGGTAAGGGCAAAGGGCCTTCTGCGCCATTTTGATTACTAGCAGCCGACGGCCTGAGAATGGGAGATTGCTCCCAGGACCCCCGCTGGACCACTAGGGAAATGTATCAAGTTTTGGGGGGGGGGTCAGGAGGGTGGGGGGGTTGCAATTAATTACATTTGAAAGGTTGGGGTGGGTTATGGATATTGTTTCGGGGGTAGCCGAATTAAAATTGGCCTGAACCGCGGGAAAATGAAATTTCCTGCAGTGGGCCGATAACGAAGGCCGAACCAAAAGGTTCAGCTGAATCACATCTCTAATATCTATATCTATCTATCTATCTATCTATCTATCTATCTATCTATCTATCTATCTATCTATCTATCTATCTATCTATCTATCTATCTATATATATATATATATATATATATATATATATATATATATATAAATACCCTCTCCACTGGGAGACTTCCTATGGCCTACCCTTGCCCATCCTCCCGACTCCTCCTGAACTCATCAAATTTTGCCTCATTGTCTAATGGGGGCCCAGAGTGATCCCCTCCATTTCTGGACTTGGCAACTGCCATTTTTCAAAATGACACCATTGCCATTTCTTCTATCAGGACTATCTATCTATCTGTCGTTTTCTGGTATTCATGAAGGAGTGACCTAAATTTCTGAAGTAACACTGGCTTTTGGTTTTTACGCCATTTCTTTTCTATTTTACGGAGCTCAAGTTTCAATTTTCTAAGATTGGGGTTGTACCAGGGTTTTTTGTCTTTCTTCTCTGTGTTGATTTCTTTAGTGTGTAGAGGGCAAAGCTCATTTGCTACGTTACTAGTGATGTAATACCAGGAAGAGCAGGCCGAGTTGGCATCAGAGAGGTCTAACTTAAGGAGTTCTTCTGAAAGCGCTTCAGCGATGTCTTCGGTTTTGCATTGTTTTCTGAAGGTAATGGATCTTTTTTTAGTGTGAGGTGAATGGGGGTTGCATGTAATGGTGCAGCATGTGTCAATCCGGTAATGGTCTGACCAGGGTATGGGGGTGCATTTGGGTGGGTCAGAGTCAACAAGAGAGTTAGTGAATATAACTGTTACCTCGATCGGGGCGCGCGGCGGCACGACGCGCGGGAGGACCCGTGCAGGGCGCGGAGTGTGATGGCGCGCTTCGGTGGCGGCTGTGGCGCGGGTCAGCAGCGCAAGAATGGCGCTTCTCCCTGTGATACGCCGGCATCTGCGCGCGAAAGCAGGACTAGGTCTCGCGCGATTCGGACTGGCCACGCCCCCTGACGTCAGACGCCGACCGAGGCCACTTTGCGCGGGAGAGAGGGGCTATTTAAACAGCAGTAGCTCTCCTGTTCTTTGCTTCGGCCACGATTGTTCCTGGGAGCATCGCTGTGTGTTGGCTTGCTGTCTCGCTGCCTCTGACAGGAGAGCTACTGCTGTTTAAATAGCCCCTCTCTCTCGCGCAAAGTGGCCTCGGTCTGCGTCTGACGTCAGGGGGCGTGGCCAGTCCGAATCGCGCGAGACCTAGTCCTGCTTTCGCGCGCAGATGCCGGCGTATCACAGGGAGAAGCGCCATTCTTGCGCTGCTGACCCGCGCCGCAGCCGCCACCGAAGCGCGCCATCACACTCCGCGCCCTGCACGGGTCCTCCCGCGCGTCGTGCCGCCGCGCGCCCCAATCGAGGTAACAATAACATCCAGGGTGTGACCTCCTTTGTGAGTAGGTCCCGATACCAATTGTTTAAAACCAAGTGCATTAAGAGTGGTAAGGGTAGCTTCACAGGCTGGAGTTGGTGTAGAGCGGTCGAAATGGAGGTTAAGGTCTCCTAGGATGATTGCTGGGGTGTTAATGTTGATGTATTTTGATATATATTCAGTGAGTAAAGAAGGGTTGTTTTCAAGTATGCCTGGAGGAGCATAGATAAGGCATATCTGTAGTGCTTTTGATTTAAATAGAGCAATCTCGATTTTGGGAGGGGAAATGATGGTTTGCGGAGTGCGATTGAATTTCTTTTTGGCAGCCAGGAGGAGTCCGCCTCCTTTATTTTTAGGTCTAGGTACAGAGAATACATTGTAGGTGTTTGTAGATAGTTGATTAGTAATGGCAATTTTTTAGCCATGTTTCCATTATAGCACAAATATCAGGGGATTCATCTGTAAGGATATCGCTTAAAAGTGTAGCCTTTCTTTGGATGGATTGAATATTTATAAGCAAGATGGAAAATGTCATTAGACCTAAAATTTGGGACAGAGGTGAAGTCATGATAGGAATTAGAGATTTGTCGTATAGTATGTTGAGCTTAGTTCTTGAGGTATTGTGTGAGAAGTTCATGTATTTGAGGATAGGAATATGAAAGGTGTTCATTTCAATGAGAGGATAGGCTTAAGTAAGAAGTTGTGATACTTGCAGTTGAGGAGAGAGATATTGGAAGTAGATGTCTCCTTCGTCAAGCTATTTGTTTGAGTCTAGTCAAGTCCAAGTTCGGCGTATCTCTTATATTCAGCGGGGGTGCCCTCCGGGGGTGCACGAAGGGGTGTACAAAGGGGCAGGCCCCTTTGTCGCGCACCTTTGGCGCGCGACGCACGGCGCACGGCACCTAGCAGAGCCCCGTTTAAAGCCCAGCAGGGCTGGCTGTGATTGGTGGGTGCTGGTTCGGTGGACAGGCCTCGGAGCGTTTTCTATTTCAGGTTTTTTCTTTTTTAATTCGTGGATGGAGCGGTCGTGCGATCGGCGATGAAGCCGCCCGGGTGGAGAGAGAATTCACTGACCTTCCCCCGATGGGGCTTGGCGCCGATTGTGCAGGCTTTCCCCAGCTGATGTGTTCCGGCGAAGCGTAGAAAAAAGAATTGCTGATGACTTTGTGTCATCAGCAATTCCCCACACTATTTCTTGGGAGTCTGCAATCATTGGCAGATATTATCTCTACAATCACCACAGTCATACAAGTAGCAGAGAATAACTGATATAATGAGCCATTTGCAGCTTCACTGTTCTGGCTAGGTGTATTTAAAAAGTGCATGGCTTAATCTTTGACAGAGGCATAGGCTTCAGGTAGGATCAACCAGGTAGTCATGCCTCCAGCTGGGACAGACCTCCCACATTCCATCTATCTGTGAGGTTCTTTTCAAATCTCCTTCCCTTGCAATACTTACTGACTCTTGGCCTTGTCATGGCCATCTGTTGTTTTTCACACTTGCTGCACTACTTCTCAGGCTTTTGATACCATTTTTCCTCCTATTTCAGCTTTTGAAGTAGACTTTGGGGAGGGGGCAGTTCAGCCACTCTTGCTATGTTGCTGTGTCCTACTGTTTCTGTTTTTAATCACCAGTGCTTCTACTGCTACCACCACTCTATGCTAGTTATGGTACCTTAGGGTGCTTCCTTCTCTGCTCCAGCTCTTCAAGGTTCTTTCCAAATCCCCTTCCCCTACAGTACTTGCTGATTCTTAGCCTTTGCCCTGGCCATTCATTACTTTGCACACTTGTTTCACCACTCCTCAAGCTCTTCATGCCACTCCTGGTACTGTTTTGTCCTTCCTGATGCCTTGTGATTTTGATGCCATTCCTCCTCCCACCTCATCCCTTATGGTATACCTTAGGGCATTTTCAGCCACTCTTTTTGCTGCATTGCTCTGCCCCTGCAGTTTCTGTTTTTAATCACTGCTGCAACTGTTGCCACCACTACTGCATGCCAGGTTTGGTATCTTAAAGTGCTTCATTCTCTACTTCAGTGGGTCTTTGAGGTTCTTTCCAAATCCCCTTCTCCTACAGTAGTTAATGACTTGCTCTGGCCATATGATGTTTTGCACAGGTCATACCCACTCACTTATCTTTAACATTATCATGCTCTCTTGAATATTTTCTTAAAATTCCATTCCTTATAGTTCTTATAATTATTGACCTCCTCTGGTATTTATTTTGTGATACATTATACCACAGCAAAAGGCAAAGCCTATAGATGAACAGCACCCAGAACCAGAACCACACTTCTCCATGATTACAGCTTCTGAGGTAATGGAGGCAGTATTTGCAAAAACTGATTCAGAAAAAGAATGTCCTGGATTCCATGAATCATAGGATATTAAACAGATAATGGCTAAGGAGCATTTGGTATCTCTAGTCAGTAGCATCTTAGCCTCCAATGAAGACCAGGGGGCACTCCATGAAGTTAGATTGTGGCACATTTAAAACTAATCGGAGAAAGTTCTTTTTTACTCAATGCACAATTAAACTCTGGAATTTGTTGCCAGAGGATGTGGTTAGTGCAGTTAGTATAGCTGTGTTTAAAAAAGGATTGGATAAGTTATTGGAGGAGAAGTCCATTGCCTGCTATTAAGTTGACTTAGAAAATAGCCACTGCTATTACTAGCAATGGTAACATGGAATAGACTTAGTTTTTGGGTACTTGCCAGGTTCTTATGGCCTGGATTGGCCACTGTTTTAAACAGGATGCTGGGCTTGATGGACCCTTGGTCTGACCCAGTATGGCATGTTCTTACTTAATGATGCCATACAGAAATGACATCAGGATTCCTCCACAGATGTCCTCTGTTTTTATCCCTGCCTAGGGCTTTCTACCAATTTGGTTGGTACCCTTTGCCCCTCATTTGGAGCCTTGGGATGTCCTTGCCTCTCTGGTTGACTGCTTTCTATCTCTCATGATGCTTCGGGTTCTTCATGCAACTGTTTCAATTGCCTTGACCCTCTATCACTGCCTTGGAGGGTTTTCTGTCTCTTTTTTGTTATTTATGTACTGCAAATATTCCACAGCATCCAGACAATCTGATCAGTATGGATCATAAAACAGCATACATATTCAACATTCAAAAGTTCTGCATTAAAATTTAAACACAAATAAAAAAACATTTAAGACATTTCTTATACACCTGCCTAAAAATCAGTTTTCAACCTAAAAAAATGTGTATTCTTCTTTCTTGAGTTGACAATCTATTTTTTGCTTCCGTGTATGAAAATCCTTAAAGCGGGGCTCAGTCAACAATTATTGATAAGCAGATTGAAGGGAAAGAACACAAGTATATTGCATAACTAATTCTGCCAGAAGATAGCCCTCCACATAAAGGGCCTTATATAGTAAGGTTAATACTTTAAAACATATTCTTTCAGTCACTGGCAGACAATGCAACATTTCTAGTATTGGCAAAATATGCTTATGATACCTCAGGTCTGTTAAAACTCATGCCACTTAATTTTGAATAAGTTGTAAAACTTTAGGAAAACCCAGATACAATGTGCTACAATAATTAAGCTTATTTAAAACAAGAGGTTGAAACATTGTCTGAAAATCAAATTTGGATATTAAATATGTCAACTGCTGAATCATTCTAATCCTAAAAAAGGAAGCTTTAGCAACTATTTTCACGTATGGCTTCATCGTTAATCTAGAATCTAAAATCACCCTTAAATTATGTGTCTCTGTAACTATTGGGATGACAGTATCTTTAAACCTGATCTCTGAAATTCCATTATCAGGGACATGCCAACTTAGTCACAGCACAACTGTTTTGATTTTTTTTGCATTAAGAACTAATTTATATTTCCCTAACTGACTCTGCACTGCTTCCAGACAGTCATTAAATTGCTGAACTGGCAAAGTGCCTTCTAAATTATATTTTAAACAAAATTGCAGATCATCAGCATAGATTCGAAGTCACATTTAAAGATTTAAAATTATCTCTATTGGCTGCAAATAAGTATAAAAAGAGTCAAGGACAATGAGGACCCTTGCAGAACCCCAGATAGGGAGGACATATCCCTGACCTCAATTTGCTGATTCCTATGTGTGAAAAATTAGGCAAGCCATGACAATACTGAAGCAGACAGAACAATAGCTTGCAGCTGAGCTAATTGTTAGGAATCTGTGTTGCGGGCTCCTGAAGGAAGGAGAAGCTAGCAATCTGTTAGGAAAGCTCTGAGAGTTAGACTGCGGAGTAGCAATCTGTTATTATTGGCTCCTAAAGAAGGAGGAGTCAGCAATCTTGTCGTGTCTCAGATATCGTCTTGCTAAGGAGTAGCAATCTGTAATAAATCTGATATAGTTGTGGGTGGATCCCTGGACAGGTGGCAGATGACCACGCCCCTGGGAGGATATCCCGAGAGGGACCACCAGCTAGGCTTGAGTATGGAGACAGACACACATTAGTTCTTTTATTAAACAGGTTTTTGAAACCACCAGAGGTGGCAGTAGTGAGCAGATATGCCCGCCACTCGCTCCTCGAGGGCCCATGTTCCTGGACACTCTGAAGATTCTCTACTGCCTGGAAGCTATCACTGCTACAAACATTTGTGAGTTAGAGCATAAGAACATAAGAACATAAGAAATTGCCATGCTGGGTCAGACCAAGGGTCCATCAAGCCCAGCATCCTGTTTCCAGTGGCCAAACCAGGCCACAAGAACCTGGCAATTACCCAAACACCTAGAAGATCCCATGCTACTGATGCAATTAATAGCAGTGACTATTCCCTAAGTAAACTTGATTAATAGCAGTTAATGGACTTCTCTTCCAAGTTACCATCGCTCTCTCTGTCCCTCAGGTACTGGAACAGCAATCCAGGATGGCTGAGCTGTTGAGAAACTGTAGAAAGTGAGTAGGCAGAGTAGGCAGAGTTCATGAACAGAACTAAAAGACAAAACTCACGTAAGGTCTCAAGGACGCTCAGGAGCTGGAAAGGTTTAGGCCCTCGAGGAGCGAGCACCTGGTTCCAGGGAATGCTCTGAGAGAGCGATGGTAACTCACAAATGTTTGTAGCAGTGATAGCTTCCAGGCAGTAGAGAATAGAGATGTGAATCGTGTGCTAGATCGTCTTAACAATCAGATTCGGCTGGGGGGGGGGGGAAAATCTGATCGTTAAGATATGTGAATTGGAATCGTTTCCGATTCCAATTCACATCGCTAATTTTTTTTTAGGGAGGCCCGCGCCGCTAAAAAAAAAACAACCCACCCGACCCTTTAAATTGACCCCACCCTCCCGACCCCCCCAAACCTTTTAAAATTACCTGGTGGTCCAGGGGGGCCTCGGGGAGCCTCAGGGAGAGATCCAGGGGGGCCTCGGGGAGAGGAGAGATCCAGGGGGGCCACGGGGAGAGATTTCCCATTCCCAGGCATCAGCTGTTCTAAAAAAAAAATGGCGCCGATGCCCCTTTGCCCTTACCATGTGACAGGGTATCCGTGCCATTGGCCGGCCCCTGTCACATGGTAGGAGCACTGGATGGCCGGCGCCATCTTTAAAGATGGCGCCGGCCATCTTTACTCATCAGCCCTATAGGGGCTGATGACGGATACCCTGTCACATGGTAAGGGCAAAGGGGCATCGGCGCCATTTTTTTTTAGAACAGCGACCTCCTGCACTCGGGTCGTATTGCCGTATTGCAAAATGGCGCCGGCCATATGGCCATACGGCCGGCGCCATTTTGCAATACGGCAATACGGCCATACGGCCGGTGCCATTTTGCAATATGGCCCGAATGCAGGAGGTCGCTCCCGGACCCCCGCTAGACTTTTGGCAAGTCTTGTGGGGGTCAGGAGGCCCCCCCAAGCTGGCCAAAAGTCCCTGGGGGTCCAGCGGGGGTCCGGGAGTGATCTCCTGCGCTTTTGACATCGGGGGACAGGAACCAAAATGGCGCCGGCACTACCTTTGCCCTGACAGGGCAAAGGTAGCGCCGGCGCCATTTCTATTAACGCAGCCGTGGCCCAAGAGTGGAAGATCACACCAGGACCCCCCACTGGACCCCAGGTAATTTAAAACATTTTGGGGGGGTCGGGAGGGTGAGGGATTTATTTTAAAGGGTCGGGTGGGTTTTAGGGTTGTTTTAGTGTGCTGGTTTTCCCGGCCTCCCCCTTCCCCTCCCCCGATTTATGATTTTTGACGATAAATCGGGGGAATTCCTATTGTATTGCGCCTCTAACGATTTTTGACGATTTAAAATATATCGGACGATATTTTAAATCGTCAAAAAACGATTCACATCCCTACTGCTTACTCTCCCAAGTCTGACCTTGAAGTAAATAGACTGACGGTGGCATCTGATTTAATAAAACTATATGCCAGGACTCTGTAACAAATAAGTCAATACATATTCCTGCAATATGTCTGAAACTTCTGTTCCATTTTTCCAAATTGGCTGAGCAGTAATATAAACAAAAGCTAAATAAACTAAACCTTTTCATGTACCAAACTTTCCATCCTCCCCATATATAATTTTGCCACTACTAACCAATGCTCAAATTTCCTATTCTGCTCATAATGTCTTTTCAACTACCCCCCCCCCCCCCTACACACCTTGCCCAGTAAGCAGGAGAATACAATTAGAATTACTCTGTGGCAGTGGGCATATCAGGGCAGTGTCACTTCTATGGCTAACTTAGGCCTGGATTTATCAAAATGTAATAAGTATCGCGTGCGATAGCAAGATGGGTGTGTTTTATGCAAATAGACAGTTTATTGCAATTTGTGCTAATAACTATGTGAAGAGCTAAGTTAGTGCAAATTGTGATAACTTTTTCACACTTTGTGATAAGTGCCAGACCTGCTGTATTTCCTGCATACAACCACTGGGGAACCATTTTAATGGTCCCAGGGAGCTCAGATGAATATGAGAGAGAAAGAGAGAGAGAAAGAGAGAGAGAGACTAGCCGTAATGCCCTCTCCCTAGATAGGTATTTATATCCCTATGGGAGGCCCTCCTAGTAACTCGAGGTGAAGTTTAGGTATTAGTGTAGGGGGTTAGGGGCCACTTTGACATTCAAAGTGAGACGTACGAACAGAACAGTGGTCTCTTGTGAAGATTTGATGACCTTCGGAGTGAAGAAACTCACTCAAAAATGAGATTTGTGCGGTGTTCTTTCAACCTAGCTTGATGGACTCTCTACCTGGGTAACATCAAGCTAGGTGGAGAGAACATTGCACAAATCTCATCTTTGAATGAGTTTCCTCACTCCGAAGGCCATCAAATCTTCATAAGAGACCACTGTTCTGTTGGTAAGTCTCACTTTGAATGTCAAAGTGGCCCCTAACCCCCTACACTAATTCCTAAACTTCACTTCGAGTTACTAGGTAGGCCTCCCATAGGGATATAAATACCTATCTAGGGAGAGGTTATTACGGCTAGTTTCTCTCTCTCTCTCTCCTCCAGGAGCTTCAAATCTACTAAACAGGCTTTTGAGGTGACATCACAAAATATACAAACACCTTACCACCCCATTGCACAGCTTAATACAACTGAAAACACTGTAGCTAAAATTGGCATTAAAGCCATGCAATAGGACTTCACAAAATTGTAAGCCTATTCCTCTTTTTTCAGATTTGCATCGCACCATACAATATGGTGCTATCACATGCGTTAACAAGGCTTTTCGCATGTGATAAGCCCTTAACGCATGCAAAAACACCTTAGCGCATTTTGATAAATGAGGGGGTTAGCTGGACAAGTAGCGGTATTCATACTTAACCAGTTAAGTTAATTGGATAAGTTAGACCTGCGATATGGCAGGTCTAACTTAGCTAGATATAGCTTATCTAGCAAAGTAGCACCGAATACAGGTATGTACAACCAGGGCTGGTGCTAACCTTTTTGCTGCCTTGTGCAAAAAATTATTGTGCTGCTCCCCTCCCCCGATTCATTCAGTGTCTGTCCCAGGCTCAGCAAATAAGCTCTGTCCTGCAATCTATATTTTTAAAAACTGACACACCTCCCACCTCAGAACCCATGGATAGGGAAGGGTATTTGGCAAACCTTACAGTCTTGTACACAAGCCATCTTATTTCTCCCCCCCCCCACTTCCCGCCACACCTCCTCCCCCACACACCCTTTACAGACACACACAATTAAATTATGCATTTATAAGACATTTTACATGAAAAACAACATTCAAATACGCAGTCTTCTGAGGCAATAATAACACTTACAACATATTATATTCACATGCACTCCTGTGACGTGAACCAGAAAACTCTGCAAAAAAAAAAACCACTTGGAACTCCTGTGGAATTAGACTTTTTGTAATGCATAAGTGTGCGTGAGCGTGGTCCTCAGAAAGCCATAAATAAACAGAATTACCATTACAATAAAGATTCTTGTGTGTGTAAAAGCTGCTGGTTAAGTACTCTGTGTTGGTTGGGAGAATTTGTTGTACGTTTGGATGATTTAAAAAGTTAAACACGTTTAAAAAGCTCCTTTCTCTATAGTTCCATCAATGAAAAGTGGTTTCCTTAAATTTTGGAAGTTTTATTATACAGGCAAGGAAAGGAGTGGGATTTGGGTATGCATGTGTGGTTTTGGTGATGATTTGCTCATTTAAACATATTTCCTTCTAACGTTTAAAAAAATGTTTTAATAAAGCCCCATACTAAGTGCAGGCCCACAGAACTGTAAAAGTAGGACCTCATTCACCAAATATTTTTTTCCCCAGGCACACTCTGGGAAAAGAAGTTCCCACAACAACTTAATCAACCGTTTCTGTAGTTTGGTAGGTGCTATTACCTTTCAACGCAGCCAAGGGCTTTGTTTCCTTTCTTTTCACAGACTCTGGAAAGGAACAGGTATCGTTTATTGACAGATTTGGCAGAAATATGGCAGAAGAAAAAGTAAAGTGTTAGAATATGGAAGAAGGACAATATATGATAAAATAAACCAAAGGCACTGAGACTGAGGTTTGGTATATATGAAAAATATTTCCCTGCAAATACATCCAATCCAAACGTTTTGTCAGTCTTGCAAAAGTTGTTGAGAATTTAGCCTTATAACAATAAGCTGAAAGAACCAGGGTTACTACTACTTTCTTTTCCCAATAAACAGTCCCATGTCTCCATCATTGCTAACTGCCAAGTTAGTTAGTTTATATCTCTCTCTGCTACACTAAAAATTAAATTACACACATCATTACTGCTGGCTTTTTAACATCTGTAGACCAAAATAAGTATAACACTGTATAGTCAAGCTGAGCAAGAATAAATGTCATCTATTAACAATGAATAACGGAAAGAGAAGTTCATTTTTAAATTATTTTTAAGAGCTAAATTGTATTTCAGTGTTCTATTTCATGCTGATAATTTGAATTTATATAAGCATCATTCATCTAAATAGGACCACAATGCACTTAACAATTTTTTTTTGTATTTCAGAAATATAAAAAAACCCCAATCCATTCTCTAACATAGAAGGTCTGGCAGAATACTGATGGCACCTGGAATGCTTGCAAATTTCAGGACTGGAGAGGTGGAAGGAACAGTGCAATTGTTACTTTATAACAGTGGAATAAATTGGGGAGCTTAAGCAACTTGCCCAGGGTCACATATGGTCAGTGGCAGATGGGAAGTCAGGAACTTACATCCCATAACTACTTGCTTAATTCTCTAACCATTTTTTCTTAATTACATGCATAGTGAATGGAAATGGTTTTAGAGTTTAAAAAACAAATCAAATATTAATCTTACTAGAGAAAGCCAACCTCAGCCAGCAGTCTTGCTTCTGACTGTATGGATGGAGCTTAGAATTTATAAGAGGCATCATGCTAAAGTCTAGTGCTCCATCAAAAATATTGATCACCAGTCAACACTGGTTTCTCCCGTTCTGTAACTATGGGACTAACAGTGAATAAACTGGACATTAAAATGCCAATTTTCAAAACAACCTGGCTGCATTAAAGTAGATAACATCCCTAAATTGTCCAACCTGAAAAGTGTCCTCTTCGAGCTGGCTACATGGACACGTCAGCTTATTCAGCCTATAGGTTTAGAGTTGGAATATAAGGAGCCTTTCCTGGGGCATGTTTAGGTCAAGGGATGAAAATAACATGCTTGCGAGAGATTTTCAAAAATGCACTGTTTCATCCCTCTCAGTCATCCCATGCAGAGTATGTGGGTGCTTTTCCATACGCCCTTTACAGTACATTCATTTTCAAAGAGAAAGTGCTTGTTTTGTTTCTTTCTCAAAAATGAACAAAAAAGCACATGGACTAATACATGAGCTATTTAAAAGCTGCCTCCTAAGGATTTAATTTTGTAAGGGTTTCCATGTGTAAAAATAGTGTATACATGTGTAAATAGTTTGTAATATATGTGCATATATGCTATTTTATAAACGTGAAGAGTATGTGCATATTTTATTTCACGCGTACTGTTACGATTGCCACCTGCGGGAGGCCCGCGGGGTGGCCCTCTCACCTTCTCAGACGGATGTCAGCACTCAGTTCTTCGTCGTTGGCAGCAGTCGGCCGCCGGCTCCAACCTCGGGCCCCTGCCATGTCCCTGGTCCTGCCATGCTGCCCGGGACCTCCAGCCAGGATTCCTCCTCCAAGCAGGCCTCTTTGCTTGCTCTGCAGAGATACGCCGCCGACAGCGCCATGCCCCCTCCTAGGCACGCGCGCAACTCTAATCCTTTTAAAGGGCCTGCGGCGGGAACCTGGCTGCGGGCCCGGATGCTGACGTCACCACCCTCAGCGTACTTAAGCTCGGGCAGCGCTCCTAAGTTTGCCTTTGCAACAGGTCTCCTCGGTTCCCTGTTGATCGAGTGCTCGTTGCTAGTAGAGATTCGTCTCTGCCCTGTGTCCCTGATTCCTTGTTGTTCCTGATTCCTGTCTCATCATTCCTGCCTTGTTCCTTGCTTCAGATTGACTCCACGGACTTTGACCCTGCTTTGCCTGACTCTGCCTTATGACTATCTCCAAGACTGACCTCTGCTACATCCAACCTTGCCTGCCTTCTCCAAGCCTGACCTCTGCTACATCCAACCTTGCCTGCCTTCTCCAAGCCTGACCTCTGCTATGTCCAACCTTGCCTGCCTTCTCCAAGCCTGACCTCTGCTACGTCCGACCTCGCCTGCCTTCTCCGTGCCTTGACCACTGCTACACCTGACCATGCCTGCCTTCTCCGTGCCTTGACCAGTGCTACACCTGACCACGCCTGCCTTCTCTGTGCCTTGACCACTGCTACGCCTGACCACTCTTGCCTTCTCCGCGGCCTGACCATTGCTATGGATAAACTTGCTAAAGACTCTTGTCCAGAGTTCTACGTTGCTCACCACAGCTTCCATTGACCGCCATCCTCCATCTGAGTTTGACAGAGATGCCTCTGCCTCTATCCTCTGGACGAGGACTTTCAAGGCTTCGGCCTTTCTTTGCTCAAGCACCTTCAGTTGTTCCCTGTTCCTTGGTGCTTGGGTTTCAGTTCTGCAACCCATCTTGGATAGACTTATGCCACCTACTGGCTGTTGTCTCTGGGCTGAACCAACTATCTTCATTACTCTATATTGAGGCCCGTCTAAGTCCTGCTGGCCCCGGTACCCAAAGGCTCAATCCAAGGGGAAAGTTCGCTGGTATAGGTGAAGCTCCAGCAGCCTCTAGCTTCAGCCTGTTGCGTCCGTTGGTCCTAGACGGCTTCGACCCGTTTGCCTCACCTTATTCACGGCTCCTCCCGCTTACCTGGGAAAGATGGCTACCACCAAGTCTACAAGCCGACCTCTCTGCCGTCCCCAGAACGGCTATGGTGCAGCCTCCTGCCATTGCTCCTCCCAGGTACCTACTAGGGTGTGCTCGAGCGCAACCCATGTCTTTGTACCACCCTTGGCACAAACCTCGAGGGACATGCTGATGTCACGCCATCCGGGTATTTTACCTTCACTAATTCGCTAGCTCGTTGAGTTAGCAAGGACTCGAATCCGTTCCTGTCTACGCTACTCTGCCGCTTCCATGCTGCCGCAGGAAGCTCTCTCTGCCCTCTGCTTTATTTCAGGTGCCTTACAGAGAACAGGTACTCTCTCCTCGAGGGTCTACTCTCCCTGCCTCGGTGCCTGTACCTTCTACAACATACCTGGTGGAATCGCATACCAACAGCAAACACCTAGTGAGTACTCTAACTCTCAGTCTATCTCATCCACAGTATCTCCGCGCTGGGAGACCTGCTGCGGAACCTGACGTCATCAAGGAGAAAAGGGCTCCCTCCGCCAAGGTCCCTGAGACTGCAACTACAGACTGCCTCACTACTGCCACCTCTGGTGGCTCTCCTCAAGCTGTCTAATAAAAAACTATCTTGTGTTTTGTGTAGTACGTGTCTAGCCCAGTGCTGTGGCTCCCCATGGGGCTCCTCCCCATTGGCGTGGTCATCTCCACAGCACCCAAGAATCCACCAAAACACACGTAACCACAACAGAACCACAACACAGCCCACTCCACCTGCTGATGGTGGGGACCCGTGGGCCCTTGCCATGGGTTGCGTCAACCCCACCTCAGCTCAAGAGTCCACCTCTGGTGCAACACATACATTTTACTGGGTAAAAAACTGGCAATCTAGGGGCATTCTAGGGCAAGGTTCAGAAGAACATGTGATGGTTATTTTGTAAGAGATTTCCACTTGTACATTACCACAGTTGTTTGTACACTTTTACACCTAGTAATTGACTAGCGGAAGCTGAATCATACTTGTCTGTTGTTTGCAGTTTCTGGGTGGGAGGTCTCAGGGTGGAGGGTCTAAGGTGACCTAGAGAAGGACTGGGTGAACAGGTGGAGGCATCGGCAAACTGGTGATTCCAAGTATGTGTGCAAGTGTTTTCAAGATGCTATATGCGCATTCTTTATAAAATGCCGGCCTTCACTTTTAATTCTGGGTGTTTTCTTTGCAGAGAGTCACAATCATTTTGCATGCAAAACATAAGGCAGTAACTTTTAAACCGGCATGTGGGTGCACACATTTGCACGCATACGTCAGCCCACACCCAGGGATGAGGCCATTTTAAAACATACACGCGCAAGTGATATGGGGTGTGTGCTGACGCCATTCCCAGTTTTACCAGCTCATTCCTAGTTCACCCAATTAAGAGAGAAGTTCTCCAGCCCCCCTGGTTTGATACCTTTCACTCCCCCAGTTAGCCCTGACCCTTAAAACCCTGAAGATCTGCCTAGTTTTCTTTAAATTTACTTACACAGCATCCAAGGCAGAAGTAAAGTTACACGGCAGGAGACCTCAGCACACGCCAGGTTGCGTGTGTATTTACACGCACATCGCAGGTTCACACCCTGAAACGCCCATGCCCCACCCCGCCTGGGTGTGATGCACGCATAGGGTAATAAATTTACCTCTAAATATGTAGGATTATAAAAAGGGTAAAGAAAATATGGGTTTTCTTGCATTGGAAATATACGTGTCTACTGAAACATATGTGCATAGTTTTGAAGCAGAATCACACAGTATTTTAAAAGGCAGTTTTCCAACCCTGTCCTGGAAGTACACCTAGCCAGTCAGGTTTTCACGATTGCCACAATGAATATGCATGTGATAGATTTGCATGTCCTGGGTCTTCAATGTATGCAAATCATCTCATGCATATTCATTATGGATATCCTAAAAAAACAACTTGTTAAGTGTGCCTCCAAGAGAGGGGTGGAAAACACGTGCTGTAACGTATGCAGCTCCTGCTGTACAGTTTATAAAACAATTCCAGTAATCTCTGCATGTCCACATGAGCACACAAATGGTGTTCTGTAGATAGGCTTGAAAGCTGAGCTCTAAAAGTTGAATTTTAAAAGCCTGACTCGCACCAAAATTAGGGGATGCACAAATAAGTCGGGCTTGCGTACGCCAAGCGGATTTTAAAAGCTGCCCGGATACATGTGTAAATGCCACCGAACACCTCTCATAACCTCTCAAAAAGGGGTGGAGTGTGGCTTAGCATTTGAGACTTGAACCAGAAATTAGCACATAAATGCTTGCGCGATCCAACGCACGCCAAAATCCCCTGCTGCGTAACTTTACTTCTGGTATGGATGAGCCATTTCGGAGGAGTGGAAAGGATGTGAGGTAACTGAGCAGTGTACAGGCTACCAAATCCGGGGGGGTTTGGAGGACCTAGCTGATAAGTGGCTGAACTGGGAAGGAACTGGTAAAACAGGCCATGGCATTGGAACGTGTCCCTTTGAAAATATCCCCACTTGCTCGGTAGACACGGCTTTTGTGTATATGTTATAAAATAGTTGCGTCCCTGGGTATGGGCAGACAAACATGCGCACATGTGCGCCCGCGTGCTGGTTTTAAAATTCACCTATGTGTGTGTGTGTGTATGTGATGAGGTGTGCAGGCCAAAAAATATTTTGTGTCATTTCATGTCATTAGGGGAAGGTTGTCACCCAAATTTCATTTCATTGGGGGCTACTTTTTTTTCTTTTTTTTTTTTTTAATTTTGGCAAATAGTGCGCACTACTGCACATGGAAAATAACTTTAAAACATACGTGAATGCAGCCTATATACATTGTCCATCAGTGGTTGCCAAACCTGTCCCGGAGGACCCCCAGCCAGTCAGGTTTTCAGGAACTCCACAATGAATATGCATGAGGGAGATTTGCATGCACTGCCTCCACAGCATGCAAAGTGTATCACAAGCATATTCATTGTGCAGTTCCTGAAAACCTGACTGGCTGGGGGTCCTCCGGGACAGGTTTGGCAACCACTGATGGACAATGTATATAGGCTGCGTTCACATATGTTTTAAAGTTATCCTCTATGTCGTTTCAAACAAAAGCACATCCCTAATATGTGATACAATCAATAGCATTTGATTTCTCTACTGCTTGTCAACATTTAGAAACCACAGCTTTGCATACTTAGGAACATATCTATGTCAGTTGCTTGCACAGTTTTCAGCAAAGTACTATTATTGCCGTGTCATTCCACTTGAATATTTAGATATAAGTTTTCGATGAGACCCTTTTATTGGACTAACTCTAAATATATGTGCCTAGCACGCTTCCTTCCCGTAGTCAGTAAACATATCGTATTATGTATACCCAGTGTACAAGCACAGTTTGTCTCTATGTGCTAGGAAGTAGTAGGTTACTTTGCGATCACTGTTCCTTCTAAGCTGCATGCCTGCACGGCTGTGTAAGGGTCCTTCAGTAGCCACGTACTCTGCATCTTCAATCGCAAATGATCCAGATCTAAATCCTGCAAGAGGAGCAGTGGGAATGTCTCATGCTGCTATCCCCACTGTTCCTCCCTATCTCTGCCAGCACTGCAAGCGTGTTCAAAACATATGGGTGACGGTTCCTGTATGCTGACCTTGCAAGGAATAAGATCAGTCTATAGTAAGTACCACCCGCTAGTTTTAAACAGATTTTAAGAAATGGTGCAGACAGCAGCGCAGGACAGTAAATGAGTGAGTAGCTCGGGAGTGGTTTTAGCAATAGTGTTAGCTTCAGCCCCATGGAGAGAGGCCAAGCAGCTGGGGAAAGCAGAAAGCAATAATGAAAGGGGTTTCTGATAGCTCCTGCCACTTCCAGAGGCTGCTGTGGGGCCTGGAGAGACAGAAGGAAGGGAGCAGAAGGTCCTGGGCTATTGCTAAAGATCCAGGGCTCTGACTGGAAACAAAGAGCTGGTGCTACAAGGAAAAAGGCCTGAGTGACAAAAAGGCTCATTTTGGCAGGGCTCTGAAAATCCGCCCCATACTTTTTAAAACAAAAAAATATATGTGTATGTCCCAACTCTGCCCAGATTCCCTGGAATGCCTCTCCATATTGTATATAAATGTGCGTGCATACAATGTGTATACATATGATTGTCTAAAATGCTATTCATTTTCTAAAGGGTCACTTCATTTTCTAAAAGTGTCTTCTACAGATAAAGCATTTCTTTACCTGCAGAAGACACTTTGAAAATTACCCTCCCTGTATGTGGTAATCTGTTGCTGGTCTTTAAGTGCACCAGAGAGGCAACTCCCTATTCCCTCCCTTATCTTCTTGGGCACAGCAGTTATGGCAACCAAGCCACTCACCCAAAGACCAGCCTCAGAACTGGGGGAGGAAGAGGCAGGGGTGAGGATGCTGGGAGAGGGGCAGAAGGGGGAACTTCCCACTTCTCACTTGCAAAAGTTATATGCCCAACAGTAGGGGATAGCTGCACATGCCCTGGAAAAAGATTAGAGGAAACATTAATTCCAATTACATTTTGGTAACGGGATGAGGTGTTTGTGGGTTGGGGTTAGAGGCAGTGGCTTGACTGACAAAGGTTCCATAGATAGTTAAGTGGTCCAATGTCTCACATTGTGTGGGAAAACCAATGTCCTTTTTAAGTCTATTGATATTGGTTTCAATGATCAATCACTTGGCACTAACACTAACAGGCCGATGCAATATCCACGTCGAAAAAACGGGCACTCATGAATGAGCACCTGCTTTCCTAACGCGCGCCCATCCACCTCTCCAGTGTGCACAATGCAGTAGGCTAATGAGCCGCTGTGATAAAAAGGAGGCACTAGGGGAAATTGTGTGTCCCTAACGCCTCCTCAGCATCGGGAGCCCAGGAGGAGAAGTGGCTGTGCAGGAGTTAGGAAAATGGACGCTCAATTTTACTTGTGTCCATTTTCCTAACCTGACTGCCGGCAAGACATTTATAATTTTTTTTTTTCATTTGCTGCCAACTGAATAGGGCTGCGATATTAAGTCAGAGGAACCACAGAAAAGCAGCATTTTGTGCTTTTCTGTTAAAGTTTGGTGGCTCTTCAAGACTTCTCACCAACTCTGGGGCTGCCATTAATTTTTGAGGGTAAAAATGTGTGCATCAGGTGCATATTTAGTTTTTACTTAAGTGTGTAATAGCTAATACATGGCATTTACATGTGATGCGTGCTATTAGCTATGCGCTAGTTTGGACGCGCTAATCCCTTTATTGCATAAGGGGTTATAGACGCACATCCAAAATGTGTGTCCAACGGCTGTAGCTTAACTTGTCCACTAGCCTGAGTGCACGGTATTGCATCAGCCTGTAAAGGACTTAATAAAGACATTAGTTTTCTTATCCATCAGAAACAGTTACATTTTGCTGTCTGTCAGCTTTGCGCATCTCGACAAGAACCTCTTCTCCCTTTACTGGACTATGATTTTACAGTAACCTGCAACTTCCTGGCAGATGCAGTCAACCTCATCCCTAACTGGCTTTGTCTATTTAAATCCAATGTAATTGTGTTGTCTTTTCCTTAACCTGAAGGCATTATCATTTTCAGGCCGATGCAATAGGGTGCACTTGGACGTGCATTTTGGACGCGCATTCAAAACCGCTTATGCAATAAGAGGTTAGCGCTAATTTACTGACACAATATGCACACACAATATACACAGTCCTGAGCATGTATATTGTGGGTGTATATTGTGTTCCCCCCAATTTGTTTTACATCAAGACATTTTTTGGCATGGTGCTGCTTTTTGTGGTTCTTTCTACTTAGTATTGCGATGCTACTAAGAGTAACCACCAAAAAACAGTTTTCTTGTTTTTAAGTTCAGCCCTTAATGCGCGAGAAGACTTTACGCCTGCTCTGGGCAGGCGTAAATTTTGATGGGCTAAAAAGTGCCCCTTGGGTGCATGGGAATTTTTTGCTTCGTGGGGTAATAGCTAATAGTCTTATCTACATGGAATTTACATGTGATGAGCACTGTTAGCCACACGTGAGTTTGGACGCAAGTTTTGGATGCACTGATCTCCTTATTGCGTTGGGGATTAGGGTCGCATGTCCAAAACGTACATCCAAGCGCTCGTTAACCTATGTACTAGGCTCAATGCACAATATTGCATCGGCCTGAAAGAGGATAATATTCATTAATCATAATCAAACTGCCTGCACTGGTGCAAAATCTCCCTGGGTTGTTTTTTACCTGCTGTGTTTGAACTAATAACAAAAAAAAAACTAAGTGGGTAGTGTTGCTTTGATGACTGCCCTGAAAAAAGTACTCATAGAGATTTGCATCTGCTTTTTCTACAGGTACTTTTTCTGGCCAAAATAACTGTAGCAAACCTAAAAGATTCACTACTAGGAGGATTGAAGAATTATTTTAGGAGGGGAGCAAAGTGATATAGTTAGCAGTAGATGTGGGTTTTGGTTCCCCCATCTCAGGGTGGGGATTCATAGTTTGATTTTCCTGAGTTACCCCTCTCAGGGACAGCCTGACTGTGCTGTCCCCACCATTTTGCTGGGAGAAGGACTCTGGGATTCTCATGGACAGAGGCCTGGGTAAAGAACCGGAGAAAGAGTACCTTGTTCCCTGTTTTGTCCATGATTTGGAAACATTTTTATTATCTGAGGAGGAGGTTTCTCCAGCCATCTTGCCTCTGATTTGGTTTCCCCTGTAAGACTTTTCCTTTTTTGAGCTTCACTGACTACCCTAGTGCCCAGGATCTTAGATTTTTGTGTCATTTAGGGGAAGTGGTGTCTTTCACCTAGAACGAATCTGAACAGCAGCAGTGTCACTTAGAGCAGTGTTCACTTAGGGGCGGATTTTCAGAGCCCTGCTCGCCTAAATCCGCCCAAAACCGGGCGGATTTAGGCAAGCAGGGCCCTGCGCGCCGGTGAGCCTACTTTACATAGGCCTACCGGCGGGTGCAGAGCCCCGGGACTCGCGTAAGTCCCGGGGTTCTCCGAGGGGGGCGTGTCGGGGGGCGGGCCCGGTCGTCGCAGTGTTTCGGGGGCGTGTCGGCAGCGTTTTGGGGGCGGGTGCGGGGGCGTGGCTATGGCCCAGGGTGGTCCGGGGGTGTGGCCGCACCCTCCGAACCCGCCCCCAGGTCGCGGCCCGGCGCGCAAGAGGCCCGCTGGCGCGCGGGGATTTACTTCTCCCTCCGGGAGGCGTAAATCCCCGGAGAAAGGTAAGGGGGAGGTGTAGACAGGGCCGGGCGGGTGGGTTAGATAGAGGAAGGGAGGGGAAGATGAGGGGAGGGCGTTAGAGGATTCCCTCCAAGGCCGCTCCGATTTCGGAGCGGCCTTGGAGGGAACGGGGGTAGGCAGCGCGGCTCGGCACACGCCGGCTATACAGAATTCATAGCCTTGTGCGCGCCGATCCAGGATTTTAGTGGATATGCGCGGCTCCGCGCGTATCCTGGAAACAGGATGCTGGGCTTGATGGACCCTTGGTCTGACCCAGTATGGCATTTTCTTATGTTCTTAGTGTCATCCAAGAGGAATGGATTCACATCCATTACCAGAGAGTGATGGAGCGGGAAGTATCATTCAAGAGTATGTCACTACTGACCCAGGTAAGCAATAATTGGGAGGAAAGGAATAGGGCAGTGCCACATGGTACTGACCAGGAGAAGACAGGAGAATAGGGAAGACTACAGGCAAGATATGAAAATTGGGACTTTTTATTCTCTTAAGTAATTTGGACAAAATTTCTAACCATTTCACAATGGGAAGAATCTATCACTAAAATCACTTGATTGAACCTGAGAAGGAGTTAATTTAGTAAACAAATTGCTATATTTAGCTGAAGATATTTGCTGGAAATAGAAGGTCACAAATTTATTTTGAATTTAGATTGTAAATGAATTGGTCATTAACATCAATGTGCTGTAAAAAACGTTTTGGTTCATCTTATCAACTAGTAGTAAACTTGACTTGGAAACCATCCAGCTTCCAGTGAGCTCATTGCAGCTGTCTACCTTTATGAGATTGGGCTGCTTACCAAGGACTAAGAGGGCAGCTTTAATAACTAAATAATGTAACTTCCCCTCCCCACCCCCCGGGAATTCTGAGCTCTCAGTAACTTTGAACACTTATTTGAGATCTAAGCGCTTTTTATCTTCACTAAGATGTGTGCCCTTGGGCTCCTATCAGCCCAGGGGTTACACAATGCACATGTATTTATTTATATTCCGCTTTTGGGCACTTCAAAGTGGATTACATTAAGATACTGAAGCTTTTTCCCTATCCTTAGAGAGCTTACAATCTATGAGGGTCATTCATTAAAGCATGATAACTACCGCATCATGATGTTAAGATTTAAATGAGGGAAAGGGGAAGGGTTAGGACAGGGTTTGGGAATTATTAGGAAGGGAATGGAAAATAAAACGGAGGATGTCATAATGCCTCTGTATCGCTCCATGGTGAGACCGCACCTTGAATACTGTGTGCAGTTCTGGTCACCGCATCTCAAAAAGGATATAGCTGCACTGGAGAAAGCGCAGAGAAGGGCGACCAAAATAATAAGGGGCAAGGAACGGCTGCCCTAAGAGGAAAGGCTAAAGAAGTTAGGGCTGTTCAGCTTGAAGAAGAGACGACTGAGGGAGGATAAGATAGAAGTCTACAAAATCATGACAGGACTTGAACAAGTTAATGTAAATCGGTTATTTACTCTCTCAGATAATAGAAGAATCAGGGTGCATTCCATGAAGTTAGCAAGTAGCTCATTTAAAACAAATCAAAGAAAATTCTTTTTCATTCAGTGCATCGTTAAGCTTTGAAATTCATTGTCAGGGAATGTGGTTTCAGCAGTTAGTGTTACTGGGTTTAAAAAAGGCTTGGATAAGTTCCTAGAGGATAAATCCATAAACTGCTATTATAATAATTAATAGTAGCTTGTGATCTAATGTTTGGGTAATTGCCAGGTACATGTGACCTGGATTAGCCACTATCAGAAACAGGATGCTGGGCTTAACTGACCCAGTATGGCATTATTTATGTTCTTATGAGATTTGAACTTTGGCTTTACTAGTTCATAGCTTCACTGCTCTAACCACTAGGCTACTCCTTCACACCATCATATTGAAAATCCAAAACTACTTATGTTGTTGCCTCCCCTGATTCAGTCTCAGCCATGGGATTATCTCCAAACAATATAAGTACAATTATGTGCTTTCTAGTAGGGATGTGCATTCATTTGCAACGAAATAGGAAATAAAGACGATATTTCCTATTTTCTTTCATTTTGGGGGACTGACAAAACGAAAGGAAAATCCACAAAATATTGTGTGGTTTTCCTATCTTTTTTTGGGGGGGAGAAAGGGCACATTTAAAAAAATACCCTAACCCACCCCAACCCTTCAAATTTAATTAATTACAAACCCCCACCGTCCCGACCCCCCAAGATTTACCAAAAGTCCCTGGTGGAGCAGCGGGGTCCCGGGAGCGATCTCCCCCTCTCGGGCCATCGGCTACCAGTAATCGAAATAGCGCCAGTGGCCCTTTGCCCTTACCATGTGACAGGGGTTACCGGTGCCAATAGTGGGTACCTATCACATTGCTATTTCCACGTGAAGGGTTGGGGTGGGTTTTTTTGTTTTTTCGGGTTTTTCCCGAAATAGAAATGAAAAAAGTTTTCAGGTTCGGGGAGTGGACCGAAATGGCCCACCCCGGACCCGAAAACAAAACATCAACAAAAAAATAATGTGTGCACATCCCTACTTTCTAGATCAATGCGAGTAATTTTACCTGCACTGAAGATAGGCACTTTACAAAAAGATATTTTACCTGCACATATCACTTTGAAAAATATCCTTATATTTTAGTGCTTTCTCACCTCCATAACTCGTCATTTATAAAGGGAAAGATTTGTGACTTTTATTTATGGAATATATTAGTTTAAACTATACCATTACCTTTCTCTTTCAAGGCAACTGAAGACTTAGCTTGCTTTTCCTTTACAGGCCCTGCAAGGAAAGAGATATGAAAGTAAGTTAAAAAGAAAGCTGCAGAACAATAAAATAAAGTAATGAAATACAGTTGGGTTTGTTGTTGTTTACTATAGTATGCAATTTATTATGAGGTCAATAATGTGCTACCACGAGTATCACAACAGGAATGACAAAATGCCCTTTGTACTTTCCAAATGATATTTTTCTCCTTAACTTTTCAGTCACCTCATTTTAAAATAATGCTAGATGCATCCTCATTTTGCTTTTGGTCACTTTCCTAAACAGTTTATTGCCAAAGCAATTAATTATTTTAATGTTGGTCACTATTCCTTTAATGCAGTAAGTCTCTCTTTCATCCCTATGCCAGGACACCGGTAAGGTATCCCTCTGTCTTAGCAAAACTGGCACACCTAAATTTCATGACCCTTATTCTCATGTGGAACGACAGGAAATAATTCAACTTTCATTATTTATTCCTATATTTATTTAGATTTTGTCACACCTTTTCGTTGGTGGTTCAAGTTGAGCTATGCATAGGTACAGTAGGTATTTCCCTGTCTCCAGAGGATTTATAATCTAAAAGGTGAATTTTCAAAACATTATGTATGTAAAAATTAGCATGTACGTGTATAAATAGCTGCTGAGCCACGGGAGGTGTTTACCTTCACAGCCCGGAGGCCGCAGAATCAGGGGCCTTTCCTGCGGCATGGAGCCGCCGCCGTTCCGCGGCCCGAAGGCTGCTGAAGCCCCGACCTTGCCTGCATCTTGGAGCTGCCAACATCCTCTGTGCTCAGCAGCCGAGGAGGGCCTCATTCTCGACTTTGGGTGCGGCTGGGTCCTCCTCCAGTTCCTTCTCCGGAAGCCGGATGCTGCCACTCTTCGTCAGGGCCTGCCTTCGGCCCTTCTCCAGCTCCTCCTGCTCTCCGTCTTCTCAGCAGCAGCATGGCTGCTGTCCAGGGTCCTGTCCAGCTTCCTCTAGGGGCGGGCCCACCGCTCCTCACCAGATTTAAAGGGCCAGCCAGGTGTGGTCCTCCTGAACTCCTTCCAGGGAGTTGCCTTTTTCCAGCCCTATAAAAGGGCTTCTCTGCCATTCAGTCCTTGTTTCAGCAAGGGGCTAGTCCTCCAAAGGACTCCTAGTCTCCAGCTCTTCCCTGGCACCTCTGATCTTCCATGGATGCTCCTGATGTTCCATTCCAGTACTGATGTTCCGTTCCAGTCCAGATGTTCCGTTCCAGTCTTGATGTCTCTTCCTGGTCCTGATGCTCCAGGTCCCGATCAACCCATGCTTCCGGAGATTCCTTGTTTTTAATCTGAGTTCCAAGTTCCACATTTTATCTGCTCCTGAATCCAGTCCTGACTCCGGAGGATCCAAGGGATTGCTTCATTCCTGTGCTATGAGACCTCCCGAACTGGTCCCACTCCTCACATGGTCCATGACCAGCCATCGAGCTAAGTAGGGCTGGTGGAGGACAGTGTGGTCCACGAGCAACCTCTGGGCTGTGTAGGGTGCCTGAGGGTCTTGCTCATCCCCTCTGTGCCCAAGTCTTCAAGGACTTTCCTCGTCTACGTCTGCTCCAAGTCTTCACGTCTGCTCCAACTCTTCATGCCTGTTCCAAGTCTTCATGGACTTTCCTTGCCTGTTCCTAACTCCCAGACTTGGACTGTTCTCACCACAAGGGCACACACTCTCCTTGTCTCAAGCTGGAGAGCTCCTAGTTGCGCTCCGTTCCATTGTCAGCACCAGTAGCCTCTATGTGTGTATTTTAAATTAAACACACCCATATACACATAAAAAAAAGGGTGATCAAGGGGCAGGGCCAACAGTTGGGTGTAATTTGATATTTTAAAAGGAACTTACTGTATGTGCATACATTTTCCAACTTACTTGCAAACTTTTACATCTAAGTGATTATAAGCTTGTTTATTGTATACTATTGGCTGGGTGGGATGTCTGTTTAAACTGAGGGGAGTTCAGGCTGAAGAACCAGGAGTGTCTTGATGAGCTGCAGAAGGACTGGGTGAACTGGTGGACTAATTGATACTTTGGTAGAACTGGTAATGTCATCAACATGCACATTTTATAAAATACAAATGGGCAGGGTGTCCTTTGAATTGACAGAAACACTCCTTCCAACTGGAAAGAATACTCTGTGTCTGCCCTTGCACAGAGAGATAAATCTCTCTCTCTCCTCAAGGTTGATTGAAGCAGCAGATGGGTGGCGTCACCAATGTTAGGCTTTGCCTTTTACTCATAGTTGATTAAACCCATCTTTGATCTTACTGCAGTCCTTAGATCTCTTCCTCAAAACCCTGATGGGAGGGATCCCTTGGAGCAGGACTTTCTGTGCTCCAATTCAGACAGGAAGGGGCAATCAAAATGTCCTCCTGGATGGTGAACTTAATCTTCTAAAAAAAAAAACCTGAAGATAACACTGGGATTCTCCTTACAGCAGGTCACCTCCATTTCAACCTGTCCGACCCACTCTGACAGGGCTGTGAGGTCACTGATGACTTACAGGAAAGGGCTGGTTTTTGGCTATGGATACACCCAAATGGAGTTCTCCGATTTGAATGGCGGCTAAGAAAAGCGTGCGGCGCCAAACGTATGGAACGGATGATATGTTATATTCGTGGGGAATCGCAATATGTTTTGCGACCTCATGAATACAACAAATATGGACATATATGTTGCGGATTGCCAATACGTTGCAAACTAATGCACACCCCTAATATCAGTCACCAAGTAACCTTCTAATAATAACTGATAAGTTGCATTAAGAGCCAGCAATTTTGAGGGTCCTGCAGATGGTAATCGGTTGTCTTAGCAACCATGACCATTGTTTTATAGATACTGCAATAAATCCAATAATAACAATAAACAAAAATAACCTGCAGTAGTTATAATGAGGTTAAATAAAATGTAATCATACTTTGTCAATAAGCTTGTGAATACTGCACAATGGTTTGAAAGCAATATAATGAAAGAGGTTTTGTGTTGAAAATATTTTAAAATATGGAGAATGTTATGAAGGTACACAAACAAAATACCCATGTTCAGGGAACCCTGTTAGCATATTTCCTTCTCATTCTTGTATAGGGCAACATTTTCAGGAGCTAAATATCAATGTGAAAGTCCACCAGGAAGAAATCTGTCTAGTTTTGATATTCTTCTGTGATTCATGAAAATTTGAAAGCTAACTAGTAAATCCTACTTTGGCTAGTAAAAGAACTTGCTCTCAAGTTATCAAGTCTCTGCCCATAAAGTATACCTATCAAAATCAATGTTCACTCTTTTATTTTGTTACAACCTATTCAAACTGTTCTCTAAAATTTACACACACATGTGCACAAGCATTGAAAAATTCACTTTTCAAAGCAAATTAATTGTCATAAGTTCTTGACTGGCCATTCATAATAGCAGCTAGGAAATATTTGACCTTTGTCATGTGCAGTACAGTATTAGCGTTTCAGATATTTGCAGTAGACTATCCATGCACTACAATAGCAATACATGTTACTTTACCTTTTGCCTTCAGAGGAGCTGGGCATTTTACTTCTTTTTCTATTTTTTGTCCTGTCAAATAAAACAAAATTATTTGGAACTGTTAAGAGTGCATAAAACTAAAATCTGTTTATTCAATGATTGTCAAAAAACAAAAGTCAACATTTTTTATAAACTTGTAAGAGTCAGGGACAGGAACTCTAACACATGCCCATTGAGTGGACTGTGGGAAAGGTGGTAATTCTCACAGGCCTGGAGACAAACTAGTCTGATTCCAGCCTTCTTAAAACAGTATTTCTTTATTATAACTTCACAAATGCACAACAGTAGACTGTCTTCTCCTCAGACAGACTCTCTTTATTTACAGTGTGTTGCTTCGTCTCAGCTTAGTGCTTGGACAGTGTTGTATACAGGAGCTGCCTTCTTCCTAGAAACCTGGTCTGGTCTGGTTATCCCCAACTGAATCCCAGCTCCTTTTCTCCAGTCTCTGGTTATGCCCTCTGAGCCCCAAATGCCCCGCAGGATCCCACCATTAGATCATACCCTCCTTAAGGCATTTAAGGTGGACCAGGCATCTAGCCTGGCCCTGCACAGGCAAAAAAGGGAACACTAGGGGCACTGCCTCACATGGACAGTGTACTATGTTGTGCTTAGGCTTCTGGTGCATCAACAATTTAGAATGGAAAAAAAACTGCACTAAATTGCCTGATTATAGTCATGTTAAATTTTAATATGATTATATATGCTAATTATATAAACAGACTTAATACACTACCTCTGGAGTTACTTTGGCTATGTTATTGTACCTATGCTACTTAATCACTATATACTATTGCACCGAATGATAAATATTTATTATCATCCATCTCCATTGCTACTGTACTGTATTATAATTATATCCTTTTGTATGCACTTAGAGCTCTATGGCTAGAAAAGCATGTCATAAATAATGATTTTGATGATGATGATGAAAATAATTGGCTACTATTTGCCTTTGTACAAAGATGTGGTAAGTGATGCTAGTAAATTTACCATGTAACATGTATGTGATCAAATTTAAATTTACCATGTAAATTTACTTTCAATGCTTTTACGTATGAGCGTGTGACTGTGTGTGTAAATAAAAACAAAAGTAGACCATGTGCCTATAAGTAAAGAACCATCTGAGTTAAAAGATTCCAAATTATCACTGTTAACTGAAAAGCAAGTTTTTAATACAAACAAAAATACTTTGTACTGTCTATATGCCAATGCCAGAAGTCTAGGAAGTAAGATGTGAGAGTTAGAGTTTATAGCATAGAATGAAGAAGTAGACATAATTGGCATCTCAGAGACATGGTGGAAGGAAGATAACCAATGGGAAAGTGCTATACCAGGGTACAAATTATATAGCAATGATAGGGTGGATCAACTTGGGGGCAGGGTGGCACTTTATGGTCAGGATGGCATAGAGTCCAACAGGATAAAAATTCTGTAAGAGACTAAATACACAGTAGAATCTTTATGGGTAGAAATTGCATGCGTGTTGGGGAAGAGTATAGAGCCAAGAGTATACTACCATCTACCTGGCCAAAATGATAAGATGGATGATGAAATGCTAAGAGAAATAAGTAGAGATGTGAATCGGAACCGGAATTGGTTCCGATTCCGGTTCCGATTCACATGCGTTTTTTTTTTTCATCGGGCCCGATCGGTTTTGTTTATCGGCTGTGCCCGAGCCGATAAACAAAAAACCCACCCCGACCCTTTAAAACTAATACCTTAGCTTCCCCCACCCTCCTGACCCCCCCAAAAACTTTTTACAGGTACCTGGTGGTCCTGTGGGGGGTCCTTTGCCCTTACCATGTGACAGGGTATCCGTGCCATTGGCTGGACCGTGTCACATGATAGGAGCACTGGATGGCCCGAGGGCAGGAGATCGCTCCCGGACCCCCGCTGGACCACCAGGGACTTTGGCAAGTCTTGGGGGATGCTCCAGACCCTCACAAGACTTGCCAAAAGTCCCTGGTGGTTCAGCGGGGGTCCGGGAGCGACCTCCTGCCCTCGGGACGTCGGCTGCCAGTAATCAAAATGGCACCGATATCCTTTGACCTTACTATGTCACAGGGGCTACCGGTGCCATTGGTCGGCCCCTGTCACATGGTAGGAGCACAAGATGGTGCCAGCCGTCCATTGCTCCTACCATGTGACAGGGGCCGACCAATGGCACCGGTAGCCCCTGTGACATAGTAAGGTCAAAGGCTATCGGCGCCATTTTGAATACCGGCAGACGATGGCGTGAGTGCAGGAGATGGCTCCCGGACCCCCCGCTGGACCACCAGAGAGTTTTGGTAAGTCTTGGGGGGGTCAGGAGGGTGGGGGGTTGTAGTTAATTAAATTTTAGCTGGGAAACAAATTAGAATGAACACATTAATGCATCGGGGGCCCCTCTTGCCGAATGAAACGTATCTGCCCCCCGACGAATATGAATACCGAATGCAATGTATGCGGTCCCTCTGCACATCCCTAGTAAATTGGCTGGCTGAAAATTTCCCTCTCTAAGGCCTGGATTCACCATTCTATTTATTGCGGAATGGTGAATCCAGCGAAAATGGGGGGTGGGGGAGCGAAGCGGGGGGCGAGCCTGCGAAAGACGGCAGCCTTCGCACCACCGAGGTGTTTTCGCTGTCGGCTTTCGCACTCAATAGCGCCACCGTGAAAGGTGGCGCTATTGGGCACACTACTGGCGACGATAACGTTACTAACCTTATCGCCGCCAGTGAAGACACTGCCGAGTCCGCCTCCTCGCTGTCCCGATTCCTCCCTTCCCTGCCCCAACTCTGCCCCAACTCCTCCCCCAGCCTGCTATCGCACGCGAAAAGGGCCTTTTCGCGTGCAATAGATTCTTATTGCCCGCGATAAGTCTTTGAAAATGACCCCCTAAATGTGGCTAAAGATATTTGGATTGTACCACAAGGTGTGTACTTCTAGCTTCTTTCAAAGGAGGTGTTCCTGGAACTGTTTATTGGTCAGGAGGGGGGAAGAAAATAAAATGTATGGTTTCATTTTCAAATCTAAGCATGTTATTTTCTATGAAAGTAATACCTGCACACAAATCAGGTACTTAGCGGTTTCTTTGCACCTCAGCAATTTTCAAAGGGAAGGAACACATTAGGGATGTGAATCGTTTTTTGACGATTTAAAATATCGTCCGATATATTTTAAATCGTCAAAAATCGTTAGGGCCACGATACAATACCAATTCCCCCGATTTATCGTTAAAAAATCGTAAATCGGGGGAAGGGGGAGGGCAGGAAAACCGGCACACTAAAACCCCCTAAAACCCACCCCCGACCCTTTAAATTAAATCCCCCACCCTCCCGAACCCCCCCCAAATGCTTTAAATTACCTGGGGATCCAGCGGTGGTCCAGAACGGCGGCGGTCCGGAACGGCCCCCTCAATTGAATCCTTTTGTCTTCAGCCGGCGCCATTTTGCAAAATGGCCGCCGCAAAATGGCGGCGGCCATAGACAAAAACGATTCGACGCAGGAGGTCATTCTGGACCCCCGCTGGACTTTTGGCAAGTCTTGTGGGGGTCAGGAGGCCCCCCCAAGCTGGCCAAAAGTTTCTGGGAGTCCAGCGGGGTTCAGGAAGCGATTTCTTGCCGCGAATCGTTTTCCGTACGGAAAATGGCGCCGGCAGGAGATCGACTGCAGGAGGTCGTTCAGCGGGGGTTCCGGACCGCCGCTGAACGACCTCCTGCAGTCGATTCGCGGCAAGAAATCGCTTCCTGAACCCCGCTGGACTCCCAGAAACTTTTGGCCAGCTTGGGGGGGCCTCCTGACGCCCACAAGACTTGCCAAAAGTCCAGTGGGGGTCCGGAACAACCTCCTGCGTCGAATCGTTTTTGTCTATGGCCGCCGCCATTTTGCGGCGGCCATTTTGCAAAATGGCGCCAGCTGAAGACAAAAGGATTCAATTGAGGGGTCCGTTCCGGACCGCCGCCGTTCTGGACCACCGCTGGATCCCCAGGTAATTTAAAGCATTTGGGGGGGGGGTTCGGGAGGGGGGGGATTTAATTTAAAGGGTCGGGGGTGGGTTTTAGGGGGTTGGCTCACGATTTTAATGATTTTTCACGATATTTTTAAAACCCAAACGGCAACAATACGATTCCCTCCCCCTCCCAGCCGAAATCGATCGTTAAGATGATCGAGGACACGATTCACATCTCTAGAACACATAATTTTGCCTTTGAGAACTGGGTCAAAGTCCAAAGGAGAAAAGTACCCACAGATTTTGTCCCAAAATGCATGGTTTGAAAATTGACCCAAAATTGCTGTTTTCAGCTTATTTTTTCTATGAAAGTTTTTGGGAGAAAAAATTCTTACAAAAGTAAAGAGATATTGATATTCAATCCCTTACCTTTTTCCTTCAGGCCTGCAGAATGTCTTACATGTTTTTCTTTTAAAGGTTCTGTAAAACAAAGATATTGTATAAGCGATTCTGATGCAATAATCCCAGACAATGGCGATATTTTGGGATGCAAGTTTATTTCAATCCAAACAGAAAAATGTGACAAATGAGTTGCTTTTTGGCTCGGTTTGGGGCAACCAAAATGAACTGATGCAGTTTCCAAAAAAAATACACGCTCATTTGGATTAATCCCAGTGATGTCTATTGGGGAAGGAAAGCAATGCATTTTTCATCTTTTTTTTTTTTTTAGGTGAAAATGAAACTAAGAGCGCTTTGAGCAGAGGCCATTTTATTCATTCATTTATTTATTTATTTACTTATTTTTAGTTTTTATATACCGACATTCTTACTTTAAATGTAAATTCATTCCTCTAACCGATCTCAGAAAGAAAAGGTAGAGATTCTGAAGTTCCTTTTTAGAAAATGTAGATTGAAAAACAGATTAGTAAAAATATAATTTATAGAGACAAGAAAGTGTGCTGTAAAAGTGACTCACTGACACTGTGCCTAACTCTGTCTTTGGGTGCTAGTTAGTAGCAAGAAAAAGTCTAATATCTCCATGAGAGGATTAAAGTGTGCTTCTTCAGGGGAGGACTAGGGACTACCATTACAGCTGAAAATGTGCGAGTGGCTGTAGGAGAAATACAGACAGAGAGATTGCCTGTTTGTTTCTTGCAGGGTGTGGAGTGTTTTTGTGTGCTGCAGTAACTTAAAGGCCGGCTCCTGCTTTCTTTGAGTAAAACAGTCAGTGAGACGGTGTACTAATTCTTGAGTGTGTGACTCTTGCACTAAGTTAGACTTATTTTCTGAAAGGGGTCATTTTCAAAAGGATTTTCATGCTTAAAACTGGGTTTTAAACATGTAAATTCACTTTACGTATGTAAGTGGGCTTTTGAAAATTGCTACAGTATATGCTATTGAATTGTCTATAGATTTAATGTGTGCAAGTGCACTTTAAGCAGGTAAATGGCTTTTGAAAATTGCTGCAATAGTATGTTATATTTACATGCGAAACTCCTTTGAAAATTCACCAGTTAGTCTGCAAAGGGGGTAATTTTCAAAAGGATTTACATATGTAAATGTAGCATACTCTTGCAGCAATTTTCAAAAGCCATTTACTTGAGTAAAGTGCACTTACACGAGTAAGTCCTATGGACAATTCAATGGCATATATTGTAGCAATTTTCAAAAACCTACTTACACAGGTAAAGTGCATTAAGCAGATAAATGGTTTGGAAAATCAGGCCCATAGTTACTCAGCAAACAGAATCAGTTCATACACTCTGCTCTGTGACAAAAGTATCTGTCTAGTCTGCTTTCTGTGTGTGTCCACACTAGGGTATACAAACATTGTAATGCTAAAAGCCCCTACCCACTAGTGATCTGTTTTAAAAAATTATATCAAGGCATTGGCATCAAGAAGCAAACATGGCAATGGAAGGAGGAAGAGGGAAAGCTTTTCCTCCAGAGAAACCTGGGTCCAATATCGACCTGATAGTAGCAGTGGTGAGGATGAGAGCTCTTACCAAGTTCAGAAGGGTAAAACCAGCTAGCAATTTAGGGTTCACCAAGAAGTTGGAACAGCAGAAGCTTACAACCATCTTCACTGTCGGTATGCTACAGGGGCAGAAGCAGGCAAACTTAGTGGATGGTGGCAAAAAACAGTGGGAGAGGACAAAAAGAGCATCAGCTAAAGCCAGCATGGTGCTCACTGCTCCAATCTGACCAGTGTTTGAAGCAGATCTTTGCAGAATCTACTGACTTAGATGAATCATGTGAGAGATTTGAAGAATTAGAGGAAGGACATATTGAAAATGTAGGAGCTGAGGAGTGTTTGGAGATCCTAGCACTTGCTCGCATGATATCTGGTGAGCAGCAGCAGACAGATAACATGTGTTGGTCCTACCCAATGGAATACTGCTCCAAACAATCTTATCTTAGGTCTGTCAGTGATTGCTTTCTGTTTAGGAAGCATTGTTGAACTTGGCTTTTCATGGTACTTTTCATTGATGTCCTTTGCTACCAGCATTGTCTGAATAATTTCTGTTTATTTGGAATGTCTTGCTGAAGGTCACTCGTTATCATACTGCAGCAGCAGCAGCGCCCAAGGATCCAGAACGGAGATCCTGAAAAATGTCAGAAGTGTGGATGCATTTCCCAGGTACTGGGTGCCCTTTTAAACAGTGTTGTGCATCGTCATTCAAAAAACAATTTCCAATAGTGTTGGTTTCAAGGGAGGTTAGTACTTATCTGGTGGTCCCATCCTCCACTCAAAGCAGCAGTAGCAACAGAAAAAAGGGAAGTCTGCTTCCCAAGATGACTACCTACACCTTGCACACAATGTGGTGGCAGGCCAGCAGAGCCCACTCCCACATCAGTGGAATTTTACATTACCATCCTGGGGCAAGAGTCAGGCAGCATCAAATGTGATGACGTAGGAAAATGGTTGCCCAAATGACCAGCACCTGCAAGTGGTTGAGAATATGGGCTTTAACCGACTGCTGCACATTTTAGCCCCAGATTACAAAGCTCCCTCCAGGCCAGAATTTAATAGGTGGGTGATCCCTACCCTGTACATTCAGTGCCATGACCTTCCAGTCCTCTCGGCCTTGGCACAGCTGACCAAGGCAGAGAGGAATAGCTTCATCCATACACCAGCAACATCTGGACCAGCAGGAAAGAACACCTATGGCTCCCTGAAGACACACTGGTGGCAGCAGGAAGAAACAGGGTCAGGCAGCACCATCAGGGTAAATGACTAAATGTGACTGTACTTGCACAGTCAGGCGATAAACCAGAATCATCCCTCAGCCCATATCTTAACAGTGATCAGGGGGATGATGGAGGGCTGGAAGCTATGCCAGAAACCATTTGCCATTCTTGGTTTTATCTTTACAAACGGTGGCAGGAGTAATGGGGGCTACCAGTGAATCAAATACATTGCCCTCTTAATGTACCTGGCAGCAACTTTGTCCTGCTGGAAATGATAGAGAAGGTGCAGAAAAATAGGTGGAACATGAAGAATGGGCAGCGGCTCTGTGAGAAGCAGAGAGCAGTCAAGGCACCTGTGCACCAGATTACTGAAGATATAGGCCAGAGATGGAATTTTATGTATCTGATGATGCAGAGGTTTAGTGGCACAGCACAAACCCCTTCATGGGCTGTCTGTAGATGCTGAGACTGATGTGGGTCATCTCTTGGGATATCAGGATTTGTATCATCTAACACAGACAGTAAAATTCCTGAAGCCCTTCAAGGATGTCATGGAAGATCTGTGTTCAATAACAGTCACACTTGGCAAGGTCATCTCTATAATCAATATTCTGGAGGAGGAGTTACAGGCTTTCTGGCAAGAATAGGGAAGGCACTAGAGTTCTGGTCACTGCAATTGCAAAATTAGCTTAATCCCTCTCCTATCTGAACCCTTACATGCTGGTGCCCCTATAGGTGAAAGGGAGTGTCACTCTCCAGTCTGGAGTGCCAGAGAGAGAAAGAGGGCCAGTGGGGATAGTGGAAAGAAAGAGCAGGCTCCCTATGAAATACTGTCAAGAAAACTCTGAAAGCTACTACTTCCACCCCCACCTTTATCCACTAGCCCCACCCCCTAGCGGCCACCACACAAGGGGTTCTCCTACTAGAAGCCATAGCTTCAGCGGTAGGCAACAGAGACCAGTGTCCTCCATCAGAAAAGGATACCCCTGTACAAACATATCATACTTTGGAGATCCCTTCGAGGTCATGGACGCAAACCTATTGGCATTCTGGGCACACAAAGCTTCATTCTAGCCAGACCTTATCAAAATTGCTTAGCTATTCCTTTGCCTGGATCAGGTATTCTCAATTACAGGGGACATCAAGAGTCCATATCATTCATAGCTGGCACCAGAAGTGGTGGAAAAGTTAGTTTACCTTACAAAAAAACTTTCCTCTGCTGGATTTTCCTGAATCTCCAAATGTGTGGCAAGAGTGCACAACTGAACCAATGCCTACATCATTTTGGCCTTAGCACATTGCTGTGTTTTTGCCAGTTGCCACTTCTGCTGCCACTGCCTGGCTTTTAATTCTCTCTCTCTCTTCTGGTTCAGCACCTTGATGTGTTATTGGGCCACCATTGCTGCCTGGCCTACAATTAAGCTCTGAAATTTGTTGCCAGGGGATGTGGTTAGTGCAGTTAGTGTAGCTGGGTTTAAAAAAGGTTTGAATACATTTTTGGAGGAGAAGTCCATTACCTGCTATTAATTAAGTTGACTTAGAAAATAGCCACTGCTATTACTAGCATCAGTAGCATGGGATATGCTTAGTGTTTGGGTGCTTGCCAGGTAATTGTAGCCTGGATTGGCCATTGTTGGAAACAGGATGTTGGGTTTGATGGACCCTTGGTCTGATCCAGTATGCAATTTCTTATGTTCTTATATTCCACCTACCCTGTCTCTTTTTTTATTCAGCACCTTGGTGAATTGATACCTAGAGATGTGAATCAGAACCGGAATCGGTTCCGATTCCGGTTCCGATTGACATCGTGAATTTTTTTTCGTGCGGCCCGATCGGGTTTTTTTTTATTGGCTGCACCCGAGCCGATAAACAAAAAACCTACCCCGAGCCTTCAAAACATCTCCCTTAGCTTCCCCCACCCTCCCGACCCCCCCCCCCCCAAAAAAAAAACGTTTCAGTAAACATGAATAGAAAACCCCAATGTTACAGTTAAAAATAGGATGCATTGGTTCCCCTTTGACGGTAATAGAAACAAATGTCACAATTTTAGCAATATTAAATCAATCAGATACCTTTGCAATTAGATTAATGGAGTTGAACTTTGTAGAAAAACATGCCAGTCTCTTATAGGGCAAACCAATGTATATCTAAGAAGGGTGGTTAATCATTTGACTTAAGAATGTGAGAAATGCAATTTTATGTAACTGTAGACTTTACTTGGCAAATCTATTGTTCAAATACATAACATCCTACATATCCTGCTAACCCTGCATGCACATTAACACCTGGTCTGAGGCAGTTATTGAATTTCAGGCTTTAGCAAGCATGTGTGAAATAGCATTTGGAAAAGAGCATGCCATGCTGTTCTGTAAGCACTCACTAATTATTATCTGGCTTTCCTTCATTTCATGAGGTTATGCACTCATTTTAGCACATATCCACAGACATCTTGGGTGACTTGTTTAGCATGCATTCTTGGGCCTGAGTATGTAGTATGGTATTCTGTGCATGTCCAAATGCTTAAGGATGCATGCTAAGGTTTAGTGTATAGGTGTTATAACTTCAAATTCCATAAAAATCCAAAATGGAAGAAAGTAGTTTAGAGACCACTATACAATACAATGTCACTTCTAGGAAATGTTCAGCTTTTAGAATGCTGTTTGTGATATAGATTCTGTATCCAAATACCATAACTAATGGAGCAAAGTAAAACCATTTCTAAACAGACAATGGGCATAGATTCCAGCTACTGCAAATGTGATTACTGGTCTACTCTATACTTGGCATAATGCCTTGAATTATTTTACCATACTTTTTCTATTATTATTATCATCAAAAAATGGGTACCACCTCAACCAAGGTTTGCAGAATTCATTTAGACTGGAATTATGGTCAAAATGATGAGTTTATATCCTATAGCAGAGGTTTCCAACCTGTCCTGGGGGACACTCCATCTAGTAAGGTTTTTAGGATATCCATAATAAATATGCATGAGATAAAATTTGCATTCCATGGAGGCAGTGCATGCAAATTTTATCTCATGCATATTCATTGTAGATATCCTGAAAATTTGACTGGCTGGGGAAGTCCTTCAGGACAGGTTTGGGAATGACTGCCCTATAGTGAAAGTTAGTTGTTCTGATGTCACCACCTATTTCTATATTTGCTGACTTGGTTGAATTCCTTAGGCAATTCAAAAATTTTGTTTTGGGGCCCCACAATGAATCCTTCATAAGGATTGCATGTAAGTGTGCTCCAGTTACTGGAGAATGTCCACCCTAAAGGCATGGTAAAAGGAATCAAATACAGGAAGCTAGGGAGCCTATGCTAAAATCAGAGGGGTTCATTCGGGGGGGGGGGGGGTATTTATTTATTTGCTCATTCCTTTTCATGAGGAGCTCTAGGCAGCAGTTCTCAACCGATGTGTCGTGATAACAACAGTGTGTCGCCAAGCACATGCAGGTGTGTCGCCATGCTTCCTGGCCTCCTGCTAACCCGGCTGCTGTTCCCTCCTCCTCCACTACACCCCCAGCAAGACCCAAACTCTTTCTTTGCCCAGGTTTGAAAATACTGATGGCCAGGTAGAATGCGGCAGGAGAACAGGTGGAAGCACTTGTGGGCAGGGGCGCACTAGTTGCATGGCCTCATCTTCTTCCTGCCTCCGAGTCCTAGAAGAGGAAGTAATGTGAGCCCCTACATGTGTGGGAAGAGAAAGAGAGCATGCTGCAGTCAAAAGTACAAGCAACATCAGTCCAAACAGGGGGAACTGTAGTGCGGTCCTGAGCAAGAAGAGTAGGAGAAGCAGGGTCAGCTCCTGTGGGCCAATGGGACTCTTTTTCTTTCTTTCCTGAAGCTGCAGGGGTTGGAGGAGGAGGAGGCTGCTGCTGCCTTCACTTGTTTTTCAGAACAGGGGGAGGGTGGGTGAGAGAGAATACGTTTGTGTGTGTGTGTGTGTGAGAGAGAGAGAGAAAAAAAACAAATCCTGTGTAAATTTGTAATTGAGAGCCTAAGTGTATAAATGAGAGAGGCAGAGCATGTGTGTAAATGAGTGATTGAGAGCCTATATGTGAATGAGATCCTGTGTGTGTGTGAGTGCATGTATGTGTGTAATTGAATGCCTATACATGTGGGTGAGAGAGAGCGAGCATGTCTGTAAGTGTGTGACTGAGACCCTGTGTGTAACTGAGAGAGAGAGACAGCATGTGTGTGTGTATGAGAGAAGAGAGAGAGAGGGAGAACCTGTGCGGAAGTGTGTGATTAAGAGCCTGAGGGTAACTGCATGACAGAAAGAGAGAGAGAGAGAAAGAATGAGTGTGTGTCTGTGTGTATGTGATTGAGAGCCTGTGTGTAACTGAGAGAGAGGGGGAGAGAGAGAGAGCATGTGTGTATGTGTGTTTGTGATTGAGAGAGGAGAACATTGAAAGCAAAACCCCCTCCTATCCTCTCCTTCTAATTCAAGACAACTTCAGAGCTTCTGAAAATCAAACGTTCCCAGGTATGGAGAGCAGGGGATTTTTTTCTATCCTTATTAGTTTTAATTATTGGGTCTTTATGTCTGCTATTTTTAAATATTTTATTGGTATCTGGAAATTTTTTTAATGAATTTTTAATTATTGGATGTTCTATTCATCAGCTGTTTTGAAATAATTTGTTCTTTTTATCAGTATGCTTTTACCACTATTGATTTTATACTTTTTGATATGTTTTATGAGGACTGGTGATGTTTCTGTTTTTCCATTGTTGCAATACATACAGAGTCTCTGGCTTGTTGCAATTTCCAGTTTAGTATTTGTTTGCATGTTTCTATTTATATTTTATGGTCTCTTTACAGGAGCAGATCTTTAATGAGGCAGGGTGAGGTGGCCACTTCAGGCGGCTAAATTTGGAAGCATCAAATACTGCCCCCCAAACTCCTCTAGCGGCCGCCTCACCTTGCTGCCAAAACTACAGAGGGCCTGTGGGCCTCTGATGGATAGTCCTGAGGCAGGTGCAGAATTGCACCTGCCTCATCTGGAAGCCGGAAAGAGAGCGGCAGTCTCCAGTCCAGGCAGAAGCAATCGATCCTGCATGCAGATTCACAGAAGGCAGATCGGGGGAGCTGGCAGCGCAAGGAGACTCCACGCATAAGCTGCGGGGGCAGAGGTTCAGTGGCTGCTTCCTGGGTACCTCGGTGGCAGGGAAGGCTGAAGCCAAGTCCCAGCCAAGCAAGTGCTGGTCAGTAACCAACCAAGGCAAACAAAGCTATAAAAGATAAATTGAATCACAAAGGAGATAGCCTCTGTTCACTCTCTTTCATTTTTCTAAATCCAAAAAGCCAGGGAAGCACATTAAAACTATTTCAAAAGATAGATGGTGACATGTGGACCATTCTGCAGTCCTTTCTGTTGATTAGAAAGAGAGGTGCCAATGCAAATTCTTGCCTTTGAAGTCGACAGAAGTGTTTCTCTTCCTATGTTAATTTTAAATTACCCCTGTCTGCACGGTAATGGGGGGAAGGGGAGTTATGGCTGAAAACCAGCGGTATTATTACCTGGGTTGCAGGGACAGAGCGGACAAGACTGTAATTGCTAGAGGGAAATTCTGCACAGAAAATGGCAAAGATGGAGGAGACCACGGCGTGCTGTGAGAGGAGCTCGTCCCTTTCGTGGCAAAGATGACGGCCCTGGTGAGAGTGAGTGTGTGTATTGTAGGGATGTGCAGACCAAAAGTTTAAGTTCATAAGTCCATAAGTCGAAAGTGCCTTTTGAGCCCAACGAGGGGTCCGGGAGCGAACCCGAGGGGAATCACGTGACGTCGGCGCCACGTCGGAGTGACGCGGAGTGACGCGGAGTGAGGCAGCTTGGGGGGGCCTCCTGACCCCCCCAAGCTGGCCAAAAGTTCCTTTTGAGCCCAATGAGGGGTCCGGGAGCGAACCCGAGGGGAATCACGTGACGCCACATCACTCCGACATGACGCGGACGTCACGTGATTCCCCACGCGTCCGCTCCTGGACCCTCACGGAACTTTTGGCCAGCTTTGGTAAGTCTTGGGGGGGGGGATTAAGGAGGGTGAGGGGTTTTAAATTTTTATTTAGATCAACAATCGCGATTTCCAACGTATTCAACATAGCTATGTTGAATAAGTTGGAAATCCGATCGTTTAAGCCTCATCTTTTTTTTAAGTTCAAAACGAATGCACACCCCTAGTGTATTGGGGTGTGTGTGTGTGTGGGTGGGTGTGAGAGAGATTGCGAGCCTGGGAGGGATGAGAGAGCATGTGTGAGGGTGTTTTGGGAGGGGGTGAGAGAAAACATGTGCTTGGGAGGGTGAGAGGTGAGAAGAGACAATGAGAGAACATGTGTGTATGGAAGAGGGAGAGAAGTGAATGAATTACATGTGTATATGCATGTATGGGTGTATGTGGAAAAGGGAGGGGGCAGAGGGGTGGGCAGTGGACAGAGGGGGCGAAAGGGGATGGGATGGTGCCATCTCATCCCTCGCCTCAGGCAGCAGATTACCTTGAACTCCCCCTGTCTCTTTATTCTTTGTTAAGTGAGGGTCTGTCTGTGTTCTGCATGTGTGATTGAAGTGAGCTATTCTGTGGAGGGATCTATAGCAGCCTGGTTTATTCTGTTTTCCTAGTAGGAGGTGAATTGGTGTTTTAAGTAGGGATGTGAATCGTTTTTTGACGATTTAAAACAATCGTCAGATATATTTTAAATCGTCAAAAATCATTAGAGCCGCAATACAATAGCAATTCCCCCGATTTATCATCAAAAAATTATAAATCGGGAGAGGGGGGAGGGCGGGAAAACCGGCACACCAAAACAACCCTAAAACCCACCCCGACCCTTTAAAACAAATCCCCCACCCTCCCGAACCCCCCCAAAATGTTTTAAATTACCTGGGGTCCAGTGGGGGGGTCCCGGCGCGATCTCCCGCTCTCGGGCCACGGCTGCGTTAATAGAAATGGTGCCATGGCCCTTTGCCCTTATCATATGACAGGGCAAAGGTAGCGCCGGTGTCATTTTGGTTCCTGTCACCCGACGTTGGCAGTTAATGCTATTCTGGTAGGGGAGCTTTACTATTTATTTATGAAATTTCTGTTCGGCGAGAGTACTCATTGTTTCCTTGTGTCATTCTTAACCATAAAAATAATAGGCCTTTTTTTTTTTTAATTTCTACTATGGATTGTAATGAGTAGTGTGTCACACATTTATTTATTAATAAATGCATAACCCACCTATCTAAAATATTAGGTGGATTACAATGTTACATACACAATAATAAATACAAATTATACATAAATTACAAGAAAAAAATAAAATGTTAAGGACATAAACATTAAAACAAAAAGACTAACAATAAAATTATCATAACATACCTTACTTGCCCATTACTGACATTAGCAGTTAACTTGCTCATTTAAACAATATTTGCTCAAGTTCTCCCTTTAGTAATTTAACAACCTTAAATATTCATGTTGGAATGCCTCAGAAGCTCATTTAATTAACAATTACCTTGCTTACAATTATAAAATCAGCTTTGCTCCTAGGAATTATTACTTAGCATTGAGTGAGTGTTGTCAGTCATGTTTTTAATAATGGGAAAAAGGCTGAGAACCACTGGATCCAAGTGAGTTATATTCAGATACAGCAGTTGTTATTTGCCTGTCCCCCGAGGGCTTGCAATCTAAGGGGGTAATTTACTTAGTTTTATGAGGTGTTTGCTGAGTGATAAAACACCTTAAACATAGAAACACATAAATATGACAGCAGGCAACAACCATATGACCCATCAATTCTGCTCATCACATGACAGGAACAAAAGAATAATAGCAGTCGGCTCGCATTATATTGAATGGCTCAGTGCAGGGTGGAAAGGAGCCTGCCCCTCATGCTATTTTATATATGTTTTAATTTCAGTGAAGTCTGTGCTGCCTCCAGGGATGGAGAGGTGGGACAGGGGGGGTCTCACCAGACCCCTGGGATGTCTTCACCACTAGGGGACACATAAACTACTCCACTCCTCGAGTGGAAGCACAGCTCTAGAAAAAGTGTACGGGAAGGAATGTTTTGAGGATGCATACGGGAAAAAGGAAGCCTCTGCGTATGTGTATAATGATTATACACATCTCCAGAGCCCCCCTTACATAGATATGCTCCATCCTTCAGCACACACAATATCCTAAACACAGCACCTCTTTGATATAGTACCTGCACACTGCAGTGTATACTGTGTACTCAGAAACCCTGCATTCACAACACTATGCACTATGCATGCAGTGAGGAGCAGGATAATAGCAGTGTAGCCCCATCCTAACCAGGAATTGGCCACACCAGTGGATGAAGTGATGTCATTTTGGTGACATCCTCCAGGTCAACAGCACCATTTGTAAAGTGCTGGGATCTGGGCAGGAGCAACTGCTATCAATCCAGCTTAGTTGCTCTCATTTGGCCTGGATCTGAGTGGGATGAGCTCAGCAGGCAGCCGGGGCTTGTCATTTTCTTCTGCTGCCAGTAGCTGCTGGACCTCTCTTCTTTGGCTGCCCACAGGTTGGGCTCCACTGGTGGCCCACATGACCTCCTCTCTTCTTCGGCCGCTGATGGGTTAGGCTTTGCCAGCGGCCCGCAGGGCCTTTCCTATTCTTCAGCTGCCAGAAGGGTCTCTTCTGTTTTTTCAGCTACTGGTGACCGCCGCTGGGCCTCTTCTTTCCTTCAGCCCCACAGACATGTCATTTCTCTGCTCCGTCATGAGGCTCCTCTTCTGGCCCCCAGGGGTGGGAATCCCGCTGGCATGTCATTAAATAAATATGTGTCTGTGGCAAGGTGGGGAGGCCGCTGGAGGAATGTTCTTGAGGGACACTTTTTGCCACCCCTAAATTTTGCTACTTGAGGCAGCCACCTCACCCTGTGTAATGATAGAACCGCCTCTGCCTACATCTCCCTTTCCACTCCCGAAAAATATGGCAGTGCCAGGGACCTCTCTCCGGCCCCCACTCACGATTTCTGTAGTGACCCGTGCTGAAGAAAGGGACAGGAATAATGCCAGCTTCCTCCTGTATTCTGAAAACGGCACCAGCTGGCCCTCAGACCGACACCTTGTGATGTCAGAATGGTGCCCATCTGAGGGGCGGCCAGCCCTGTTTTCTTTTCTGACAGCATGTTTGTGCAATACTCAGACATAGAGCCTGACTTACTAAGTCTTTAGTCACATTCTGTGTCTATAGGAAAAATGTTTAGGGAGAGATTAAAAATGTAAAAGAGGAAAGTTTAGTGAGGGTTGCAAAGCTATCATCACATTTAGAAAGAGATATACTGTAGCTGTCCTTAAGTCCTACACCATCTTTCAAAATGGCCCAGATTGATTCCAGGCTCCTGCCCCCTGAAGACACCCCAGGCTTATGTTATGGAGAGAGTTGAGAGGTGAGGGATGGGGGAGCTTCCTGAAGTGAGGCTTGCTGGGCAGACAGGATGGATTGTTTGGTCCTTTTCTGCTGTCATTTCTATGTTTCTCTGAAAAGCCTTGACTGCTCGTGTTTGTGCCACAGTGCCATTATACCTTGCTACTGCTCTGTCATGGATAATGAAATGCATACACAGCTACAAAACTAATTTTCTTTCACAACTTTGCAACTATTGAACCACATTTATTAGTTTACATTATGCTAGTAGTGCTGATATTAGAAAAAAGAATCACTCTCATTACCCTGATGAAACATTTTTGAAACAGTGTTTAACTATGGGGTGTATGCACGAAATCTTGAACTTTTTCAGTGTGCATGGTAAAATGCCACTTAATGGGTGATACGCAATTTTTTTTTTTTGGCATACCCACTAAAACACCGTTGCCAAAGCGGGCTCACAGAAAATGTTTGTCCTATAGTGTATGCATGATGCATATCAACAGTCCCCATGATAACCAGTTCCAAAGTGAAATGGGACATGTTTGAAGCCAGTCAGGCCATCAGATGCCTTTGAGCTGAGGTTATGGAAAGCGGAAGAGGTGGGGGTCAGTCAAGCCACCGAGACCTTTGATGAATAATGTTGTATCTTTGGGGAAAGGTCATTAAGGCCATAGCGGGGAGGGGGGAGGGGTCCTTTGATGTTCTACAGAGGGTGGGGAGAGGAAGGTGGTAGGATTATGTTGGGCCTCTTAATATGCATGAGGCTGGAGATGGAGATTTGAGGTCACTGAACTCCTTGTTACATTTATGTATTTATTCATTTATGTATTAAATTAGTTATTCCACCCCACCACCCCCCCATCTGAGGCTCTGAATGATGTACAATATTACAGCAAAGAGCAAGGTGTGAAACCAATAAATGGTGCTGTTCCAGATAAATAAAAGTAATAGTGCAGTAAAGTCTTTCAGCTTTTATTGCAGGCTTTAAAGAAGTGTCAAAGAGGAGCAGGTGGTTAGGTTTGAGCGGGGTGATTAGGGCAGGGAGGTTCCTTGATGTTTGGGGTAGGGTGGGGGATCTGTGTATTGGGGGCCTAGCCTCCCTCACTGTTACATGTTAGTGTGGCAATACTACAGGAATGATATCAAAATTTTAGGCTGCAGTGGAACCACTGGAAATAGTGGGTGGAGAAGAACATACCGCACCATTTACCATGTGCCTATTAAATCCTAATTTGCTTGCAATATTCCCTCATGTAAATATATATTATGTGCTAATGTTAGTGTGTACCTGCTGTCTTTTGCCCTGGGTTAACACATACGCTAAGGCCTTAGCCCATAATCTGCTATTCCAGGTGCATGCTAAGCCACCTTAGCATACATGCTATTAGTGCATTAGCTCCTGTTGCGCCTATTTGCTAAGTCCCAGTAACCCAATACTGGAAGCACCCTTTCACTGGGGTGAAAAACTTTGTGGGGTTTACTAAAATGCAGTACCTGAGTATATTTCAGTTTAATAAATCCTACAGAGTTTTTCCTTGCATTGCCGGATTGGGAAATTCACGCTTTTCTGCCTATGGCTACAATCAATGGCGCGCCCCGCCCCCCCCCCCCCCCCCCCATCCTGGCCCTACTATCTTTTAAAAGGGTTGCAAGGCCCTATTGATTCCCCTCCACAAAATCCTTCCTGCTATTCTGCAAGGCAAGTACCATCCCGACCTCTCATTCTACCCTCACCCAGCCCATACATTTATGTAACCTCCTCTTGGTTTAGGCATCCCCAATCCAGGGGCTACGGCAAAGTCCCAGAGCCCATCTTTCACTCCCAGATCTCTCACCCTGCTCAATAAAACCAGACTTCAGCCCTGAGTGCTGGGGTTTACTGGCGGGGAGGAGGTCCAAAACCACCAGAGCTTGAGATGGGATAGTGGTCTCTGATACATGGTGACCATACAGAGAAACTCGCACAGCAGACTTGGGTAGTGCCCAACGCAAATGTGTTTACTTTAACTTAAAGAAAAGAATCCATGACAAAATGGCAAACCCCATCATCATCAACAAAAGAATTGCAGTCACCAGTGCTGTGGATTCTTTATACATTGTCTTTGTTATTTCTACTCTTTTCTTTGACTCTGAAGTACTGTCCAACCATCCTTCCCCATTGAAGGTAAGAAATTCTTCTCCTCAATTGGCATAGGATAACAGTGTGTGTGTGTGTGTGTGGGGGGGGGGGGGGACGACACAGGAAGAACTCTGTCTTCTCAAAAAAAAAATATGACTGCATCAACTTCTCACAAAAATCTCAGATGCTTAGTCCCACTGTTAACTGGACATAAACCAAATAACTGCAATCCAGTCCCTTAAAGCAGGGGGGTCCTCTCCTACTGAGTGGAAGCTGGTCAAGACTCAAACATTCACCCAACTCTCTCAAACCTGAAAATGTACTTCTTCTTCTTCTTCTGCCAAGGCAGCACAATTGCAGTCTGTGAGAGCTCTTGAAGTCACTGTCCTGGATAGGTCCCTGCAAACTCTCCAAAAATCTTCCAGACACATCCAAACCAAAACCCAACTGGACTACAGGCCAACCAAACAGAAAACTGTGGCGGTTACTGCCCCTACTACCCCTAACTAATCAAGCTAGATATTTCACTTGGATGCAGCTCCATCACTGCTCTCTACATTAATGGTGGGGGTGGAAGGGGAATAGAACAAGGAGCTAAGAGAAACAGATAAGAATGAGAGAAAAAATGTGTGAGGCTTGCTGGGCAGACTGGATGGGCCATTCGGTCTTCTTCTGCCGTCATTTCTATGTTTCTATGGTTCTGAGCATGCTCGCCTATAATTTTTAGGGGAATGGCCATACAGCTAGGGAGAGATTAAAAATGTAAAAGAGGAAAGTTTAGTGAGGGTTGCAAAGCTATCATCACATTTAGAAAGAGATATACTGTAGCTGTCCTTAAGTCCTACACCTGGGCTTAAAACCTCACCTCTTTGCAAAAACAGTACCCCCTCCTGTAGGAAGCCTTCTCACCCCTAATCCTCCAGACCTTCCCCAGGCTTACCTCATAAGCCTTGGTTTTCTTTGGTGGGCAATAACAATGCCCACTAACTTCTGCCCCACCAGCGCCATTTTTCAAAATGGCCCCGATTGATTCCAGGCTCCTGCCCCCTGAAGACACCCCAGGCTTATGTTATGGAGAGAGTTGAGGGGTGAGGGATGGGGGAGCTTCCTGAAGTGAGGTTATTCTTTTTTGCAGAGCAGGTGGGTTTTAATCCAGGGGCAACACTTAACATCGACTGTTTTAATTTCAACATTTTTATCTGGGTAGGAGTGTGAGAGGAGTTCAAGGATGCTTCTTACCCCACACACATCCAGGGAAGTTTCTTTTGTGAGGGATCTTCTTACTGGAACTTATGCTCCCTTTATAAAGGCAGTTGATGCTCCCAGGGGGAAAGTTGGTTACGCTATGTGAAGTATAGCTAACTTTTCTTGAGTTCCAAAGCTTGCAAAGATTTGTTGAGAGCTGTGATACTCGTTGCTATGCCAATCTGCTGCTTTATATACATTAGCACACAGTGCTGCTTATTAGGATGGCCACATTGAGCCTCATTGTTTGACCAGGAAATACTGAGCGTTATTTCCACTTAGCTTGTGATTAGACACTAAACCACTAGGTAAGCGCTGTTTACTGCACGCAAACACATCATCACTGTTTAGTAAATTGAACCCTACATCTTTAAATCTAATTTTATATTGGAAAAGATATTTTAATGAAAATTCAGCACCAATGTCAAAAACTCTTTAAAATTCAACACTTTCCTGTGACTAACCTGATTTGAATGAGAAACATCTAGATAAGGTTTCACTTTTTGTCTCAAATATCTTGAAACTTCTGATGCCATTATACAACAGAATTCTAGTAACAGAACAAATTGTTCTCCCTCCATTTTAAATTGCTTTTGCTCAGAGAAATTGTATGTTACCTTTTATTCTGTACAAAAATGTCTGTAGCTAGACCATTAAAACTATTACTTCTATTATGTCAATGCATTTTTGAGCAGATTATATTGTACTTCTGACAACTGTAAGTAGTACCAATGTACTGATTTTAAATACCTCAATAACATCTATAAAGTAAGGGGAAAGAAAAGTGAAAACCTTTGCTCATATTTGCACTACATACAGATGCCCTCAGATATTCTATTGTTCCATTGTGGAAACTCCACTGATTTCCATGGAACTGCAAGAAGATTTCCACAGAAATATACAACTTGCAGACTGCACCATAATTTTCTTGAGGTGAGCAGCAAGAAACAAGAGTGAAAAATTAATCTTAATGGTTTCCTATTAGGTGTACAAATTATGGGGCCTATACACTAAAACTCATGCAAGAAAAGAATTAATGTGCATATATTTACATATTAACATAGTAACATAGTAAAGACAGCAGATAAGCACCAAATGGTCCATGCAATCTGCCTAGCAAGTTGCTCTGGGTAGTAACTTCCGCTCCGTGCAGGTTATCCCTGTGCCTTCTGTTAAGGGTAGTAACTACCATTTCATGCAGGTTACCCCAATGCTCTCCTTTTTCATTTCCAAAATCTAGTATTTAGGGATCCACAATGGCCATCCCATGCCTTTTTGAAGTCATTTATAGTTTTCATCCTTATCACCTCTTCTGGGAGGACATTCCAGGCATCCATTGTTCTTTCCATGAATAAATATTTCCTGATGTTGGTTCTGAGTAGTCCCACCTGGAGTTTCAATTCATGACTCTTAGTTCTACAGTTTCCTTTCCAACAGAACAAGTCTGAAGTTTGCGCATCATGAATACCTTCGGGTATATGAAGGTCTGCATCATACCTCTCCTGCACCTCCTCTCCTCCAGGATATACATATCTAGATCCTTCAGTCCTTTCTCATAAGTCTTCCGATACAGACCCCACACCATTTTGGTCGCCCTTCTCTGGACTGATTCCAGCCTGTTTCCATCTCATTTGAGATACCGTCTCCAGAACTAAACACTACAGGTGAGGACTAACTAAGGACTTGTACACCTCCTTTTTCTTACTTGTTATCCCCTCTTTTTGCAGCCCAGCATCATTCTGGCTTTAGCTATTGCCTAATCACATTGATTCGCTGCTTTCAGATCACCAGACACTATTACCCCAAGGTCACTCTCGTGGTCCATGCACATCAATCTGTTGCCCCCCATCGCATACAGCTCTTTTGAATTACCACACCCTAATGGTTAGAGCAGCAGAATATGAGTCACGGTAACTCAGGGGTCAAATCCTGCTGCTGCTCCTTGTACAAATTGCTTCACCTTGTATAGCCTCAGGTACAAACTAGATTATAAGCCCTCAGGGGACAGGGAAACACCTCCAGAACCTGAATATAAATCTGCTTTGCAGTGCCTAAAAGGTGGAACACAAATCGCTTAAGTAAATACATACCGCAGAAGAGGAGCCAATGGGCCAGCATCCTGAGGAGATGAGCAGGCGAGGGCCTCCCACAATCAGTGAGGTTAAACAAAAAGAGGGTGATGAGAGCAGTAGGGAGGCTCCAGAGATTGGAAAAGGACAACATATTTTTGCTAGCTACTGTTAAAAGAACTGTTTGCTCTCGCATTTGGGAAGTCGGGGGAAAGTTTCCCTGCTTAATGACTGTGCCTGGAGCAGGCGCATAATTATTAACCGCTGGTGTTTGTGGAGCCCAGAGGGTTTCCCTATTGATTGTGGCTACATTATGAAGCCTAGTGCAGTTTTATGAATTGCCAACGTTTGGAAAAGTGAAAGGGTTTCCACTGCTTATGGATTATGTGTATGTAGCTGTGGTAGAAGCGGCCATATAACTGCCAAGCAGGCCAGGTTATAGTTTATGGACTGCAGGTATGTCTGAATGGGTTCTACCTTGGAAGTAAAAATGAGGGGGAGAGTTGCTGCTGCCAAAGCTTGAAAGAGCCATGAGATTGTTATTATTTTTTTTTTTTTTGGTTTAAAGGCAATGAATGTTCTTTCTTTCTTTACTGAGAGTCTGCGAGAAGGGGAGAGCAATAATAATTGGAGTCTAGTGACCTGTACTGCAGAGGGGAACTAGCACAGGATGTTTGGACTGTGGAACCTCAGAGCACCGAGCAAGGAGGAACTTTCAGAGTAACTCATCATAATTATTGCAGAAGAGAATCTAGTAAAATGCTCCGATTTTTTTCCAACCAGCATCAAGGACTAGAAAGCACTTCTTAAATATATATACTTTCATGTCTTAACTCCAACAAAGCAACCGTGCAGCTGGAAACAATTCATTCTTTAAAAGGCATGATCCATAACTCTCATGAGAAGGTGTGCAGCCTTCTGGAAATTATGTTTTCAGTTTCCATAATGCTTTTTTGTAGGTGATATAAAATTAATAATAGCAATTAAAGTTCTGAATTAGAAGTGGTTTTTCCTGAGGACAATAATAATTTTTATGTCGTCTTAGCTGGAGATAATGAGCTGTCTGATGGCGTGTGTAAATCTATCAGTGTGTGCTCAGTTTGTAAACCAGGCAACAGAGGTAATCATTCTTCTAACAAAAAAAAATGTTATGATTATCATCGGAGACTACACACATTCACAGTCTCTGTAACTTAAGTCAGACTATAGTGGAAACATTATTTGAGATGCCTGTTTTGGTTTTGTAGGCCAGTATATGGAAAGCAAGAGAAGCACAGTATCTTCTCTTGGCTTCTAGCCCTTGAATTAGCAATCAGACCAGTGTCTACCACTGAAATAAATCAACACTTCTCAAGCTGTTTTGTCGGGGAGCCAATCTGAAAGCAATGATTTCCCCTTGTCACTGTCTCCTAAAGAAGATAATGCCAGCATACTTCATTACATTACCTTGCTTTACTGTCCTGACTGTCCTGACTGTTGCTGATTCTTCCTTTGTAGGTACTGCTGCAAGGCAAAGATAAGGCTTAATAGGATTCCCAGATAGAAGTGCTGCCACTGGGAAAAACAATATAGGTTTTCATGCAGAATTTAAGGTCTTCGGAAGCAGTGTCAAACGTTATGCATTAATAAAAGGGGAAGCAAAATTCAAGGGGAAGAGAAATATTGCACTTAAATATAATAACAAAGCAAACAACAAACTATGTTTCTTCATCTATTAAACATAAGAGAAAATAATCAGACCAAGCTTTATATTAGAACGAAACAGAGCAAGCAGAAATGCCTTCTTAAATGCTTCAACTAATTAGTTATTATCACAGAGTAAGGTGGTCAGTTTTTCCATGGACCACCAAACTTAAGGACCATAGCAGGGGAGGGGAGTGACTGCTGTCAGTTGTCAATCCAATAGACCTCAATTTGACCACTGGCACACTAGGCCTGTGCTTAGGGATGCAGACATTTGGGGGGCAGGAGGCTGGCTGAAGATTTGCTGCCTTCCAGCTGTGCTGAATCTCACCCAGCAGAGAACAGCCCTCTGCTTCCTGATCCAGCCCCTCCCAGGCAGTGTGCAGGGAAGAGAAGAGGAAGGTGAGTCTGGAGTAGAAATAGCAGAGCAAAGAAGAACTACTCTGCTTCTTAATCCAGCCCCTCCACTCCTGTTATTCAGGGCAGGAAGGAAGAGGGTGAGCCTGGACCAGACAGAACAAAGGGGATCGTTTTGGGGAGGTTAGGGGGGCATAAGTGGGGATCATGGGGGAGTGGGGAATAAGGGGATCAGCTGGGGGTGTATGAAAGAGAAGGTAACAAGGGAGGGGGTAGTGTTTGTGTGTGTGAGAGAGAAGGAATTGATGCCAGATATGCATATGTGTGTGTGCTGCAGACTGGGTGGGAGTTTAGATAGTAAATGCAAAGGGGAGCAGGACCAGAGCATTGGAGGGACAGTGGGACACTTGCCTCTAACGCCCACTGTAATTCACATCTTCTCTCCCTTGCTCTCTGATTCTATCCCTCAGATACTAGAATCTGTCTTCCTTCCTACCCACCCAAGATCACACCCTCTCCTTTCTTTTCCCCATCCCAGATTCCTGATCTTCCCCTCCCCCCCTCCCCCCCTCCCCCCTTCCCCAAGCTTCCCTCATCTTCAGTCGTTCCCAGCCCCGGTTCTTAGAAGGACAGGGGATAGGGGGAAGAAACACTCCTCCCCTTATCCCCTGTCCTCTCACCTTCTCCTCATCCCATTCCTAGTCCTGCTCCCTTTATCTCCCAGCCCTTGTCCTCTCACCATCTTCTTCTGTCCTTATCCCTGAGATCTCGTCCCTGTACTGATACTTGATATCCCCTTTTCCTCAAAAAAGAAAAAGAAAAAAAATGTATACAGATGCAAGCAAAGTCAGAAAACTACTTTCATTTAATAATGTAAGTTAAAAGATGGAAATGTTTGTCCAATGTGCTTCCGAACTATCTCATTCTTTGCCCCGGGATCTACCCCTGAGCTGCGGCAGGAAACTGGGGGACTATGCCTTAGATCTTCTGCTGACCTTACAGGGGGAGGGCGGGCATCACCATCATCAGTGCCTAGAGACAGCAAAATCCTAAATCTGTCACTGCAATCCACAGATCTCTCATCACCTGGGTTCCAAGCACCCCCTTCCATACACTTTGTTTTTATAAAATGTTATCAAATATTTCAGCCATCTTCATAAACACAGCAACTACAGACTTTATCATGCATAGCTCTGCTCTCTGTCGTAACTAAAGTCTCTCTAATACATTCACACACACACACACACCTTCTTACACCCCCCCCCAAACACACAAACTCCTTTCTCATGTACACACACATGCACATTCCGAAACACTCATAGGCACACACTCCCAAGCATACAACCACCTCTCTCGTACATAAATGCACAGACTGCTATCCACATGATTCAAAGTTTGACTTTGAAATAATATTCACCACATCTCTATTACACAGCACAGTGAACGACAGAACCTCATAAATTCACAGGAAAAGAGCACAACCTTGCTTGCACTGGAAGATGTTATCTCCATTAGTTACCTATTTCAGTTGACACTGTGACAATCACTGTAACTTGTTCAGGATCTGAAAAAAAATTGAAGACCAGATCAGAAATGAATTCCCTAACGTATCTCACAAATCTGATGTAGGAAAACGTGCTGATCATGGCTCCTGGAAGAGCGTTCATTAAAGAAAGCTGTACTGAAAGAGCACAATTACTCTGGAAAGTGTGAAAATATTTTCTTAAGGTAGCCCAGGATATTCATAAGAGGAGACATTTGAGACAAAGTTTCTGAAAATGTTTTCTTTTTATGCTCTTGAGGGTATATTTTCAAAAGCTTGCTTGGGTATTAATTGTATAATTTGTCTATGTGCTTATGTGAATTTTCAAAGGCCTAAAAATATGTTTTTGAACATCCTCCTCCCGCTTTTCTTGAAGCTTTGTTGCTTAATACAGTCATGAGCCATCATGCTGGGCAATTAATATAGGGGCCAATGTAATAAAATGCTTAAAAATGAGCACACTGTTTTTCACAAACATTACTGGCATACAGCAGTGCTATGTCAGCAAGTATAAATGACTAATCCTGACTACTTGCAACACTATATAGCAGTACTATATACAATAAATTCTCTATCACACAAGCTATTATACACTTATTTCATTCACAGACTTTTTTCACAGAACACATACATCACCCCCATATCTTTTCTGTCCTACACAGTACTTTTGAATATATGGCATACGCAGAGAACACCACTTTCTCATTGCCCTGTCAGAACAAGCCAAACAAGTGGGTTACACTTTCTCACCAGCAGATGGAGGCAGAGAACACCTTTTCTTTCTGATATTAAGTCCTCCTCTATATAGTCTGGTATAGTGGGGAAGGATGCCAGTAGTTTTCAGCCTCCAAAAGATGGTGGCGATTGGTCTGGGATAGCAAGAAGAGAAAACAACCCTGTCCCTCTTCCTAGTAGAGCATGAACCAAATAGTGGGGCAATGGCCAGGACTGGATGCTCTTCCTTCAATGAGAGAAATACAGTTCCCATTTGGTCTGATATTAAGTGCTAGCTAAACATCTGCATAAAGTTAAAAAAAAAAGTGGCAGGCAGAAGGAAAGAGGATACCAGTAGCAGGAATCACAGAGTTTTTTGGTTTCTCTTGCCTGACCCCCACCCCTTTTATGAACTCATGCGAGGCAATTGCTGACGGTGGACAGAAATGTCAGCAGTGTGGGATTCACTGGCAGTGCATCATCTCAGGTTTATTTTGCAATGCATCCGAGACCTCAGAGGGAGCACAAATGCTGCAGGGAAAGCCCAAGGTGAGTAACAAGTTCAGGAAGGAAGCCATGGTAAGTTATGTAGCATCAGAAGTTGGGGGGGGGGGGGGGGGGAGAGTCAGGATATTAGGCCAGTGAATAGCTCCGGGGAGCAGCAGCTATATAGGAGAACATGAAGAGGGAGGGTGGAGCTTCCTCCCATGTGGCTTTTTCAGCAGCAGGCCCTAGTTGGGCAGAGACAAATGAGTGGATGCTGGGACTGCAGTAGAGAGTGGGAGTTTTCTCCTGAGTTTGTCCTCATCATGCACAAGTCCTTTTGTGAGATGAGGAGAAACAAAAGGATGACAGACATGGGCATGGGGGCGGGGGGGGGGGGGGGGGCCTCCATCCACTCAAGGCCAATTAGATGCCACTTCTGGGAAGGATTTAATGGCAAAAAAGATCCTGGCTGGGATTGGAGGGAGAACATTCCCGATTCAATCTCTCTCATTTTAGAACCTCCAGAGCGCCTGCCTAGGTAGATGGGGGGGGGGGGGGGAGTCCCAGGACTCATCAGGAGAGTTAGAGGTAGAGAAATGGGACTCAGCCCTGAACAATATGGCCCTGAGACTATTTAGAGGGGAGCTGGGTCCCCTTATTTTGAAAGTACTGCTTTCCAGAGATTCAGGAAGCTGAGAAAGCACTATGCGGGGATCTTATCCTACTGGGAATCAAGAAATCTCCTAGCGCCTTGCTGCTGCACTCAACCATACAAGAAATAATCTCAGCAAAATGGGATACTCCTGAGGCATCACCACTCTGGCTGGGTCATTCTAGTGGCCCCAGACTATGCCAGGTGCATGTCCCAGCAAAGGGGAACTGCTCAGGTTCACAGTGACAGAAAGCCTACATCAACAAAGTCCAACAGTGATGGAAATTCAGTGCCATACTATCTTATGGCTTGGCTACTGAAAAGAGGAACTTGTGAAAGTAAGGATACTAGGAAACAATGATCACAAGTTTACTGAGAGCAAGAAAGAGGTCCACAACTTTAGCGTATGTGAGAGTCTGGAGAGCCTTTGATATCTGATGCCAGAACAAAGATTGGTTATCCTTCAAGGCACAAGTAGGACCTATTCTGGAGCTCGTACAAGAAGGTCTTGATAAGGTTTTGGCAATATTGAAAGTTCAGGTAGCAGTGTTAATATGATAACAGCAGAAAAGTAGAAGGAAGCTCATTGGCTTCAAACCCGGATGAGGCACACTTCTTCAGGTAGGAGAAGCATGGTGTTCTCCTCTGTGCCAAATTATTCCAGCCTAGGACCTAAGCTTAGTTTTGGAATCATTGGTGGGAGCCCCCTTTGAATCACTGAAAGGAGCATCCATTAAGGATCTAATGTGAAATGTGATTTTCCTAGTGGCAGTTTGCTCAGCTAGAAGAATCTCCAAGCTTCAGACACTGTCCTGCAGAGATCCCTTTCTGATATTCTTGAAGATCATGGATTCAATCTGCCCGGTCCCTTCCTTCTTGTCTAAAGTAGATTCAGAGTTCCAACTTAACCAATCAATTTCATTGCCAGTATTCAGGAAGTCAGAATGTGTAAGTGCAAGAAAATGCCTGAATTTCCTGACCATGTGAAGGGTCTTACATTGATACTTAAAGATCATGAATAACTTTCAGAAGTTGGATAGAATGTTTGTTCTGTCACAGGTCATCAGAAGGGGAAAGCAGCATCAAAGACATCCATAACAAGATGGCTCAAGGAGACTATCACATCTACCTACTTTGGGAATGATAGGCAGGTACTGGGGAGACTAAGAGCACACTCAATGAGAGTGCAAGCAGAATACTGAGCAGAGAACAGGCTAGCCTTTCTGCAGATTGGATTTGCAAGCCTTTGCCACAAGCTTATTGGATGCTGCTATGGCTTTGACTCACTCAGGATAGATACTGCTGGGGCATGTCCCACTTGTCTGGATTGGTCTGGCAAGATGATGAGGATGATGAATTTTAAACATACCTGTTTATTTACTTTCCTTGAGTCCTGACAGAGTAGTTCACAGCCCACCCTGGACTCGTAACAAAATGTGAAAAAAAGAGAGGAAGAAGAAATAGAGGTAGATAAGAATGAAAGAAAAAGATAAAAAGAGGTCAATGTATAAGAGGTAGAAAATTCCTCTTTCTTCACCAGAGGCATAAAACAAAGCAGAACTCAGGAGAGGGAAGAGCAGAGTTTTAATTGAACATCCTGGATCAATATGCAAAAGTGTTTTATTCATTGTTCTTACGTTTCCCTTTCTGATCTGTTATAATGGGGAAAATGGTCTTTTAAGCTCAAAGGTAATATAAGCTTAGGCAAGGAGATAACTGGCCTCCTGTCCTGCTACATCAGACTATATAGGGCAATATTTCCCAACCTTCTCCTAGAGGTACACCTAACCAGTCTGGTTTCCAGGATATCTATAAAGAATATGAATTAAACAGATTTACATACACTTGTATGCAATTCTGTTTCATGAATATTTATTGTGTCAATCTGAATGGAAACTGAAGGGTCAGAATATGAAAGGTTGCTTCTTGTTGTGACTGTACCTTGAGAATTATGTGGAATTCTGGCCATTGCATCTCAAAAATATATGGCAGAATTGGAAAAGGTACAGAGAAGCGTGATGAAAATGATAAAGAGAATGGTACAATTCCCCTATGAAGAAAGGCTAAAGAGGTTAGGGCTCTTCAGTTTGTAGAAGAGATGGCTGAGCGGAGATATGGTAGAGGTCTATAAAATAAATGGTGGAGTGGAATGGGGTAAACATGAATCAGTTGTTTACTCTTTCAAAAAGTACAAAGATTAGGGGACATTCAATAAAGTTACTAGGTTTAAGACAAATAGGAGACATTTTTTTTTTATTTATTGTCAGAGGATGTGGTGAAAGCTGTTAGTGTAGCTGTAGTTAAAACATTTTGGACAAGTTCCTGGAAGAAAAGTCCATTGCTTATCCCTGGGATGAGTAGTATGGAAGCTATAGGAAGAAGATAAATTAAAGAAGTTATTAATACATAAAGGGCCAGATTTTAAAAGGCCTACATGAGCCGGATCTATTTTCAAAGGTCCGGCCACTCGCATAAAGCCCCGCTACACATGTAAGTCCCGGAGATTCGAGAAAGGGGTGGGGAGGGGGAGGGGGCGGGGCAGGGTGGGGGCTACAGGCCCCCGGCACAATGGCTATTTGCTGAGGGCCGGGGGATCGCATGCCGGCAGGGTGCCCTGAGGCAGGCGCAAAAGGTAAGATAAAGTTTTTTGGGGGAGCAGACTGGGAGGGAACTGAGGAAGGCCACGGGCATTGGCGCGCGCAGAATGCACAAGTTGCACCCCTTTGCGCGCACTGACCCCTGATTTTATAACATGCGTGCACCTGCATGTGCATGTTATAAAACTGGGTGTCCATGTGTATGCACCAGGTAGAGCGTGCAGTCTTTTAAAATCTACCCCGAAATGTGTTCCTCAATTTTCTTCCCAATGCAGCAAACTCCAAATGAATTGTTTGTATCTGTTATGCAATTATTGTATATTAATGTATCAAATGAAAGCATTTTTTTTTATAAATATGTTTATCACTTTAATCCAACCAATCCCTTTCTTTGTTTTAACACATTAGTATGTGTTTATCAAATGCTGCACTGCATTTTTCAATTTTTTTTCAGAATTGCAAGGTCTGTTATAAACTGCAGGCTTTAAAAGACATTCCTTATAAAGGTGCATTCTTCAGTCCTGGCAGTAGAATTAGCAACTACTCATAGGCCAAAGAGAAAATGAAGCAGCAGTATGTTAAATATCAAGCAGCTTAGGATAAGCTTCCTGTGAATAAACTGAAGTTAACCTGAACCTTTAGGAGAATGCTAATATGGATGTAATCCAAGCATGATCTTACCAAGCACATTCAATTTGCATAATGCAGAGTTTTACATATCATTCTATCTGTTAAAAATTATCATTATGCTAAAGGTCAACAAGGAAGCTGAACGCAGATTCAAAACCCATGAAAGCAAAAGAACATTTATCTAATACTATATTTGCAAAAACGCGTAAGCTAAATGTCAACATATTTGGTATTTTTGGTTTTGCAGTTTTAGCTGTGGAAGAGATATCAAGAGATAATTGACTAAGGTAAATCTTTTCCATTTTTCCCTTCAATGTAATAGTAAAAGTACTGCTTATATAAATTTAATGACAATTATTTTAAAGTAATGTAATCATAAACCTATGTTGCAAGGTTCTATAGGATTCATTTTAGAAAAGAATCTTACTTATTTGTTCCTTGACCTCTTATACTATATATACTTATACTTGTTTTTCCCACATCATTCCTCAAGACACTCTTTAACAGTACAATATAACATAAATCTTATGTTACATGGTATACCACTGTGAATAAATGACTCAGTGTAACTCTGTCAATCCCCCAACCACCCACACACAAATACTTGATTGACTCAAGTTACCAAAAAAAAAAAAAAAAAAAGATTACAAGCATATATTTTAAGATTGCAAATGCTACAGTGCAGGTTAACCCTATTAGCCACCTTCATAGCCTGTGCTGCTGCTAGTTCAGGGGTGGCCAACTCCAGTCCTCAAGAGCCAAAAACAGGTCTGGCTTGCAGGATATCCACAACGAATATGCAAGAGATAGATTTGCATGCACTGCCTCTATCTAGTCCCAAATCTCAGCCTGCTTGTCTGACATCTGCCTGAATGTCTTACCACTATCTTAAAATACATACTTTCCTTTCTGAGCAAGCTAACAAAATGCTTATTTACTCTTACCACCTCTTTCTTGCTCTGCAACTTGCAATTCTCGCACCTCCCATTGACTCATCTTTCTCCACTGCAATCTATTCCTAATTCATTTGCACAATGTATCTTCCTTCAACATTGCTATGACCAGATAACCCCTCCTCTCATCACTGCATTGGTTCCCCATAAACGTCTGCTTTCATTTCAAGCATTTCATATGCACCTGTAAATGTATGCTCTCTACAGCTTCCCATTATCTAACTTCTATCTCTCTACACCGGTACACCCTTCCTTATGAACTCTGTTCCTCAAGCAAGTTGCTTGCTTGTGCCCTTCTCCTCTACCGCCAACTCTCAATTTACAGCTGTCTACCTTGCTGTGCCGTCTGCATGGGACAGACTTCTTGATTCGGTGCATCATGCTCCCTCTCTGGTCAATCATATTCAAGTCTGGTCTAAAAAGTCAAATTTTCAAGGCTACCTTTAAATTCTAAACATTTCTCTACAATACACTTCCACAGACTCTTGCTTGTTAAGAATGTCTTGACTAGATTGTTAGCTTCATGGAGCAGGGACTATCTTTATTTTTATATGTAAAGCACTATATATATCTAGGAGCACTTTAAAAATGAAACATAGTAGTAGTATGCTCAATCGCAAGGAAGAGGACAGGCCAATATGCAGAGAGTGGCAGCAAACTGCTTTAATCTTCCAAGAATAGGTGGCAAAGTCAACTAATATAAAACAGCAGCCAGGCTCTAACATTTTCTTAGACATTTACTATGTCAATATCTGACAGTATGCTTACTTCCAGCTTTCTATGGTGTGTCAACCCAAAAGTAAAGGAAAGAGCTATACTTAGATATCGGAGAAAAGGGGTGGGCATTAACCAGATCTCCAGATTCAGATTGATTCTATGGCAGAGTCCATTATTCTTCTACTCAATCAGCTTAATTTATTTAGGTACACTAAGACTCTACTTACCGGAAACATAAAAAGAAAACAGCAAGGAGCAAGAGATTTCTAGATTTTGAAACTTGATTTCATTGTATTTACCTTTCTTAACTGAAACTGTAGAAACCACTTCTTTTTCTTGTTTTGGTTCTGCAAATTTGTAGAAAATCAGTGGCATGAAAAATGAATTGCAATAATATTCAGTTGTAGATAATTAATATCAATACAAAATCTATTAGAGCTATTTAATGTTAAATAAAAATAGCAAGAAATATCTGACTGTTCCTGTATAACAAAGAGGTGTTCGGTTGGTGAAAATGATTATTCTTATTCTCCTGCATTCACAGACATGCAAAAATGGGTTTTAATACCAAGAACCAAATAAGCAATAAGCTTTGGTCTCACGTCTTATGAAGAAAAGTGACCAACATCTGTATTGATCAATGGGTTATATTTTTAAAATAGATATTACAAAAGTAGACTGATTTCACAGAGCCTGTTTTCATATCAGTTTAAGGGGGTCATTTTCTATGCGGATCGCACGAGAAAAGTGTGCGATAGCTAAATCGGGGCGGGTTCTGGGCGGCATCTGCACCAGAAGGGGAGGAGTCGGAACGGCACTGGGGCAGATGCCGTGAAGATACCGCTGATGGCGAAAAGGTAAGGACCTTTTTCGCCACCAGTTTCGTGCCCAATAGCACTACCTTTTACGATGGCGCTATTGGGTGCGAAAGCCGGCAGCGATCGCACTGCGGAGGTGCGATGGCTGCCGGCTTTCGCAGGCCCACCCCCCGCTTCGACACCCCACCCCCCGTTACCGCCGGATTTTCTAAGGTCTGTGACTTTAGCAAATCCAGACCTAAGCTAGCTATACAAACTATCTTTATCCATCTTTGAGCACATTTTACTCTTTTTTAAAAAAAATTAAAAGTTTAATTGAATTGTGTTAAGAGTTAATAACATATTTGGCCAATATGAGCTCTAGAAAATTTAGATGAGCTTTCAGTTTTTTTGAAAAATATATTCTCCATAATTATATAAACATTTAGGTACTGGCACAGTTCTTTTTCACTTTCAAATAGATCTAATCCAATATGGCTGATCCCCCATGTGTGGAAGAAAACCCAGGATTTTGGACACACATCTTAGAAAAATAGTAGTAAAGAAGTTACAAAAAGATAAACTGTCAGCACATTCTGCATCTTTTCCTACCCACTCTTCTAAGTAAAACATTAATTTAACAGTGCAATTAAAACACGTAAAAAAAAAAAAAGTAAGATTGAGTTAAATAGAATAAACCCCAAAACTATTTTTTTTAAAATGGGCGTCTGAGGCAGCCCAATCAGAGCAATGAGATTCCTATAACTCTTGATGTTACCCAAAAATCATTTACGCAAGAGACCTCTGTCATCTTCAATGCTCAATTACAATCTGGGGGACTAGGGGTGAGGGCGGGGCATTGAAAAAGGCAATTGAACAATTCAGCTGAGTTTTGAAAGAGCAGGAATATTGGACATTTTGGAGGGGCTGAGGGAGCAGGTGCATTTGATAATTTTGCAGTAAGTATGCTGTGGAAGGAAGGGGCAGAAACCCCTACATTAGCAAACCTCCCCTCATCCCAATGCAGTTTCCCTGCAGCCCTTTGTAATTAGGCCCAAACCTTCAATATAGTTAACCTGTGCTTCAGGACATCATACAGAGCAGTAGACATGTGCATAAAAAAATTTTCATGCCATTTTGTTTTTCGGTTTGGAGGTGGGCCATTTCGGTCCACCCATGAATCAGAAATTTTTTTTCCTGTTGCCAATTTCATTAAAAAAAAAAATACCAATCCTTCAAATTTAACTAAATGGAAATCCCCCCACCCTCCTGATTTCCCAAGACTCACTCAATATTAGGGATGTGAATCGTTTTAGGACGATTAAAATTATCGTCCGATAATTTTAATATCGTCTTAAACCGTTATGGAACACAATACAATACAGATTCTAACGATTTATCGTTATAAATCGTTAGAATCGTGAGCCGGCACACTAAAACCCCCTAAAACCCACCCCCGACCCTTTAAATTAAATCCCCCACCCTCCCGAACCCACCCAAATAACTTAAATAACCTGCGGGTCCAGCGGCGGTCCGGAACGGCAGCGGTCCGGAACGGGCTCCTGCTCCTGCATCTTGTCGTCTTCGGCCGGCGCCATTTTCCAAAATGGCGCCGAAAAATGGCGGCGGCCATAGACGAAAAAGATTGGACGGCAGGAGGTCCTTCCGGACCCCCGCTGGACTTTTGGCAAGTCTCGTGGGGGTCAGGAGGCCCCCCACAAGCTGGCCAAAAGTTCCTGGAGGTCCAGCGGGGGTCAGGGAGCGATTTCCCGCCGCGAATCGTTTTCGTACGGAAAATGGCGCCGGCCATACGCGTATGGCCGGCGCCATTTTCCGTACGGAAAATGGCGCCGGCAGGAGATCGACTGCAGGAGGTCGTTCAGCGAGGGTTCCGGCGCCTCGCTGAACGACCTCCTGCAGTCGATCTCCTGCCGGCGCCATTTTCCATACGGAAAATGGCGCCGGCCATACGCGTATGGCCGGCGCCATTTTCCGTACGAAAACGATTCGCGGCGGGAAATCGCTCCCTGACCCCCGCTGGACCTCCAGGAACTTTTGGCCAGCTTGTGGGGGGCCTCCTGACCCCCACGAGACTTGCCAAAAGTCCAGCGGGGGTCCGGAAGGACCTCCTGCCGTCCAATCTTTTTCGTCTATGGCCGCTGCCATTTTTCGGCGCCATTTTGGAAAATGGCGCCGGCCGAAGACGACAAGATGCAGGAGCAGGAGCCCGTTCCGGACCGCTGCCGTTCCGGACCGCCGCTGGACCCGCAGGTTATTTAAGTTATTTGGGGGGGGGTTCGGGAGGGTGGGGGATTTAATTTAAAGGGTCGGGGGTGGGTTTTAGGGGGTTTTAATGTGCCGGTTTTTCGATTTTTCGATTTTTCGATTTTTTAACGATTTTTCACGATTTTTCACGATATTTTACCCCCTCAAACGGCAACAATACGATTCCCTCCCCCTCCCAGCCGAAATCGATCGTTAAGACGATCGAGGACACGATTCACATCCCTACTCAATATCCCTGGTGGTCCAGCGGGGGTCCGGGAGCCATCTACTGCACTCACGCCGTTGGCTGCCTGTTTTCAAAATGGCGCAGATAGCCCCTGTGATTTAGTAAGGGCTGGACCACCAGGGAGTTTTGGCAAGTCTTGGGGGGGGTCAGGAGGGTGGGGGTTTTGTTTAAATTCACTCCTTTAGACGGCCGAATAATTCAGTGAAGATTCATTGTTTTCGTGGGAATTGTGATTCGTTTCGCTTCCCCACGAATACAACAAATATGGCCCTATATGTTGCGGATTGCCAAGACGTTGCAAATGAATGCACACCCCTACTTATTTCTGCATAGAAATAGGGAGCTTTGGTACAGTTAGAATGGAGTAAAGATTAAATTCTCTAAAAGGGCGCTGCATGGCAATGGATAAACTCGTCACCTGCTCGACAAATTATCTATTCGACAACAACAGTAGAAACCAATAATTCAAGCTTCCTTTTGTAATTTTTAATACAAACACTATGAAACTGACTTTATAAAAGCATTCAGGAAGCAAAAGCATCAGCAAAATATTTTGTATTTAACATACTTGGTAGATGTTCTGTCAAACTTATTTGCTTTAGTTTCTCAGCTTCAGCTGTGGGAAATATAAGAAAAGCAATATGTATAAATGATTAAATGTATTATTTTGGGGGTATTTTTATTTTTAAAATCACTTGTAAGCTCTGCCCTTTATGAGTTGATATGTAAACTAGTTGATTCTAATTTAATTTCTGACACGCTTACTAATATTCCATGAACTTTTTCTGTTCACAGAACATACTAGAATTTTTACCTGCAGCATTAAAAAACAATTTAAATTCCATATGCCACATTCTGTGCTCTGTACCCTGCAGTGTTTCATGTGAAAATATAGGTTAAACCACAACATGAGATATATCAGTCCAAACTATAGAGAAGGTGTGACAATGTGAATGGTCAGGAGGCTAGCTAAAGAACAGAGTCATGGTAGACTCTGGCTCCTCGCTCATAAACGTCTTTATTAATAACAAGAAAACAAAACAGAAGCAGCTCTACTTACCTTCATTAAAAGAAAAAAACAGACATCCAACTCCCAGTTCAGCAGTATTAACCACTATCTGGGTTAATTCCCAGAAAAATAAATCATCCTTCCTACATTCTTTTCCCACCCTAAACTGGGACTGAATATTTCTCCTCACTATGGAGGGTAGGATTGGTATGGGGTCCTCTAGGCTAGAAAGAGCCTTCACCTCCCCTGTCTGTCTAGTGTCTACAACTCAATGAAACTATTTTTGAGTGGGGCTGGTATAAGTTTTCTAGGGTAACCCTCCCCAACCCTTTCTGCGGAATCAGCTAAGGGTTCTTTGAATAACTCTGGCTCCCTCTGATACATGTCACCATGCAAAGTTAAAACAGCAGTCTCTGGCAGTCTTTAGACACTGAGACTGCTGAGATTTTCTTCTTGGGTGCTGCCTCTATGATCTGAATGTCTTTGACTGTGTGATGTATTGTTTCGTAACATCTCATACAGGCCGATACAGTAAGGGGCGGAAAACGCGCATCCAACCCGCGGCACCTAATAGCGCCCTCAACATGCAAATGCATGTTGATGGCCCTATTAGGTATGCACGCACGATTCAGAAAGTAAAATGTGCAGCCAAGCTTCCGGGACCGGGAAAATGCACAGAAAAGCAGTAAAAACAGCTTTTCTGTGCACCCTCTGACTTAATATCATGGCGATATTAAGTCGGAGGTTCCGAAGAGTAAAAAAAGTTAATAAAAAAAAATAAATTTGAATTCGGCCCGCGGCTGTCGGGCCGAAAACCGGACGCTCAATTTTGCCAGCGTCTGGTTTCCGAGCCCGTGGCTGTCAGCGGGCTCGAGAACCGATGCCGGCAAAATTGAACGTCGGCTGTCAAACCCGCTGACAGCCACCGCTCCTGTCAAAAAGGAGGCACTAGGGAAGCGCTAGTGTCCCTAGCGCCTCCTTTTGCCCGTTTTTACCGCTGGGCCTAATTTAAATACTCTCCCGTGGACTTTATTGTATCGGCCTGTCAGAGAGGATCCAAAGGAGATGTTGCTATGTATTCTGGGGTGGTCCATTTGGCTCCATATGGTCTTAAACTGGGGATAATCTCATTCCAGAAGAATAGGGTATGGAAGCTAGGGAAGTATGCGCACTTCCACATAGGCTTACCCTATAAAGGTTGTAAGTAAGACCTGACTGTTGGAGTAATGTTGCTGTTCAACATATATGCAGGGGAATGCTGCCTTCATTCTGTAATTGATATACCTACTCTGGGCTCGGCTTCCATGAATGAGAATCTTTCCACATGCTGAATCTACCAGGGCTTGAGTGGGAACCTCATTCAGCTCAACTGAGATTACAAAGTCTAAAAGTCCACCTTATCGACCATGCACCAAATTACAGCTTTGCTTCTTCACAAAAGTACATACCCACTCATGCTCCCATTCTACATTCTCAAGTTGGGGGCAGTCCTTGACAACATACTCTTTTGTTCCACACTGGGAGCATGCCTGTGGTACTTGCTCTACTTTGATTTCAATAGTTCCTTAAAATGGCTTGTTGTTTCTTTCCTTCGTATGACTGTGCCCCCCACTTACAAAGCTTTGCTAGCTTGTGTTCCCATTCAATTTCTTCAAGCCATGAACAGTCCTCAACAGCATGATCTTCTGTCACACAATAGGAGTACACCTGCAGGGTTTGCTCCTTTTAACTTTACTGCTTCCTACTTCTTTGTCATACCGGCAACATTCTTCTTCTTCTTGTCCATTCCCAGCAAAAGGAAAAAGTGTCTAAACAGTTAGTACTCAGGTGGGCAGGTACCTCAGAGACTCCTTTCCTCCTCTAATTCCATGGTTGTTGCTGCTTTGAGGATCCTACCTTCTCAGTGTATGCTTTATCTTCTAGTGCTGGCTGTGTTACTAGGTTGACATCCATGGCTTCACTTAGAACATAAAATTTTCCATACTGTGTCAGATGAATGGTCCATCAACCTCAGTATTCTATTTCCAACAGTTACAAATCCAGGTCACAAGTATTGGCAGGATCCCAAAAGGTTGATAGATTCCATGCTGCTTATCCCAGGGATAAGCAGTAGATTTCCCCAAGTTTACCTTATTAAAGGTTTAGAGACTTTTCTTCCAGGAACTTGTCTAAATCTTTTTTAAATATATAAAAACCACACTAATATTTCTTAATAAACACACCATCTGTCATAAGATCAATAATTTTTAATTTTTATGTATAAAGAATTTTTATTAATTTTTGTATTTATTGTTTAGGAGGAAAAGACTTCAGTTGCCAAGATGGCTAACCAAATAGTCTTCTTGGTGATATTTAATCATTAGTCTAAAAAACCTCCTTTTTCTTTTTAAATTTTTTTATAAATTGAATTTTTCTTGCATGAAAATAATTGTTTCTTTTTCAAGAAAAACAAGCAGGTAGACTGCGTCACTGCAGTCACATTTAAATGCTGGAGGAGTTCTATGAGAGCAGTGCACAATTCTTAAGAAATACTTATTGAGTTCTCCCTGACGCAGCCATCCAGGTGAAACATTGGCCAATTGTCGGAGACACCAAGCAGTACTTTGGAGATTCATAAATCCTTAAGCAGCACACCAGTTCAATTCAATGAATACATCATTGCAAGATAAGTAATGCTTAAATAAAGTAACATGAAGTGTTGAAGCTCTGCATTAAACAATGAATCATTCATTGTCCTTTCAAAGTCAACAATTTTTAAGATGCATCAGTTTTGAAATATGCAGTGAATTAACGGACATTGAATTTGGAGCGAGCAGAATACAATTTCACTGCTTGATTTTCTTGAAAAAGAAACAATTATTTTCATGCAAGAAAAATTCAATTTATTAAAAAAATGTATTTATTTATTTATTTATTTGTATGTTTTTATATACCGAAGTTTGGTGCTGGTCTTCACTCCGGTTTACAGGTATAACAACGATTTACATGAAAAAATCAAAATATAAATACATTGATAACATAGATAACTGCTAGGTAACATTTAACTGTTATATAAGATACAAGCTATACATGGTAACATTGGTAACTGATTAATAATTTGGTAACTGAGTGTAATGGCACATGCCTTCACTCGGGATAGTTAATATAAATGGTCAAACACGGTTTATATTGATTTCTGTGGGAGAGTGATAAAACAAGAGTTTGGGTTTTTAAAAAACAAAACAAAACAGTTTAACTATGTGCCTTAGTCCCGATGAGGGGATGATTTCAATAACAGATTTCATGAAGAGTCTTACTCTATACAATAGATAATGGAGGGGGGAAGGTTTCGTATTATAGTAGTTTGATTTTAGGGGTTGCATAGATAGGTGTAGCGACATACTGAATATATTTTATAGGTGGGAGGCTACCAGTTACATTAAGAATGGTTGGTTATGATGATGAGTATAAAGTGTAGGGAGATTTTTTATGAGGGAAAAGATTGATTCATGGAGATTACTTTCTTGGTTAGGGTAGTGTCATGTTGAGTAGTTTATCCTATCCCATCTTTGTAGGCTTGTTTGAATAGCCAGGTTTTGAGTAGTTTTCTGAATATTTTTGTGTTACTTTGTAGTCTTAGACTTTCTGGAAGAGTATTATACAGATGTGGTCCTGCTATTGAGATTGTTCTTTTTCTTACAGTGGTAAATTTTGCGGTTGAGACTGATGGGATCTCTAGCTGTGCTTTGTTTGTTGATCTGGTATTACGTTGAGTGTTGCGTTTTTTGGATTAGGGTGTTAAGGCAGACAAATTCACTGTTATGGATTGAATTGTGAAGGATGGTTAGAACTTTGAATTCTGTTCTTTTTTCAACAGGTAGCCAGTGCAACTCTTTTAGAACAGGAGAGATGTGATCTGGTTTTTTTTTACCGGTGAGGATTCGAGCAGTGGCGTTCTGTAGTATTTGTAGCAGGTGTGTGGTTGATTTGGGTAGCCCTATCATGAGTGAGTTGCAATAATCAATGCTTGCAAATATCAGGGATTGCAGAATGGTTCTGAATTCTGGTTGGTTTAATAGTGGTTTGAGGTGATTGAGAATTAATAGTTTGTGAAGCCACCTTTTATTTTCATTGCAATGTGTTTTTTGAGGTTAAGCTCTGTGTCAATCCAAATTCCAAGATCTTTCACGTTTTCTTTTAGTTTGATGAGGGTGTTATCTGTAGGAATAGTATGTGTCTGGTGGTCTCCAGAGTTATTTCTTTCGAGTAGTATACATTCAGTCATCAGTATTAAGGCAGAGTTTCATTTAATTTAGTAAGTTTTTTATGTTATTAAGGTATGTGACTGAGAGTTTCTGAGCATTCTCTATGGTGTTTGTTACTGGTATAATTAATTGGATGTCTTCGGCGTACAAGAAGTATGTGAAGCCGAGGCTTGAGAGTAGTTGACATAGTGGTAGTAGATATATGTTGAACAGGGTTGCCAAAAGAGCAGAGCCTTGAGGGACTCTGGTTTCAATTGGAATGGCATTGGAGGTGTGGTTGTTGATGTGTACCATGTATGATCTGTTTTGGAGGAAGCATGTGAACCAGGATAGAGTTTTGCCAGTTAGACCGATTTCTGATAATCTGGAGATTAGGCTTTTATGATCGACAGTATTAAAGGCAACGGTTAGGTCTAGTAAGATGAGAATGTATCATTGACCATTTTCGAAACCTCTTATGATTGTGTTTGATAGATTGAGGAGTAGGGTTTCAGTACTGTAGTTTTTCCGGAATCCGTGTTGGGTGGGTAAAGGATGTTGTTCGAATCTAGATGATCGTTGAGTTGTTTAAGGGCTCTCTTTTTGGTTAGTTTGGAAAGGAACGATAAGTTTGAGATTGGGCAGTAGTTGTTGGGATCGTTAGGATTGAGGTTCTTTTTTTATGATTGGTTTTATGGTGGCAATTTTTAATTTGTCTGGAAAGAAAAATAAGGTTTTTTAGACTAATGATTAAATATCACCAAGAAGACTATTTGGTTAGCCATCTTGGCATCTGAAGTCTTTTCCTCCTAAACAATAAATAATACAAAATTAATAAAAATTATTTATGCATAAAAATTAAAAATTATTGATCTTATGACACATGGTGTATTTATTAAGACATATTAGTGTGGTTTTTGTATATCTATATTGAACACACTTGATAAGCCCTATTACATATTGAGTAAACCATTTTCAAACCAAGCTACACAAATCTCTTTCACCACATCCTCTGGTAATGAATTCCAGTGTTTAATTTTGCATTGAATAAAAAATTATTGACTCCTATTTGTTTAAATGTATTACCTAGTGACTTCATTGAATGACCTCTAGCCTTTGTGCTTTTTGAATGAGAAAATGAATGATTTGCATTTACCCATTCCAATCCACTCATTATTTTATAGACCTCTAACATATCTCCCTTCAGCCATCTCTTCTCCAACCCTCTTTAGCCTTCTTCATAGGGGAGTCATTCCAACCCCTTATCATTTTGATTGCCCTTCTCTGAATCTTTCTTAATTCTGTTATGTCTTTTTTGAGATGCGGTGACCAGAACTGCACACAATGCTCAAGGTGCAGTCGCACCAAAGAGCGATAGAGAGGCATTATGATATCTACTCTTTATTTATTTTTACTTATTTTATTTATTTATATTCCATTTTTTGGCACTTCAAAGCAAATTGCATTCAGGTATTGCTTATTCTCCTTTCTTTTCCTAATAATTCTTAGCATTCTATTTGCTTTCTTGGCCACTGCCACATACTGAGCTGGTGACTCCTAAAGAGGAAGCTTGCACTGTATAGCTATAATTTGGATTGCTCTTCCCTATATGCATCACTTTGCACTTGTCCACATTAAATGTCATCTGCCATTTGGATGCTCATTTTCCCAGTCTTGCCATGTCCTCTTTAAATTTCTCACAATCTTTTTGTGATTTAAAAACTTTTAATAATTTTGTATTATCAGCAAATTTGATTACTTCATTCATTGTTCCCATATCTAAGTCATTTATGAATACATTAAAAAGCAGCAATCCTGGACTACTCCACTATCCATCTTTCTCCATTGAGAAAATTGACCATTTAGGGCCTCATTTTCCAATATCGCATTGGTAACGCATTAGGGGGCGTTACCAATGCAAATGAGGCTTCTTTCGTGCAGTGGGGAAACATCGCATGCGGCGATGTTTTCCCAGTGTGCGATGATTCTTTGGGTGTTTCATCGCAGTGCACGATATTTGCCAGTTTTCCATCGCGGGCCACAATAGTTCCGGACAGCCTGTTTCAGAGAGAGAGAGAGAGAGAGAGAGAGAGAGAGAGAGAGAGAGAGAGAGAGAGAGAGAGAGAGAGAGAGAGACTTACTATAGTGCCTATGCCCTAGACAGGTATTTTAATCCCTATGGGAGGGCCACCTACTAACTCGGGGTGGGGATTAAGTATGAGCGTCGGGGGTTGGGGGCCACTTTCGCATTCCACATGAGACCTATGGAAAGAACAGTGGTCTCTAGTGAAGATTTGCTGGCCGTCGGAGTGAGGAAACTCACTCCAAGAGGAGATTTGGGCAACGTTCTCTCCACCTAGTTTGCGACGGCCAGCAAATCTTCACTAGAGACCACTGTTCTTTCCGTAGGTCTCATGTGGAATGCGAAAGTGGTGCCCAACCCCCGACGCTCATACCTAATCCCCACCCCGAGTTAGTAGGTGGCCCTCCCATAGGGATTAAAATACCTGTCTAGGGCATAGGCACTATAGTAAGTCTCTCTCTCTCTCTCTCTCTCTCTCTCTCTCTCTCTCTCTCTCTCTCTCTCTCTCTCTCTCTCTCTCTCTCTCTCTCTCTCTCTCTCTCTCTCTCAACAGGCTGTCTGGATACTGGCCCGTAACGCAAATTTGAGGGTTGTAGTTATTAGCTGCGATAGCAGCCGTGCTAACACTGTGGCTGTTTTGCTGCACACGATAAACTGGTTCCTGCTTTACATATGCTCCGCCCCCTGAATACCAAATTACTAATTCGCAAATTGCGTTAACCTGCTTGGAAAATGAGGCCCTTAGCCCTATTCTCTGTTTTCATTTAACCAGCTCTCAATCCATAACAGAACATTGCCTCTTATCCAATGACTTTTTAATTTCCTCAAGAGTTTCCCAGGAGGTACTTTGTCAAAAGTTTTCTGAAAATACAGATATACTATATCAACTGGATCACCTTAATCCACATGTTTATTCATGCCTTCAAAAAATGTAGCAAATTGGTAAGGCAAGCTTCTCTTGGCTATATCCATGTTGACTTTCTCCTATTAAACTGGCACTGACATCCTATTTTTCCTGGCACAGACATCAGGCTCACAGATCTGTAGTTTCCCAGATCACCCCAATACCCTTTCTAAAAACCAATGTTACATTGGCCACCCTTGAATCTTCAGGTTCCATAGCTGCCTTTAATGACAGTGTACAGATTACCAACAATAGGTCTGCAATTTCATTTTTCAGTTCTTTCAACACTCTGGAATGTATACCATCTGGTTCAGGTGATTTGTCCTGGTACCTCTTCCAGATTCACTAAGATTTGTTTCATTTCCTCTGAATTACCACCTATAAATACCACTTCTGGCATGGGTATCTGCCTTACATCTTCCTCAGTAAAAACAAAAGCAAAGAATTAATTCAATTTATCCACTATGGCCTTGTCCTCCCTTAGCAGCCCTTTTACTCCTCGATCATCTAATGATCCAACTCACTCCCTCACAAGGTTTTTGCTTTTAATATACCTGTCAAAGTTGCTATTTTGAGTTTTTGCTTCCATAGCGAACTTCTTTTCAAATTCTGTCTTTTCATTCCTTATCAATGCTTTGTATCTATCTTGTCACTGCTTTTGTTTCCTTCATTTGGGTCCCTTTTCCAGTTTTTGAAGGATGTTCTCTTGGCTAGAATAGCCTCTCTCATCTCATTTTTTAACCATGCCAGCAGACATTTGGCCTTCCTTCCACCTTTTTTAATGCATAGAATATATCTGGCCTGGGCTTTCTTGGTATCGGCAATCTCTGGTCAAATGACCTCTCTTTCCTCAATTAAAGCAAGCTGGTAGGCTTGCGATCTGTGACTGACTCAGAGCTGACCTGGTATGAAGGTTGTTGCTGAGGTCTTGCACTTTCATTGCCATGCTCGGGACCCTGGGTGGGTTGCCTTTGTAGCTTCCATATTAGTTCTGGCATCAATTGAGCCTGATGGAAGGTGCCTGCCTCTTCCATTGCTTTCTGTAGGGTAAGCCCTGGGTGTTGAAACATCCAATTCCACATGGACCTATCCAGCCCATCCAGGAACTACTCCAAGAGAACCTGGTTGGCTAATTCAAGGCTTTATTTCACTGTTGGCTGCAGTCATATCCATCAGGCATCCTTTAGCAAAAAGGATTCATGGATTTTCCTCAGGCTGTAGGATGCCATGCCAGAACAGTTTCTAGTATGTTTCTGAAGTGTAATGTACCCTCTTCCAGGATGGAAATTTTGACCTCCAAAAAGCTGACTCTCCCATTTGGATTGGCAGCTTGAAAGGCCACTTGACTTTTGCAGATTTGTCATTAGATGATCGAGGGGTTTAAAGGGGCACTTAAGGAAGATAAGGCCATTGTGGAAAGATTAAACAATTTATTTCGGTGTTTACTGAAGAGGATGTTGGGGAGATACCCATTCCAGAGACAGCTTTCAAGGGTGATGATTCAGATGCCAAACTGAAGAGTAATGAATCACCTGGACCATATGATATACACCCCAGGGTGCTGAAAGAACTGAAAAAATGAAATTTCAGAACTATTTCTATTAATTTATAACCTATAATTAAAATTATCTGTTGCACCTGAAGATTGGAAAATGGTCAATGTAACTCCAACAAGTTTCCCTAGGTTTCTTTCTCTTCCCTGGGGCACCCTTGTTCTCCTTGGGTCTAGCTTCTAATCCTCTTCTAAGGTGAACACCCTCAAAGAGGAACTCTCTTCCTGTCTGTGCCTTAAGGCGGATGAGGTTAAATGCCTGGTCCTGAGTTTTTATATACACTCTTTCACATAGGGATAATGATTATCTGGGGGCTTTGTTTTTAGGCAGCTGAAAAGGGAGAGTTTTCAGGGGTGGGAGAGGAGGCACATGGCTTTCTGTGTCTACAAATGTTTTTATTTTCCTTTGGAAATGACACAAAATTTAGTATCTTTCTGTTTTTGTTGTTGTCTAAATGAAACAGAGCAATTTGTTCAGGTTTCTGATTTCATTTTAAATGAAAACACATTCCTAATTAAAGCAGAAAACAGCAAGGAATGAGAAAGATATCTGTGAATTTAGAATACTGATTCATTTTACTTACCTTTCTTAACTGATGATGCAGATACTTTATCTCGTTTTGGTTCTGTAAGTATGGGATATCAATAGAATTAAAAATGGATTGCTACAATATTCATAGTCTCAGATACAGTATATGGTATGAATATAATTTCTATTAGATGTATATTTTAAATTAAAATTAAATATACATATCGGAATAAAGAAGTATTCAGTTAAATTGTCCCCTTATTCTCTCTAGGGATGTGTTTTCATTCTGTTTCTTAGCATGTTCTAAAATTTTTAGTGGGCACTAACTAGTTTAGTATGCACTAAGAAAGAAATGAAAAAAAAAACCAATCCCAGCACACCGTGTTATTCTCATACCTATCCAGATCAAGTAAAATGGGTTTAAATATGAAAAGACAAAATGAAATATTAAACATTAATAGGATCATGCTCATGAAGAAAAGTCATGATCACTAACATCCTTATGGACTAACAGCCCCCATTAAAAAAAAACAAAAACAAAAGTCTTCCAAAAGTAATCAAGCTAGTTTTCATGGTGCCTGTATTCATTCCAATTTATATCAGCTAAACAATCTGCTTTCAACAAGGAACAAGAAAGTTCTGTGAATTTTGAAGAATAATTTCAAGCTACTTACCTTTCTTAACTGATGCTGTAGAAACTTTCTCCTTATCTCGCTTTGCTTCTGCAAATATGGAATATTGATTAAATGGACTGAAATGATATTGAGTTACAGATACACAATACAAATAAAAATCCCATATGTTAAATAGTTTGTAGTTAGATATTTACTTCTGTTTTGTTTTTATATTAAAAAAGAGGTGTCCGGTGGTTAATGAAAATAATTTTTCTTCATCCCTTGTGTGGCAGAGTGGAGTAATAAAGGGATAAATAGGAACCACCAGGCTGAACTAGATAGGGTTTCTCCTATCCTTTCTGCTAAGGGAGATATTCCCCTTGCTCAGCATTAGCCTCCATGTTTAGGAGCCAGAAGATTGTGAGTTCAAAGCCCAGGACTCTTTCTCAGACAACTCTTCAATCCCTTGCACTGTCCAGTGGGAAACCAATTCCAGCTTAAGAGTATGATAGAAGATAACTAGAAACATTAAAAATCCCATAACCCTTCAAATAACATGGGGTAAGTAAGTGCATTTCTCTATCCCACTCAGGTTTCTGTCAGGCAGGATCATAAATGTATATTCCTCTATCAAATTCATAATTAAATGAGTTTATAATAGCACTACTGATGCTATAGACGAAGTGACGGATGATCCCTTCACTTCACTCCAATAAGTTAGAGTTAATTCTCTATCCCTTCTTTGATAACAATGAACACTCCTACTCTCTCCTAAAACTTCTCAACATTTTGTGGATCTAACACTTCATTAAATAATACCAAACAACCTTCACGCATCAAGAAAATCAACATACTAGTGAATTGACAAATCTTCATTAAGTCCCACTCAGAAGTCCCAGAAAGGGGCCCACCAAGGGTTGATCTCCATATGGGCTTCATCCCTTTTGCTACTGAACCTGATAGTGCCAAACCCACCTGTGGCTCTGTGTCATGTTTCACCAGTAGCAGCCCAGAAGTGATGTCACCAGTGGGCAGAGCTAACTTGGCAGCCAATCAGGACCAGCAAAGATGAAGAGTTTTTTTGCTGCTAAGTTGCAACTCCCCAAAAGTAAATGGTAGAGCTTGACCAGTCCTCTCCTCCTCAGGTCAATGCTATAGTCTTGAGTGCCTGTAGGATATCTTACACTGTACAGGACAGTTAGGTTTGTTGTGTTTAAAGTTTGGTTGACTTGGGTAATTGACTAAATTAATTTCCATACTCAATTCAACACTCAGAGTCCTCTTCTACCCCTCACATCTACCCCCACTCTGGGACTTTTACCAACCTATCAATACTTTTTTCAACATTGCTCTCTCTATCTGTCACAAATGTGTTTTAAATTTATAACAATATTGACCTTCACCATGCCGGCTGGTAGGCTGTTTCAGGCATCCACCACACTCTCTGTAAATAAGTATTTCCTTACATTTCTTCTGAGCCTGCTTCTAACTATAGAGAGAACCTATGTCATTTTGAAAGTTTGCATATAAGAACAATTTTTGATAATTTTTATGTTGGTACAATATCTCAGCTCTCCCCATAATCCAGTTTTCATTCAGTAAAAGGTAGCTACTAACAATCTGCCACAGTTTGACTGCAACAGTGAAAGATGACACACAAAACTAAATATGGCGTATCAGCTGAGCTAGCCTTACCATCCTTTCAGATTCCAGTGATGTTCTTGGTATCTTGGAGTAGATTTTCAAAGGCCCACGCATGCATCCATGTGCACACGGTACCCGGCATGCATATGTTGCCACACACATGTTATAAAATAAGATTCTCGTGTGAACATGTGCACCCAATTTTAATATCGGCGCGCATGTGCAGACGGGTGGCATCTCGTGCGTGCAAGGGAGGATTTTAAAAAATAACACACGACAACGTGATTGGGCCTACACCAGTTCCTCCCCCCCCCCCCAGTCCACGCCAATTAAGAAGCGGACTGGGGGGGAACTTTCCTATCCCAGACCCTTAAACCTACCCTAACTATCGTAATTTTTTTTGGTTCCGAGCAGGAGTAATTGCCGCACACCTGCCAGCTGCTGGCACATGCTTCCCCAGGTCAGCACCTAATGGACGCTGTCCCGGTCGGCCCCCCACCCTGTCCTGCCCTGCCCAGACCCCTCCCTGGACCGCCCCTTTCAAGGATCCCGGCCCTTCTGCGCGTATCAGGAGATACACGCGTGGCTGGGCCATTTTTAAAATGTGCTCGGTGCACGCACAGCCCGGCCACGCCTGTATCCCCTGGTTTTTGTGCACGCTGGGCTTTGAAAATCTGGGCTTACATTAAAAGCAATTCCTTCATTACTTGAATCAGTTCTTTAGTCCTGTCCACAATGAGTCATATACACCAATATCCCTCATTAGAATGCTCTATGGATTATTGCTCAGACTTTACAGACTCATCTGTTCCAGAGCATGAACCAACCCCACTCATGCATAATATGATGGCTATAAACTTAGATAATAATAACTATTTCTTTGGGGGTTTTAATGTTGCTCAGTCCAAAGCCACACTTATGGAGCTACTAAGAGCCCTCATATTTCTAATATTTATGCAGCCTAATTTAAATACCATCATTTGGATTCTTTAACCTTTTTGGATCACATTCTTTTGTTGAAGAGATATAGGGGCTTATACATTACAACCTGAACTTAAGAGGTTTTAGTATGCATGCTAAAATGGCTTTTAACAAACATGATCAATCATTTTGCGCTCACACTAAAAAGCTGTAGCTGAAAAGAGCACAGCATGCCCAAAAAGTGCAGCATGCTTAACTTACAGCATTTCTAAGAACTACCCTACAAAGCTAGCTTTCTAAAAGCTTGCGAGATGCATAAGCCATTGGCAAAACATTTATACTTTACATACTTGGCAGAACCTTGGACAATGTTGTTTGTTTTACTTTCTCAGCTTTAGCTGTGGAAAACACAGTGAGAGTGATGTGTATCAATTTGTATTTATTTATGCATCGATTATGATTATTGTTAAGAATAAAATCACACAGGCATGTTGACTTTCTTGAGAGAGTTGTAAAATAGTTTTGGCTTGGAAAATTTACTAATATTTTACAATTATGTTTTTATTCACTGTGGGGTAGATTTTAAAAGCCTATTTTGCATAGGCCGCTGGTGCGCGCAAAGCCCCGGGATGCACGTAAGTCCCCGGGCTTTGTAAAAGGGGCGGGAGGGGGCATGTCCGGGGACGTGTCGGAAGTCAGGGGTGTGTCCGGGAGCATGTCCGGAGTCAGGGGGGCGGTCCGAAGTGGGTCCGGGGGCATGGCAATTGTTCAGGGGCGGGACGGGAGGGCGGTCCCGAATCTCCTGGCACTGCGGCCTGTGCCGGGGGATGGCGAGGCGGCACGCGCAAGTTACGCCTGCTTCGAGCAGGTGTAACTTGCACAACAAAGGTAGGAGAGGGGATTTAGTAAGGGCTGGGGGGTGGGTTAGATAGGGGAAGGGAGGGGAAGGTGGGAGGGCGTGGAAGGAAAGTTCCTCCGAGGCAGCTCCGATTTCGGAGTGGCCTTGGAGGGAACGGAGGCAGGCTGCGTGGCTCAGCGCGCGCAGGCTGCCGATTTTGCGCAGCCTTGCGTGCACCGACCCCGGATTTTATAAGATACACGCGGCTACACATGTATCTTATAAAATCCGGCGTACTTTTGTTTGCGCCGGTTGCGCGAAAAAAATTACGTGCGCACGTGCTTTTTTAAGATCTACCTCTGTGAATATACCAGAGCCCCAACTTTTTGCATAAAGCTGCAGGCTTTAAATTCCATATGTCACATTCTGTGTTCTGTTCCTGAGATGTTTCACAGTGTTTCACAGTGCAAAGACAGAATAAAGCAACAAAAAGAGACCATCAGGTCAAACTGCAGAGAGAGCACTACAGGGAATCCTGGTGGAGCTCTGATAGTGGGTGTAGGTCAACTACTAATTTTCTGAAACAATTGAGGACAATTAACAAAAGATAGCTATATCAGGTTTAATAAATTATTTCAGTTAAACTCATATCTGTGACTTTTGAAAATCATGGAAACTGATGTACTGGATGTAACGGAGACACTGTAAATGGAAAACCACAACTGGGATATAGTTATTTCAGGTTACAATCTATTCAGGAAAGACAGAGTAGGAATAAAGGGAGGAATGGCATTATATGTTTAAAAAATAGTATTAAAGCAACAGAACTGCAGGACTTATGAAAGAGGAAGCACTGTGGGTTAATCTGGAAAGAGAGAATGAAATATCCATTTATTTTGGTGTAATATATAGACATTAAATGCAGGCAGAAGAAATGATTAGATGGCGCCGGCCATCCAGTGCTCCCTCCATGTGACAGGGGCCGGCCAATGGCACGGATACCCTGTCACATGGTAAGGGTAAAGGGCCATCGGCGCCATTTTGATTAGTGGTAGCCGACGGCCCGGGAGCGGGAGATCGCTCCCGGGACCCCCACTGGACCACCAGGTACCTGTAAAACGTTTTTTGGGGGGGTCGGGAGGATGGGGGAAGCTAAGGGATTAGTTTTAAAGGGTTGGGGTGGGTTTAGGGGTTATTTTTGTATGCCGTTTTTCCCGCCCTCCCCCAAAATGATAAGAGAAACCCCAAGAACAATTTTGTAGGGTTTTCCTATCGTTTTGGGGGAGCCACCGATTTCTGACGATTTTGAAAATATCGTACGATATTTTTCAATCGTCCAAAGCCCGATTCACATCCCTAATATTTATCAACTGCTAATTGTTCAACAAAAGCATTAAATGACAGAATAAGACACCATCCCAAAACTTTATCAGTGCATTTTCAGATAAGCTAATTTCTGCTTAGAGATATTGATTTTGGTGCAGTAGGAAATGAACAAAGAACTTTGCTAGGAAGACACAATGGCATGCAATGATCACATACTGGACAAATGCTATATTAAAAAAAGAGCAGTAAAAGCAGATGATCCAAGCTACTTTGTATAATGCTTTCATGTCAGCAGCAAAACTGTTTTTTTAAGAACTACTCTTTGAAGCTGGCATTCTAAAAGCTTGTGGGATGCAAAAGCTATAGGCAAAATACTGGTGCTTAACCTGCTTGGCAGATCTGCTTTAGTGGTGGAAAACAAAATGAGACAAAGTGCATAAATGTATCCTTTTTGGATATTTTCATGTTCAAAATCACTTATAAGTCATGCTGACCTCAGCTGTAGAATCATTTCAACTTCAATTGGATTCCGGTCAAACTCACTCATAATCCATGAATCTTTTCTGTACACTATGAACACTCCAGAACTTGAACTTGCTGTGTGTGAAACTACAGACTTTAAATTCCATAAGACAAATTCTATATTCCATACCCCGCAGTGTTGCACAGTACAAAGACAGAATAAAGCAACAAAAGGAGATGCATCAGGTCAAACTACACAGAGCTCTATAACAGCGACTCTCCTCATCTGTAAAAACCTGCTGATCTACTCTGAAAGCAGTTATCAAAAGCTTGCTACCAAACATTTGATTCAATATATAAAAAAAATAATAAGACTGCAGTCAAATTCTATCAATGATTTTTCAATTCAGCAAACTGCCAAGATGATGTAAATGCTGCATTCATCAGTCATACTGTCTTCACATTGACAACTAGGGTTAAGAAGAAAAGGATTATTCAGAATCGTTCTAGAAGCAGGGTTTTTGGAGACAGTATTTCTGCTAAATGAGTTACAAGAGATGTTTTAATTAGGTGAAAACGTGCTACAATTTGGACAGATGGGAAAAAAATCAGTAAAAGAACATAGAAACTGGCATGTCATAGTTGTCACTTTATAGAAGCTGGAGTGTGTGGACCTTTGAAAAAATAAGTTTCCTTTGTCTAACACTGCAAAACTTTCCATAAAGTCCCTATTTGCTATCTTATTCAGTGAAGATCCCTGTTTCCAAATGGCTTTGTTTGGACCATACCCTGACAGGAATGAACCTCATTCCCCAGCCAGGGTATGCTAGAATGATCTAAGTCTCAGATTTACTGCTATTACTCTTCTTAATACTTAAATACTTACTTTGTGCCAAAAACAACCTCCTTCTGGAGTTCATAAGATGTAATATGTATAGGCAACATATCAAGGTGCAGCTGGAAGTTCTTTGTAATCAAGCCAGTGGAACCCAATGCAATGGCCTCCAATGACCTCCCTAATTACTTGAAGATCTTTTTTCCATATATAATACTCCACAGAATAGACATTTGGTACCGACACTTCTATGAGCAATGCCCTTTTGTGTTTTTTTTTACTACTTAACCACAAGTCTAGTTTTCCAGCATCAAGCTTTTTATCTCTTGAAATGAGAATATCCCAGGTGATCACAACTTCTTTTTCTCTTCGTTTCCGTTAAATTCATGAACCCAGGTGATTTTCTGTAGAGCAATGTTATAATGTTTAGATAGTTTCCAGTGGATAAGCCATGCCATCTTGTACTGCCTTTCTGTTTGCAGGTCTGTTGACATCAGCATGTCATACCCAGCAATGAGATGTATACCTGTTTCTATTTCTGTTTTACAGAATCTACATTTGTCTGTTTTTACCATTGTTCTTCTATGCTGCTGTGAACCATCTTTTTTTTTTGTAGTCCACTGACACGTGCTGCGATTATCAATCTCTCATCCTTAAGTTCAACTTCATCTCTCTATAACCATGTTGTGTCACCTTTTGATCTACTTGGGGTTTCTGAAGTAACTCTTTGTATTTCCCACTCTGTTGTATATTTGTCAATTGTTTTTCCTTGTTTTCTGGTCTGATCCTTTAAAGAGCTTTTTTCTTGTTATGCAAATTCTGTTATTTCTTACTCTCATGTGCTGGTGGATTCACATTAATTCCTCCTGTTCATCAGAATGCTTTTCCAAGAATGGACACTAATTGTGGCCATTCACTTTAACTTTATTTGTATCTGTTAAGCATGCCTGAAGGCCTATAATAGTAGATCTGTAGGAATAATCTATTTCTATGAGACCCATTCCTCCTTCTACTTTTGGGATTACTTCATGGGCATGGAGGAGTTTTCTTGGTCTTACATTCTTTTTTGAGATATGTATGGGGCCAGTCTGCAGGAATTGCAAACTGATTGTTGGCTTACATTTTATTCCATGCTGTTAAAGCACTTTTCAAAATCAGTATAAGACTCCTATCGTATTTGTTGCTGATCTGTTCTCTCATATCTATGTATACCTCTCTGCTTGATTTCCTTTATATGACTATCTTCTGTTAGAAAGATGTTTCAGTTTTAGTTTTCCTTTAAAGAAGATACCTTAGCACATTTATCCAGTCGAACAACATTCTGATGTCATCTGAGAAGGCCTTCACTATTTGGAGTTGATCCACTAAGTGATGATTACAGAAGCTGTAATGATTAATCTACAAATAGGTGTGCTATTATCTGTGGATCATTAGTGTCGATGGAATAAAAGCTGAGTCTGTAGCCAAAGAGTTAATAAGCATACTAAGCAGATTCAGTGCCAGACAGTTTACGAGTAGTAAGAAAGAATCTCCCTGAAATATTCCTTGCTGTATTTTGATGTTAGGCATGACCAATTGTCTATCTTCATAATTCAGATGCACTTTAGTGTAGTAACTAGCCCAGGTTACCAATAAAGGAGCTGTGTGCTACTTGATCCAAACCAGTTTCCAAGAGCAAGACAAACAGAGAAACATAGAAACATAGAAATGACGGCAGATGAAGACCAAACGGCCCATCCAGTCTGCCCAGCAAGCCTCACACATTTTTTCTCTCATACTTATCTGTTTCTCTTAGCTCTTGGTTCTATTTCCCTTCCACCCCCACCATTAATGTAGAGAGCAGTGATGGAACTGCATCCAAGTGAAATGTCTAGCTTGATTAGTTAGGGGTAGTAGGGGTAGTAACCGCCGCAATAAGCAAGCTACACCCATGCTTATTTGTTTTACCCAGACTATGTTATACAGCCCTTATTGGTTGTTTTTCTTTTCCCCTGCCATTGAAGCAGAGAGCTATGCTGGAAATGCGTGATGTATCAGTCTTTCTCCCATGCCGTTGAAGCAGAGAGCCATGCTGGATATGCATCGAAAGTGAAGTATCAGGCACATTTGGTTTGGGGTAGTAACCGCCGTAACAAGCCAGCTACTCCCCGCTTTGTGAGTGCGAACCCTTTTTTCTTCTCCCCTGCCGTTGAAGCAGAGAGCTCTGCTGAATGTGTGAAGTATCAGTTTTTCTTCAGCCCTGCCGTTGAAGCAGAGAACTATGCTGGATATGCATTGAAAGTGAAGTATCAGGCTTATTTGGTTTGGGGTAGTAACCGCTGTAACAAGCCAGCTACTCCCCTCTTTGTGAGTGCAAATCCTTTTTTCCATATTTCTTCTTGCTGTTGAAGCTTAGAGTGATGTTGGAGTCAAAGTAACCATGTATATGTTTATTGAATAAGGGTATTGTCTCCAGGCAGTAGCCATCATTCTGGCGAGTCCCCCACTCTTCATTGGCGGCCTCTTGAATTTATGGATCCACAGTGTTTATCCCACGCCCCTTTGAAGTCCTTCACAGCTTACAGTACCTATCTTGACAAGATAGGTACTGTAAGCTGTACTGAGACTGAAACTGCTATTGCTTAATAAACTATGGTATATCCAATCACATTGCCTAATTTTGGATCCTAAGCATTCACATGAAGAAACTGATAAGGCCCATGAACTTCTTAAAATGGGGTCTAAGACAAAGGATTGGGCATCCCTGTCTTCCACTCTGTATCTTTAGAGCCTGCGTGTAGATTTATCCAGGAGCCCATCTTTAACATTTCTTGTCATGTTGACTCTGGACTATGATGAGATGTTTCTGGATGACAAGTATGTCATGAATCTGTCTCCTACCAAAGTCATGGGTACAGCTGAACTGCTGCATACTAATACCCCCAAGACCAGACCTTGAACCAGACAGTTGGGACCACTGCAAAAAAAGATTGCTCAGCTGTCTGCAAGGACCATCCTTAGTGGTGGGGAGTGGGGGGCAGTGAAGAGGGTGACTGTCATGGGCCCCACATTTTCAGCATTCCAAAGCCCCTGTTGTTGATTTGCCTTGGACTCCACACCCTCCAAATGTCAGCCCTAGCTGTCAACACGCCGCTAAAGGATAAACAGTAGACAGGGCTAGTAATGCTGGGTACTCAGATAGCAATGTATCTGTAAAGTGAAATAAGGTGTTTTAAGACTTTTGACACAGAACTGTTTCTATATGTCAAACCATAAATTTAAAGCAATGTTTAATGTAGTTTATAGCTGTTGTGAGCAATTTACTGATGCAATATAACTCTAATGAACCAAGATGAGTAAGAAAAAGACTAGCTATCTAATGACTCAGCCTGTTAATGCATTCTCAGTCCAGGGTATATTTTATACATTTCTAGGAACTCTAATATCCAATTCAATGGAATGCTCTCAATGTTTTCTTATAGTCAATCCATTCTATACTGAGATTTATTCTGCCAAATAGTCCAGATTTGTGGGATTTCTTCTTTCTATCAGCAGAGTCAGAGAGAAAAAATTTGTCACTGACATCCTCTTCCCTCTATAGTCTGGTACAGAAAAAGACATTGTCAGTAGTTCTCTTCCTCCAGCAGATGACAGAAGTCCAGTTTGGTTCAGCAGGAAAGTTAAGTGGGCTCCTGGGGCAACTGCCTATTTCTGATTGATTTTTTCCACTGATTGCCAGAATGAGTCTGAAACTATGGCTAACAGTCTTTGAGGTTGATCTTCCTTCTCAAGGACCTCTGCTTCTCTCTTGGCTTCTCCACTGGTTCCCTAATAAGAAACTGTTATGCAGAGGGTGATAACATTGGGGAGTGCACGCTGGCAGCCTAACATAGGCCTAGATTTATCAAAATGCGGTAAGTACCGCATTTGATAGCAAAAGGGGCGTGGTCTATGCTAATGTAGTGTTTATCACATTTTGTGAAATGTACCTGTGTGAAGAGCTAAGTTAGTGCACATTGTGATACCACTTCATATTCTGTGATAAGTGCCAAACCTGATGTATGTCCTGCATGCAACCACTGGGGAGGGAGAGGGAGAGGGAGAGGGAGAGAGAGAGAGAGAGAGAGAGAGAGAGAGAGAGAGAGAGAGAGAGAGAGAGAGAGAGAGAGAGAGAGAGAGAGAGAGAGACTGGCCATAATGTCATGGCCCATAGGTAGGTATTTCTATCCCTATGGTAGGCCCACCTAGTAACTCGAGGTGGGGATTAGATAAGAGTGTAGGGGGTTAGGGGCCACTTTCACATTCTACATGAGACGTACGAACAGAACAGTGGTCTCTTGTGAAGATTAGCTGGCCTTCGGAGTGAGGAAACTCACTCCAAGATGAGATTTGGGCAATGTTCTCTCAACCTAGTTTGATGTTACAGAGAGTCCATCAAGCTAGGTTGAGATGTTACAGAGAGTCCATCAAGATGTTACAGAGAGTCCATTGAGATGTTACAGAGAGTCCATTGAGATGTTACAGAGAGTCCACCAAGCTAGGTTGAGAGAACATTGCCCAAATCTCATCTTGGAGTGAGTTTCCTCACTCCAAAGGCCAGCTAATCTTCACAAGAGACCACTGTTCTGTTCATACGTCTCATGTACAATGTGAAAGTGGCCCCTAACCCCCTACACTCTTATCTAATCCCCACCTCGAGTTACTAGGTGGGCCTATCCTAGGGATACAAATACCTATCTACAGGACATGCTTTATGGCCAGGTCTCTCTCTCTCTCTCTCTCTCTCTCTCTCTCTCTCTCTCTCTCTCTCTCTCTCTCTCTCTCTCTCTCTCTCTCTCTCTCTCTCTCTCTCTCTCTCCCCCCACCCCCCCCCCCCCTTGGAGCCTTCCAATTGTCTGACATAAGCCTTACAGAATGCATGGCGAAGGTAAGTCACCGCATGGTCCTGGCTGCTATCGCACAGCCTAACGCATCTGAAAGACGTGTTGTTAAAATTGGCGTTATGGCTCTGCGATACCTCTTCGCAGGCAGGCTAACCCAGCCCACTCTCCACCCAGGTTTTGAATTTGCATCCGCCCCTACTCCTCCCAGTATTTGCATTGTACCATACGATATGGTGCGATCGCATGCGAAAACGCCTTACCGCATTTTGATAAATGACCCCCATAGCTGGCTCCTTCGGAAAGGTCTGTGATGATGATGGTGGTGAGGCCTAAAGGAGGCAGGCAGGACTTAGTTCAACAGAGAAAAGGGTGGTGCAGCAGTCAGCATTGGAGCCCCATGAAGTATGGTGACTATGTTCCTTGCGTTGTTGCTATCTGAGAAGGTGATCACAGCATGATCCTGGCATTCATCAGCTGCATCAGAATTGTTGTGCACAGACCCATGAGAGGGCAGGAGCCCTTGAAAACTAGGGGACAGGAATTCTTCATGGAATTTGTGCTTATTATGCACAAGGCCTATTATGAGGTGAAAAATGGCAAGGGGGGAAGAGATCTTCTTAGGACTCATGGTTGAAGAGGTCCCGGCTGGAATCAGGGCAAGAGTCTCCTACAAGGGAATCATTGCTGGATGCCCACAGTGAGTACCACAGGGATCAGTATTGGGACCTGTGCTGTTTAACATATTCATAAATGATCTATAAAAGGGACCAATGAGTGATGTAATCAAATTTCAGGTGATATAAAATAACTCAAATGGTAGCAGATAGCAAGTAACTGCAAAAGGACCTTGTGATACTAGGAGAGTGGGCAACTTAATGGCAGATGAAATTTAATGTGGAAAAGTGCAAAGTCTTGCATGTAGAGAAAAATAATCCCACCTGCAGGTGCACAATGCTGGGTTCTTTATTGAGAGTCACTACCCAGGAAAAACACCATGGAGTCACTGTGGACAATATGTTGATATCCTTGGTGCAGTACGTGGCAGCAGTCAAAAATTAAAATAAAAATGTTACTGTGCCAATCCAAAAGGAATGGAGAATAAAATAGCAAGCATCACATTGCCTTTGAATTGAGGCATGTGCACTTTGAGTATTGTATGCAATTCTGGTCGCCTCATCTCAAGAAAGACAGAAAAGATACAGAGAAGGGCAACCAAAATGATAAAGGGGATGAAATATCTCTGCTATGATGAGAAGCTTACGCAAGCTAGGCTCTTCATCTTGGAAAAGAGACAGCTGAGAGGGGACATGATAGCAATTTATAAAATCATGAATGGTATGAAATGGGTAAATAAAGGATGATTAGTTACCCTTTCAAATAATACTAACACCCAGCAGATTCAAACCAAAACATAGAAAGTACTTTTTCACTCAGTGCACTGTCAAGCTGTGGAATCTTTTGCCAGAGGACATGATTAAGGTGACTAGCATAGCTGGGCTTAAAAGAGGTTTGTACATATTCTTGAAGGAATAGTCCATAATATATTATTAGCCAGGTAGAGAAAAGAAAGCTATTGATATTCCTGGGAATGAGTAACAGGAATTATATCTATGGGATCTGCCAAGTACTTGCGATGTGAATTGGCTACTTTCAGAGACAGGATGCTGGGCTCAATGGAACTTGGTTTCACCTAGCATGCAATTCTTATGTTCTTATGACTTATTTTTTATGTACCTAGAATATTATGTATCTAAAAGGGCATGAACCCCTAAAATATTATGAATCCAAAGGTTGTATTCCTAGGATAGTATGTGTCTATATGGTGCAACTGCAGCACAAAGATTAAGAATCTAGCTGTCTAAAAATTCTCTCCACATTTTGACACTGAATATTATGGGGCAGATTTTGTAATCTACACGCGGGCGAGGTTTGTGTGCGCAACCCGGCGTGCACAAATCTACACCCAATTTTATAACATGCGCGCGCAGCCGCGTGCATGTTATAAAATCCGGGGTTGGCGCGCGCAAGGGGGTGCACACTTATGCACCTTGCGCGCACCAAGCCCTAGGGGAGCCCCGATGGCTTTCCCCATTCACTCCGAGGCTGCTCCGAAATCCGAGTGGCCTCGGAGGGAACTTTCCTTCCTCCCCTCCACCTTCCCCTCCTTTCTCCTATCTAACCCATCCCCCAGCCCTACCTAAATCCTCCCCCTACCTTTAATTCTTTATTTACGCCTGCCTCTGGGCAGGTGTAGGCCAGCGCGCGAGCCTCTGGCACGACCGCTGTGCCGGAGGCCTCAGTCCCGCCCCTGCCCCCGGCCCGCCCACTCCCCGCCAATTTTTTCAAGCCCCGGGACATGTGCGCGGCGCCGAGCCTATGCAAAATAGGCTCTGCATGCGCAGGAGGGTTTTAAAAGGGTTACGCGTGTATCCCTTTAAAAATCCGCCCCATGTGCTTAACATCGGACCTAGGCATCCAACTTTAGCTCTTTGAAAATTTAGCCCAAAATGTGCAAATTAACAATCTTTCTTTTAAGGTCCTGGCTTGATTTATTTGTGGCTATTTTGCCATGTAGAAGGAAACGAGACCCGTTATTATAGGACTATAGTACTCTTTCATTTCTCAGTCCTATTTCTCAAATGCATTCTTCCATTCTTTGCATGGAGAATAGTGCTTGGTAAATTAGAGCCCTAATTACAGCCATGCAAAAAACCCCCCAAAAACATAACTTGTCAAATATTGCACACTTGAACTCGGCATACCACAAAAGAAAAGGAAAGTGCTAGGCTTAAAAATGTGAACTTAAATAAACAGACATCCAGAATCAAGTGGAACTTGTGATAGAGTTCATTATTCTTCCACTTATTCAATTCTATTTCTTTAGCTGCTGTAAACCTCCCCCCCCACCCAAAAAAAAATAAACCAGAAAGCTTTGAGGAATAAGAGATTTGTGACTTTTGCAGTCTGATTTCATCAGACTTACCTTTCTTAACTGAAGCTGCAGAAACTTCTTTATCTTGCTTAGATTCTGCAAATCAGGGAAATCAAAGGCATATAAAATGGTCTGTCATAATATTCACAGTCATGGATACGCAGAATAAATAACAATTTATTGGAGCTATGTTTTCAAGAATATTAAAATAAGAATATATGACTGAATGATGCATCCTGCATAACAAAGAGGTTTTCAGCGCTTAATGAAAATGATCTTTTCTATTTCCCTCCACGCACAGTCATGCTAAAATGGGTTTTAACTTCAAAATACAAAATGCAATATGTTTCAGGTAAGATATTTTAATAGGGTTTTGGGTATCATGAAGAAAAGTTACTAATATCTTTATGGATCAAAGGGCTGTTTTCTTTTTTTTTTTTTTGTAAATGCCTTTCAAAAGTAGCGAAACTGAATTTTATGGTTCTGGTTCTCATTCCAGCTTAAAATGATTTTAAATGCCTTAGCTGAAAATCAAAAGCCAATACTTTATGAGCTTTGGAAAATGTAGATACATTTAAATTATTTTGCAAAACAAGGTACAAGGTTTTTGATAAGAGCACAATTCTACTGTTTCCCATTCTGAGAAAAAAAAAGAGACTTTTCAAACTGTTTCCATGAGATTGCATTACAAATCCTGCCCCGACAATGGTCACTGTTTCAGAGAGATACAAATCTCATGCCTCAAGGATCCATGGTTCAGTAAATCCTTTAATCCTTCTTAAAAAAAAATGGCAAAAGATGCATTCACAAGCAAACATTTCCAGCGTTTCTCTCTGGGTTAAACACCTCCAGGGTTTTGGCATCTTTGCTTCAAGAAGGATTAAAGGATTCACTGATCCGTGGACTTCTGAGGCAGAAGATTGTTATCAATTCAGGATGTGGAAAACCTTTTGGGTGATATTTGCCTATATTTTTGCTCTTTTCTTATGCCTTGGTGATGGTGCCTTGCCCTAGAACTTTTGATGTTTTATTTGTGTTTTTGTAACTATACTTTGCAATAATAAGGCAGTAACTGAGTGTCCCAGGCTTGACCTGATGGGGAGAGACAGAGGAGGGGTTCATTGGGGAGGTCAGAACTGGTCCCCCAATGCTATGAGGCCACGCGGCGACACAGGAGACACAAGGCCGGTACGCCGTTTCCAGTTTGGCTGGCTGTGTGGATATGCGAGAGGGGAGCATGCTGGGACATGCTGGATTGCACTTTGGGCCTCTGTTCCCAGAGGCTCCAGTGCACCCGGCAGCTCGATAATATTAGAAGCATCAGGAATGGACCATGAATGCTTCCCTCCCATCCGCGGCCTCGATTAGGTAATTTGAATGCAGTGGGAAGGAAAGGGCGGAAGGGGCTTCAGGACTGAAATAGGACAGAGCTCCTATGATCGCCTTCTTTCCAGTGTCCCACACTGTCAGCCACGTTTCTCTTAAGGTAGGTCCATCTGAATTTGTCTCCTTACTGTTGGCTTGAAAAAAACAAACAATTGTGTTGAAAGTACTCTCCCAGCAAGACACTAGGAAGTAAAAAAAAAAAAAAAAAAAGAACATTTGATTGATTATAGATGCACTCCAAATTGAGGCACAATTACCGCCCCTCCCCCCCTCCCACCCTAATAATTAGTACGCTGCCTTCCACCATTAGCTAGTGACTTTGGTCTACATTTAATTAAAGCCAAGGACTGGAATTTTTTGATTCAGGACAGGAAAACAAGGCAACCATGCCTCGTGGGTCCAGGCCAGTAGCTCCTGGTTCACTGTGTGTCCCGATGGGGGACAGCTACTTCTATAAGATGTGATGTTAGGGCTGAGATGGGAATGCTGACTCGCTCCAGGGCCATCACATATTCCCACCCTGAACCTCCTGGTCAGACAGGTGGGTAAGGCAGAGCTAGGGACACTGGTCATGGAGATAGGATTGGGTCCCTGCTTCCTGATGCAATGCAGCAAAACCAGCTGGGGGATGGTGTGATGGACTGCAGGCTTCCAGAACTCAGTTTCTTAGTGAGTGTTCGGAATGTCTGGTGCAGGTGGTGATGCGGCAATGCAGGACTCTGGACGGGAGTCTGGGGTTGCCAACCCAAAGAGAGGAGTAACTTACTCTCGGCTAACCATCCTGCTACCCCCCCTCCCTGTGCTGGCAGCTCACCCTCATTTATTTTATTTATTTGAAAAGATTTATGAATCACTCTCCAGATCTAACAATAAGATCTTCCAAAGCAATGTACAACACAAATAAGAAAAATAAGAACAATAAAAAACAATAAAAACATCTAGTGATTTGGACTGCCAAGGGAGTTTTCCTTCAGGCTTTTTGAGGGAGTTCGGGCAGCATGCTGCATACCCTTCACATAGCCCCTTATGGGGTTAGTTGGACTTTAAGGTCTCCATGACAGCCCATTGTGGGACTTCTGGTGGCACTACCACCAGAAGTGGGTTCTACACATGGCTGGATTAGTGGGGAAGGACAGGTGGGGTAGCCTGATGAGAAACAGCCAAGGAAGATGGTTCACTTCCAGGCAAATCCATGGGCAGATAACTGGGAAGACACAGCCAGTTTCTTTAGTAGGTCATGTATTCAGCAATCACTTAGTATGTGCACACCCCAGAGCAAACACCTTGAGACAACTCATGCAGGAGTGTCTGTTGAGGAGCAGTTGGCAGAGTCTGTATCAATGTCCAAGAGAGAGATGGAACTGCCACCCACAGCTTCCACAGTTGGTGAGTCTGTTATTGCCCACACATCTGACCCAGCAATGGTGACAACAGAGTCTGCTACCAAGCACAAGTTGCAGAACCTTAGAAAAAAGTGGATCCACAAGGGCAAGTGTTCTCGAGGTTCAAGATCCTCGAGTAGGAAGAGCACATCTTCGAGCTCCTCAGCCTCTAGGAGATTTTCAGTTGTGGGAACTGATACTGCCTCGCCGACATTGGGTGGTGAGCTTCCTGTCTAGAACACCAGCAAACAGTTGTGGCAGGGAATGCTTCAACCCATGAGGTAGCGAATCAGGTATAGGCAATATATAGGTATTTTCAGTTTATTAGAAGCACATAAGAAGCAAGGTTCTGACAGCAGAAACCATACAGAGCATGAACGACCCGGAAGGGGCAGGAAAGTTCCATGAAATCTCAAATCATGGGTCAGGTCATTTGAATGACTAGAGCCTATTTTGGGCAGGAATGACCCTTCTCAGTTATGTAGTCCTATTTGAACATCATTGTGAGCATTTGCTCAACATAGAAGGGTTTTGCTTGGCTCAATTATGATGATTTTTTTAGGGAAAGAATAGCGGGCACCCCTAGTATGGCTCTCACAATGTGGAGGTATGGCTGACACAAATGACAGAGAGGTCTACTAAAGGGCAGTCACACAGTCATTTCTTTCATTGTACCACTAGCGTCATGGCCAAGGTGAGACGTAATTCTGTAATGGCAGATGCATGTTGGCAATACAATAGAAATGGATACTCAGTCCAGGACAGTAAATATAAGAACATATGCACCGTATGAGCTGTGCAGCACCTAACCACTGGGTGCCCCAAGAAAGGATCTGGGAGCCCTGGAAATGAAGACTTAGCTCTTAACCATGCCCCAATACCCGTGAGCTGGTTCAACCTAGAATCCTGCCTTTCTGTCTACCCTCAAAAGGAAACAGCAATCATTGTACTGCAGAGTTTCAGGTATAGGTTCTGGATTTCATATACTGGGTCATATACTGGGTCCACCTCCAGCGCAACAGGTTGCCAAGGCCAAGGGCTTGGTAGAGTCTCCCGCCTTGCAGGCCATCCCTGGCCTAGCCTCTCATGTCCGAGAACAGCAGCGAACCATTGAAGCACTGATTTAATCTGTGAAGAGACTAGTCTCAATTAAAGGATTCTGTTATGGCCAATTCAGGGGGTTTGGCTCAAACTCTGCCCCTGTGAGCATCATTGGCTCTCCCAGCTCCACCCCATTTTAATGGGGATCCACGCCTCTGCTGAGGCTTCATCAACCAATGTTTTATGCAATTCACAGTACAGCCTTCACTGTTTCCCAGTGAGACAACCAAGATCACCTTCATCCTCTCATGCCTTGAAGGGAAGGCCCTGGCATGGGCTTCCTCACTTTGAGAGTGTTCTGATGATATCCTCCATCATCTCTCCCATTTCATTTCCATTTTCAAGTGGACCTTCGAGGATCCCGGCCGACAGGCGGTCGCGGGTCATCAGCTTCTCCACCTCCGTCAAGGCTCGCATTCGCTCTCCGAATTCACGGTACAATTCAGAACACTAGCCACAGAACTAGGGTGGCAAGAGGTCTGCCTATGGGCAATCTATCTGGACGGCTTGTCTCCTGCCCTCAAGGACGAGCTGACTGCTCGTGAGATTCCCACATCTCTTGATGACCTGATTTCCCCGGTTGGCAAGACTGACCATCGCCTACATCAGCGATACCAGGAAATAAAGATCCCCCAGTTTTCTGCCTTATGTCCAGCTCATGCTACGAGTCCACAGTTGAAGGCCTTACCGGCACCTCCTCCATCACCAGAGGAGCCAATGCAGATTAATTGCGGGCACTTATCCCCTGAAGAGCACCTCCAACATAAGAAACAAGGCCTTTGCCTATACTGTGGTGGTTCCGGATATCTCCTGCAAACCTGCCCTGTACATCCTGGAAAATGCAGAGCCTGATCTCAGCAGGGGTCCCAAGCTTGGGCGCGACTTTTAGTGGCCCCCAATTATTACTCCCTGTGTCCCTCTTTAGGGAATCATGCTCCTTTGCCACTACCGTACTCGTGGACACTGGGGCGAGTGACAATTTTATTCTGGACAATATCGTCACACTACGCCAGATTCCTGTTCAACCTCTGGAAGTACCTCTTTGATTCACATCAATCCAGGGAGAGCACCTCCCCGGATGCATTACTCATCGCACCGTATCCTTCCATCTTACCGTGGGAACTCTCCATGAAGAAGAAATCTCTCTGTTCATCTTGAAGTGTTCTACGCATCTGGTAATCCTAGGACTTCCTTGGCTCCAGGTACACGCACCCCACTTCAACTGGCAATCCCTGTAGTTAATTCAGTGGGGACCCCAGTGCCAGAACCGCTGTCTGCGACAAGTGTCTCCAGCGCTTACTATCCTGAACGCTACAACCCTTACCGGGTTACCTGCTCCATATTCTTACTTCAAAGATGTGTTCTCCAAACAAAATGCTGACATTCTGCCTCCGTTCTGAAAATTAAATTGCCCCATTGAGCTCCTACCAAGCACTTTGCCTCCCAAAGTGAGAGGGGGCAGAACCTGTCCCCTCTCACTTCCGTAAACCCAAGCTATGTCAGAGTACATTAAAGAGAACCTGAATAAAGGATTCATAAGACCCTCCAATTTCTCGGCCGAAGCCGGATTCTTCTTCATGAAAAAGAAAGATGGCAGTGTACTTCCTTGCATCGACTACCGTGGGTTAAATGCCATGACTTGCAAGGATTGTTACCCTCTGCCACTCATTAGCGAACTATTTGATCGCTTACAAGGAGCCCAGATCTTTACAAAGTTAAATATCCGAGGGGCATACAATCTTGAATCTTGTATGAATCCAGCCTGAAGACATCTGGAAGTCCACCTTCAATACGAGGGATGGCCACTGCAAGTATGTAGTAATGCCTTTCAGACTTTGTAATGCCCCTGCGGTCTTTCAGGAGATCTTCCGGGACCTACTATACTCATTTGTCATGGTATATCTGGATGATATACTGATCTTTTTCAAAGACCTGTTCAAACCATCCTCCAACGCCTCAGAGACAATCACCTCTACGCAAAATTAGAGAAGTGTATTTTCGAACAGACTCATCTTCCATTCCTGGGCTACATCATCACACTATCAAAGAACCCACACTACCCAAAGGCTTCCTTAAATAGACCTGCCTTAAGCTGTTTTCGGAATACTTTTATATTCTGCAATGCTCTAAATACCTCCGGCAAATTATTCTAGAGCTTGGCTTCTATACAGAAAATAGTCTCCTGTAGTTGCATAGTCCCTACAGCAGGAACCTCCAGTAAGCACTGACCCAAAGTACGTAAATTCCTAGATGGAATATAGAGCTTAAATAACTTTTCTAGGTATGTGGGAAATCACACTGCAAAGCCTTAAATATCAAAATTAGTACCTAGAATTTTATATGCTGCAGCACAGGTAGCCAATGCAGCTTTTGCAACTGCATTGGCTACCTGGTCCACCAGGACTGTTTTTAACACCAAATGAGCTGCAGAATTTTGCATCAGTTGAAGCCCATGTAGCCAATTCTTTGGCAGCCTAATGTATAACGAATTACAGTAATCAATAGATGTTAAAACAAAAACAATCATTACGGTTCTAAACTATGAAAGATCCAAAAACTGCCTTAGATGATGCAGCATTTTTTATTTAAAGTAGCCCCTTGAAAGCATTGACTTTAATTGAGGAATACATTTCAGGGAACTGTCAAAGCAAAATCCGAGATTTTTTATATGCTCCATAAATGCAGTATCATTTACATTTACTGTTATACTATTCAGACAAAGAGACCTCAGCTTTCTGGAGATCCACAGAGCCTGGGACTTAACAAAGTTCAAATTCACTACATTAGCCTCCCTCCAACTTCCGACAGCACAGAAACAGGAGAAAATTTCACCAATTGTGTTGCAGGCATGGACTCTTGGGCCGAGGTGGCGTTGGTGCAGTCTGCAGGGAGGAGCCCTGCAGGTCCCCACCATTGGCAGGTGAAGCTAGCTGAAGCAGAGGCCCAACTGGAGCTTCACCAATACCAGCCCACGTTCCCCTTAGGTTGAGTCCTCGGGTGCCGGGGCTGGCTGAACTTAGGTGCAGACTTCTATGGAGATGAAGATCCATTGTCGAAGGGATATAAGCCAGTGCTGAGCAGAAGATAGACAAAGTCAGGGTTCAGCAGCAGTCAGGGCACACGGCAGGCATAAGAACATAAGAATATAAGAAATTGCCATGCTGAGTCAGACCAAGGGTCCATCAAGCCCAGCATCCTGTTTCCAACAGAGGCCAAACCAGGCCACAAGAACCTGGCAATTAACCAAACACTAAGAAGATCCCATGCTACTGATGCAATTAATAACAGTGGCTATTCCCTAACTAAACTTTATTAATAGCAGTTAATGGACTTCTCCTCCAAGAACTTATCCAAACATTTTTTGAACCCAGCTACACTATCTGCACTAACCACAACCTCTGGCAAAAAATTCCAGAGCTTTATTGTGCGTTGAGTGAAAAAGAATTTTCTCCGATTAGTTTTAAATGTGCTACTTGCTAACTTCATGGAATGCCCCCTAGTCCTTCTATTATCCAAAAGTGTAAATAACTGATTCACATCTACTCGTTCAAGACCTCTCATGATCTTAAAGACTATCATATCCCCCCTCAGCCATCTCTTCTCCAAGCTGAACAGCCCTACCCTCATCAGCCTTTCCTCATAGCGGAGATGTTCCATCCCCTTTATCATTTCGGTTTCCCTTCTCTGTATCTTCTCCATTGCAACTATATCTTTTTTGACATGTGGTGACCAGAATTGTACACAGTATTCAAGGTGCGGTTTCACCATGGAGCAATACAGAGGCATTATGACATTTTCCATTCTATTAACCATTCCCTTCCTAATAATTCCTAACATTCTGTTTGCTTTTGACTGCTGCAGTACACTGAGCCAACAATTTTAAAGTATTATCCACTATGATGCCTAGATCTTTTTCCTGGGTGGTAATTCCTAATATGGAACCTAACATCGTGTAACTACAGCAAGGGTTATTTTTCCCTATGTGCAACACCCTGCACATGTCCTCATTAAATTTCATCAAGCAACTTGGTCAGGTACAGGCAGCAGTTGGAGACAGGCAGAGTTTAATCAGTGTCGATTTCCAGTTGGTGGCAGGCAGAGTTCAGTTGTAAACAGTAAACAGGCAGTGGTCAGTGGCAGGTGGTGGTCAAGCAGCATCGAGGTCCAATCCAAAGTCAAAAGCCAAAAGTCAATCCAAGGTGATGAGGAACGGAGAGGATGAGGAACCAGCACAAGCAGGAATGAAGACGCTGAAGACAGACAAGGGGAAGACTGACCACGAAGAAGATTAGAACTGCAACACAGACTGGACTGCCAACTTGGGAACCAGTAGCAGGGCAGTGGAACTAATAACATGGAGCAGGAACAAGCACAACAGGAACTGGCAACCAGGAACAGGAACAACGCTGAGACAATGCAATCCTCCGATAGAGTCAAGCTATTGATGAGGCGATAACTGCAAGGAGAGGCAGCCTTAAGTACTGTGAGGGCTCTGATGTCATTAACAGGGTACTACAGGGATTTTCTGCCACAGGTCCTTTAAGTAATGGCAAGTCGGGCGCATGCAAACCTAGGGAAATTTCCCTGCAGGTGGTAGTGTCGGCCTAACAGCCAACATCGGATGGCCATCTCTAGTCGGGAAGGCCGGCCACAGTGTTGCAAGGCAGGATGAATGAGCCGGGCTGGAGGTAAGAGCAGTGGTATGTGGGCCTGACCCGCGGACTACCAAGTGCAACAAATTGCTGCCAATACATCGCCTTTGACCAGAAAATACAATTGAACATAGTCCACATAATACTTACAATGCATAACAGGGCGCAAACTTGCACTGACATTACGTTAATCAAAACTGACCAGCTATACAGGGATGACCAGTTTAGCCTATGTGAGATTCCAGGCTAGTCACCTGCCCAAACAGAAATGTAAGGGCTGCTTGGCTATCAAGTCTCATTTCATGCCAATCTACTTCAACTAACCAGATATCAGTTTATCATAGTCCATAATAGATCTTTGGAGACTTCCGGAATTTGTTCTAACAAATATGGTATCCATTCCTTTAGAATAGGTGCTGAATCTTGTGCTGCTGCATTGGGATTACCAACAGTCATCATACAACGCATTGGTCATTAGCATTCAGCAGCTTATCAGTCATATGTCAAGGAGGCAGATGACATGCTGGCCAGCATCTGTTAACATTTTTCTGTTTATCTTCACAGGGATGAAGAATGACCATGGATAATCTGGGTGCAGGCCATGCCTACATCTTCAGGGCCAAGAGGCATGCAAAACTAAGCAGTCTGTGTCCCCACTTGAGATTGGCAGCAATGAGTGCAGCATGCGATAGGTCTAGTTCATTCCTCTCATAAGGTATCTCCTCTCTAAATATAGTACTCTAGATATCATAGTCATTTACCTCAGGGTAATGATCTGGGCCACTTTTTGAGCTGGCAGCTGCTTGAACACATCAGAAACAACTTCACCTTTATCACCTTCTGGATGCCATAGTTTTGTACCATTTGAACTAGGATATTTCCTTGTCACTGATGACTCCGTGATTGCCTGTGGAAGCGAGACTCAGCTAAGCTTACCAAGCAAGTTGGCAATTTTGTCCTCCAGCATGGCGGTTTTTATGTTCAACAATGCTGGGCACTTCCAGAATACATGTAATTGTATTGCTGCAATGGGGGTCCACATTTCAGACATGGGTCAGGATTATTTCCTCTTCATCCTAAAGCGGACTATTGGGTGAAAGACATGGGCCTCAGCTCTATGTCTGGTGAGTCTGGACAAGATCCAGATCCTGTGACAGGTTACCCAAACCAGGGATGAGGGCAGAACATCTTTGGGCAGGGTGAGAATGGAGTCGAACACTAAGGAATTCAGGTCTCAGCCTATGTTATATGTTACTTGGTGGCTAGACAATGGTTCACAGCAGACTAGAATACCAGAAGGGGTCTTGAGGTGTCCCGAAGGGCAGGCAGCCATGCTTGCATAGGACAGACTACCCAGAGATGCCTGGCCATTACTCCTCATCGGCTGAACTTGGCTTTTGTGGCCCATGGTGGGCCAAGTAGGATTGATGGGGTAGAAAGATTTATGTTCTCTGAGCAGTTTGTCGCTCACATTTCATGGGACCCACAAGAGATGGCTCAGGTACTAGCAATAATTATTTATGTTAGTGTTAATGAAGCTGCGGGCTTGCTTGTTCCAACAGCTGGGTGTGTTGTCTCTTATTTGGATTAATATTGTTGTTTAATCTGGGATCTTGCTACCCACCCTGGTTACTGTTTTGCATATACAATTTTTGGAGTATATAATGTATTTACAATTATGCCAGTACAGCTTTCTTAGTGCTGTAACCAGTTACCAGTATGATTCCCCCATTTAATGCTCCCCATTTTTTTCCTACGAAAGTAGACTCCAGAGCATGATACCACAAGCTTTCTATGAAAGCAAATTTGAAAAATGTGCTGCTGTGTTATATGAGAACAAGCAAGATACATTTGTATAATTTTATATATCCTTTTTCTATAGTGGGTCCATCCTTTCTTGGGATTGTGTGCCTCAGGGAGCCCAAAGATGGATTGGGGCAGGCTAAAATCGCCAAGCCCTTGCCTGGCTCATCAGGCTCCTCACCTGGCTGCTAAGTGATTTTCCTGCCGGTCAAGAGAAGCTCGTGTCTGCAGGGTGCAGGAAGATGGCGGCAGTTAATTGGTAGCAAAACATATCTGGCCAATCGCTGGTCTCAGGGTAGGTTCCTCTGCATTGGTAGGCTCCACTGGTCTATTACCATGCAGCCTACTCAACTATCAATGCTTTTCACATTGCCACCTCCTACCTCTTTTTTTAAGGGGATTTTTAAGGGAATTTTCTGCTGAGGGTTATTAACAGGGAAAGTTTTAGATTTTGCTTGTCACAGATTAGGTTAGAGGGATTTATGGTTCCACAGTCTCCCAGGTTTTGGTCTTAAGGCAAGTCCTTCATTGTTCCAGAGCAGAGCTCCGAAGGAATGGGGATGACATGTCAATTTCATTGGTCATCTCCTGCCACCCCCATTGTTTAGTTTAAATGTCTGATAATATATGATCTAAATTTCTCACTCAGCATCCTCCTTCCTGAACAAACAAATGTAGGCCATCCTTACCATATAGCCTTTTACTGCTCCATACATGACCCCAGCCTCCAATATATTCAAAACCACTTTCTGTGCACTAGGTTTTGAGCCAGGAATTAAAATCTATATGGCATAGCTTCTCATTTCCCTATCCATGAACAGGTAATACTTCTGAAAAGGCAATAGTCTTTGAAGTGTCTTATCATCTTTCCTAGATTTTGGAAATTTTTCTGTACTTCATGGATAACATTTCTATTGAGGCCATTTGTCCCCAGATGGATGATAATATTGATATCAACGTTTCTACTTTATTCTTCAATGACTTGGACTATCTGGTTTGCATTTCTACCAGCTGAGGTTTCTGGAAGGCATTTAACTGTTGGGTCATCATCAAAATGTGCTTCCAAACTGGTTCCTTTGATGACTGAGTCTCCCAACAGAAACAGCTTTCTTTTATGACATTCGATTCTGTTGAAGGGCTTCTTGGTGCATTGGGTGACTTCTCTTTTAGAAATCACTTCAAAATCTAATGCTGAGGTTTCTTAATTCTCCAATGCAGAAAAAACATTATGTAAGCGTAACAGTGGGAAGAGTGGGTGTCTCTTCATCACAGGCCTTATTCTGCCAGAGCCCACTTTATCCAATTGTTCCTGGATTTTTGAATCCTGGATGTCTGACATTTCTGGGGGAATAGGGTTGATGCTCAGGATGCTGTAAAGTTGGGGAAGGAGGGTGTCTATTTGTCACATGTCTTGTTCTACCAGAGCCCACTATAAACCATATTTTTCCAGGGTTTCTGTAACCTCTGTGGGAGATGGGCGAGAGATACAGGATGGTTCAAGGAAGGGGAGGTTAATTGAAACCTAGACAATTCCTCACTTAGATGAATGAGCTCCATTTTAATTTCAGACAGCTGAAGGCAAAAGGGACAGCCTCTGATTCTCCAAATGGTAGGCCTTGGGACATAAGCACCACAGTTGTTGAACTGAATGAAAGACATTTTGTTAACTTATCACTAATTCCTTAAAATCCTATGGATAAGGTATGGTAAAATGTAGGCTCTAGCAAAGATTTTTAATAGGTATTTAAAATAAAAGCTAAAAGTATTAGTGTTAGCCAGTAAAGATTAATAGGCAGAATATAAAAACCAATTTTTACAAGCGATATGACAGTTTACTATTATCTGAGCTGTAAGGAACTACTATGTAATGGGAGGAGAAATAATTGAAGTTAATTAACTATGTCTAGGGAATACTATATAAGAAAAGTAAAGTCAGGGGTGGGTGGAAACTAAATAGTTGAGATTACTTGCAGGAAAAAAAATTCAGATAGCTTGTAGCTTCCTCTCACAGGAAGACAAGCAGACAATTGCTAATTTCTGCTCACAATGCTGGTCTCTAGGCAAATGAAATCTACAAAGAGACCCTCCCTCTAAACACACTGGTAAAACATGTGGAACTTTTTTTCTTTTTCAACCCTAATACACAGTTTTGGACTTTTGTTCACAAGTAAAATAATGCCCCCTCTCCCCCAAAGGCACATAATAATTCAAAAATCAGACAAGGAATATACTTAGCCCAGATATAAATAAGCAAATAATTTCAGATAACTTGTAGCTGCCTCTCACAGGAAGATGTGAAAAATATCCTCAAAGAGGGTACAGCATGACAACAGGGCATAATGATCAGGTGCTGAGCAAAGGAGCTGCTAGACAACAGCAGTAAAAGCAGATCATCCATGCTGCCTTATAAGGCTTTACTTCTGGCAGAAAAGCTGCATTTCTAAGAGCTAATGTATGGAACTGGCATTCTAAAAGCTTGCAGGATGCACAACCATAGGCAAAAGACTTGTATTTAACATACTTGAGAGATCCTTGGACAAACTTGTTTTTTTCAGTTTCTCAGCTTCAGCTGTGGAAAACATAATGAGCGTGAGATGCATATATTTATCATATTCAAATATGGACCCCCAGATACAGTGTTACACAGAAGTAGTACGGGGTCCCTGTCTGTACAGGTAAGGATACTTTCCAATAGGGATGTACATTTGGATAATACAAATGGTAAAATTCATCCAAATGAGCTGATTTTAGGGTTGGATCATTTTAACTAAATATCAGTTCATTCCAAAAATTGTTAGATTATCCATTTTGGCAAATAGTGTATTTTGTGAATCTCACACACTATTTTCCTAAACAAATAACCTGAAAAATCTGGGGGGAAAACCCCACTGTAAACAAAATTTGGTCAGAAAAGATCCCAAAATGATTGGCTCAAATAGCAAAAAAAAAAAATAGGCTGCACACCCTACTTTCCAAGGCCCTATGATGAAAAGACATTTGTGCAATGGTGACTTCCACATGATCTCACAAATTATACAATGCACACTGGATTTATGATTCCAAAATAAGTCACTTTAGTAGGATAACGGGAGCAAAGTATTAGTGGCTAGCCTGCATTCTAAGGCTATTAAGCATGCACAACATTTTGCATGCTATGAGCTAAAACTCTAGCATTCATGGTCTCAGCAAAACCAATGGACCTGGAAAAAGATTCAAAGGTGGATATTGTATTATTAGAACACAAGCATCCCTTTTGCTTGCCATCAGGAAATGAGACTCCTTACAACAACTCCACTTCCTTGCAATCTGTACATGGCACTAGCTCCCAGGCTTTCAAAAATATCCAGGCCTAGTTATTCCCACTCCCAAAAGGTCCTACACCTATTAGGTCCCTAGGTCAGTTCATAGCTCTTCCACTTGCTAGGCCTGTAACCGCTCACAGGCTCTGTAAATACATCTGGGCTTATCTATAACCCTATAGAGAAGATTACTGGACTATTATGGTGTGCTTCTACTGCAGTTAACTCACCAGGACAGGATGATAACGAGTGTAATTTTGAAAGGGACATCTGTGATTAAAACAGTGCTTTAGATGCAAAAATGTCCTTTTATAAAAATTGCCTGTCTATGTGAGTAAACTTACACACAAACACGATATATACATGTAAGTATGCCCACTCTGAGCAGAGATGTTCCTGGGAGGGAGAGTTGGCGAGGGGTATGGACTTACACGCATACCTAGGCACATGTAAGTTTCAGAAATTAGTTGTGTGTTTAACAGGTGTAATTTGTGTAGGGAGATTTGATGGGAGAATTTTCAAATCAGATTTATGCACTGAAATCCAGTTTGAAAAATGATGTAACATGAACTTTTTGCTGAACTTTTATGGGCTGTTTGAAAATCATCCTCCCTATGAGTATATGTTTGAAACTCAAAGGTACATGTGTAGTTTAAAAGAACAACCAAAATAAACATTCATTACTTTCTTAATTTTTACAACTGACGGGGGTCATTTATTAAAGTGCTATATGGCATTTTTGCATGCTATATGGCATTAACGCATGTGAAAATGCCTCAACGCATACAAAAGCACCATAATGCATGGTGCGATGCAAATCAGAAAAACGAGAGGAGTTTGAAGCAGGATTTGTGGAGAGAGAGAGAAAGAGAGAGAGAGAGAGAGAGAGAGAGACTAGCCATAATGCTCTCATACTAGGTAGGTATTTATATCTCTATAGGAGGTCCACCATCTGCAGGGAGCTTGTATACTCTCCAGCACCCTCCAGTGAAATAACACTTTTGCAAGGATCACTTCTGCATGCTCTCACAAATTAGACAAAGCACACTAGATTTTTTGTTTCTCAAAAAAAAAAAAAATTCTCTTGGAGAAAGGGGATTATGTTCTAAAAGTTAGCATGCATTCTAAGGCCACTTACTATGCACAAAAATCATCATACTGTATACTTAAAGGTGAATTTTAAAAGCCCTGGGTGCACATTAATTAGGAGATGCCAGAATATGACAGGCTCGTGCACACCGAGCAGATTTTAAAAGCACCCAGATCCACGCGTACCTCCTGCAGCATGCACATCTCCAGAGATTTCAAAAAGGGGCAGGGCATGGGCATGAACCAGAGATGTGCCTGTAAATCCTTAGGCACCCCGGTATGCGCTGACTCCCCTGTTGTGTAAATTTACTTCTGCTATAGAGGAGGTGTAAGTTCTACAATAAAGAAAACTAGGTAGATCTGCGGGGTTTTAAGGGGCTAAGTGGGGGGGTTAAAGGTTATTAAACTAGGAGGGTTTGGAGGACCTATCTCTTAACTGGCAAACTGGGGATGAACTGGAAAAACTGGGAATGGTGTCAGTTCATGCACTTTTTAAAATCCCTGTTTTAAGTGGTAGAAGTGGAATTTGCCCGTGTCCACTTAAAATTTGGCACACGTGCACACAGCCAGACTATTTTATAACATGCGCGCATATGCACGTGTATGCTATAAAATGGCCACGTCCATGGGCCCAGGCCGACGTATCTGCACTTGTGTGCCAGTTTAAAAGTTACTGTCGTAGGCCCTAGCATGCATACTAAACCAAGCTCAAATGATCATAGTTGATATATGCTAAAATTTGCATGTACTAGCATGTAAATGAAGTGACACGATATACAAATTAGGCACAGAAAATGTGTATTCTCTCCTCCACTCAATATTTCCCGTGCACCTGATAGATGATAGTATTTAACATCTGCCTCAGACCAAGCGTTATCTTTTTAGCACAAACTCAGCTAATAGTAGGCATAGGAACTTACAATTAGGGGATATATACAAGAGATGAGACCCATGGATGATAACTTTCAAACCAGTGCAAGGGTGAACATCTGCACCCATGTGTCAGCCCACATCCAGGGATGTGACTATTTTATAACTTGCGCATATATGCACACATGTTACAAAATAGCCTAGCCGTGTGCAATGTGTGCCAAATTTTAAGTGAGAGCACAAATCCCACTTCTACCACAAATCCCACTTTCAGGGAATTTGAAAAGGGGTGTGCGCCCACGCCATTCGCAGTTTGCCAGTTTGTCCACCAGTTCGCCCAATTAACAGCTATGTCCTCCAACCCATAAGAACATAAGAATATGCCATACTGGATCAGACCAAGGGTCCAACAAGCTTGACATCCTGTTTCCAACAGTGGCCAATCCAGGCCATAAGAACCTGACAAGTACCCCAAAGCTAAGTGTAACCCAAGCTACTGATGCCAGTAATAGCAGTGGCTATTTTCTAAGTCAACTTAATTAATAGCAGGTAATGGACTTCTCCTCCAAGAACTTATCTAATCCTTTTTTAAACACAGCTACACTAACTGCCCTAACCACATCCTCTGGCAACAAATTCCAGAGTTTAATTGTGAGTTGAGTGAAAAAGAACTTTCTCCGATTAGTTTTAAATGTGCCACATGCTAACCTCATGGAGTGCCCCCTCTGGTTTGATAGCATACACTCACCCCAGTTACCCCAGACCCTTTAAACCCCTCAGAAATGGCTTGATGCTTTGATGGTAAACTTGCGCGTCATCCATGGCAGGAGTAAATTTACACAACCAGAGACCTCGGTGTGCTCTGGGGTGTGTAAGTATTTATGCGTGCAACTCTTGTCCAGGTCCCAAAATACCCACACCTCACCCAAGAGCCTGCCCACGCTATGCCCCTTTTGTGGAAATTTTTGAGATTTGCACACCACAACATTTATGTGCATATCTGGGCACTTTTTAAAATAAGGTTGGCATGCCCAAGCTCGACTTAATTGTATATCCCCCAATTGATCCACGCACCAGGCTTTTAAAAGTTTACCTACAGGCCTTTGAGCTAGAACCTGCCTTTCTGGATTTCTCTTTGGAAAAAGAAAATATTCAGCACACACTTGAGTGCTTCAAAACTGCATCCTGATTTACTTATAAATGGAAATTAATTTCCAAGCGAAAGGTTCACAGAATAATGGCCTTTCTAACATTGCTGTACACTTGAAAATGTGTAAGGCACAATGCTGTCATGAACGGCTATAATGGCCCATCCTCTCAAGATCTTAGCCATTTCCAAGTTGGGCACAAACATGTTATAGCATATACTTTGTGTCCTGCATGGTCTCAGATGGTTGACACAGTCCGCAGGGCAGGTTTCATAGCACACATGGAGGACCAACTTTGTCAAGAAGCAGCCTCTTTCCCCAAACTTGGATGCTTCTCTGCAACCATTCCACCTCTGAACTGGGGGCCTCTGAAACAAATAATTCTTTATGGTTTGGATGGATCAGATGGGGTGAACAGAGTGAACAGTTTCAAAGTGAGTAGTTTCAGTGAAAAGCGCACACAGTGCTGTTATTGCTTGTATGGAATCAGTTAGCTGGCATATAGTGATGGTAATTCCTTTCATTGCTGTGATTAGTTATCCAATGACCAAAGCAGGTATTTGGTGACTTTAGTATGAAATGCTGTCAAGACATCTATGACTTCCAGCTCACCAATTCTTCCGATTCCTTGAGTTTCAATGTGCAGCTCTCTCTTTATAATTTTGAGTCCTTCAGAGATTGTATCAACATGCCATTGCTTCCCAAAATATTACAAGGTGTTCATAGACATTGTCCTCCCAGTTCAAGGCTGTCAGATTCCTCAAAAGCATCACTGGGACAGATCTGATGGGACTAGGCTAGGCAACAGCTGAACCCAGTCTTTTGCCGACTTCCAGTCTCTCTGTGCTAGATGTTGTCTGAACATATGGTTTAGGAATCTGCAATGTGCATGGCACAGCCTCCTGGTTTAAGTCATTGCCTGCCAGCTCTGAATCCTTTCCCCGAGTGGCAGCTCTATGGTAAAGTAATACGGATCCTGGACATCCAGGAGTTCGGGATGTTCTTGGTATAGTTCTATTGTTTTAACACAAGTATCCTTTTTGCTTCCACAAGACAATTTAGACTGCTCTATAGCAAGGCCCTTACCCTGCAGCTTCCCTGCCCTGCAAACTGTATGTGGCTTACTAAAGCCCCACCTTTTTAAAATAACCAAAAGACTGTGCACTGGTTAGGCCTCCAAGTCAGCCCAAAGATCTTCTTTCTTCCAGGCCATAACCTCTTACAGACTCCATAGATAGGCTGAGGCCTGTAGGTCAATCCTGGAAAAGAACATTTCTGGACTCTTGTTGTATGTCATTCAGGTAACTTATCAGCTCACCCCTGATGCAGTGTTGATGCTATATCCATGGACTCTGGGACAGTTGTTCTCAACCCAGTCCTTGGGATAAACCTAGGCAGTCAGATTTTCAGAATATTCACAAAGAATTCATATGAGGTAGATTTGCAGTCACTGCCTCCATTGTATGTAAATCCATCTCATACATATTCATGATGAATATCCTAAAAACCTGACTGGATAGTTGTGTCCCAAGGATTGGGTTGAGAACCCTGGCTCAAGGAGGCCAGCAATGATGTTCAGACCCAACTTTTCAGTGTGGCATTTCTCTAGTGGTGTAAAGCAAATGGCTACCTCTTGACTTCTTTTGGGGATGCATGAATCTTAACTGACTTTTTGGAGAGCTTGTTTAGTTTTTTAAAGAGATGTTTCACTTATGCTATTGTGCTGGGGGAGACTGATCTCAGATGTGATTTGGTTTCATAAGCAATCCTTTGCTGCCAGGGATTTCCTTGGGAAGGGCTCCTATTCCTTTTCCCAGTTAAAACACCATGATTTACTGGTAGCTTCTTTTGATCAAAGAAGCAAACATGTCTCTACTTGAGATGTGCATTTGTTTCAAACAAAATGGGAATTTTTACAAATATATATTTTTAGTAGATTTTATTTCATTCTTAAAACAAGACAAAATAAAAAAAAGAACATAATTAAATTCATTTTACTTTGTTTTTTTTTTTAAATAAAGGCCACAACATGCTGTCACCACTACAAAGAAGAAATCTCATAGATCTCCCCCGAATACACTCCCTCCCCCCAGTTGCCTCTGGCCTATCTTGCCCTCATGTTGCCTTCTTTTCATTATAAATCTTCGCAGGGAAGGAACGAACCCTGTTTGTGCCTGCCCACCACAGTTACTATTTCAAATGATGTCGGCAGACTGAGGAAGATATTTAAAATGGAACTGACAATGTCATTTGCAATAGCAGCAGTGGTGGGGTAGTAGTGAGCAGATATTGCTCCTTTCTTATGAAGATCTCAAATAAAATGAGAACACCATTGGGATAAGAGGGTTCGGTGACAGCTGAGAGAGACTGGGGAAAGCCCAGGAAATGGGGGGGGGGGAGGGAGTTGTGGCAGCCTAAAATTTTTTTGTTTTATTGTGGTATTTATAATTCATTATTTTGTTTTTTTATTTTTTCTCCATTTCAAATAAACAAAATACAAAGGGAAAAACAAAATGGCCACCCTTGGAATTCCTTCTAGAGTTAATGAAAATTTCAAACTGGACAATCCTGCTTCTGCAGCATAGGGGAATAGGTTTAGGACTTCACAGACTTCCTCTGAACTCCTCTGGATAATGGATGAGATCAGGGGGGCCTGCTCATCTTCTCCTCTGTCTATGGGAAACTCAGAAGTTGCTTTCTCTATCCATTGTGCACCTGCAAACTCCAAGCGAACATTTCTACTCATGGTCCACACTAGGCAAGGGATTTTCAAAGAGAATTGCCTAGGGGGGGGGGGGGGGTTGTGTTGAAAATGAGTTTGCAAACCTGAAGATTCTTTGTACCTACCGGTCTGCAAGCTACATAGAGAGTTTAAAAACTAGCCTCTGAGATGTCCATAATCAAAGGGTTTGTCCAACCATCTCCAAAAGATAGCTGGAGAAAATAAGACATTTTAAATGTTCCCCTATGCTCACCAGCTAAATTTTGTCCACATAAATCATTGCCTGGACAGAATTTACTCGAAAAAAACAGGCAGCACTAGAGGTGCGCCTGAGGTGTAGTTTTAGTTTGTCCAATCAGTGCTGATATTCCAAGCTGGGCAAAGTTACCCACATAACTCTGTCCTGATAAATAGGTGTCCTAAATTTACGCTGATCACTTTGGGTAATTTCAGACTGGATATGGAAAAGGTGTAGATTCAGTTTGAATTAAAAATTAATAGTACAAAGTTGTCCCTTTGACTTCCTCTGGTGACCACCAACTGAATATGGATCTCTAATTGTTTATAGTAGTATGGATGATATATCATTCTGCACCTGAAAATAAATCTTTTGAAATGAAAGTGTCAAATATGTTCAAGAGTAAATGCAAGAAAACATAAGTTGTTGCACACAGTACACATCTCTAATTTTCCTTGGTTTATCACCACAAGAGAAAAGGAATGAAGTATACATATTGAGAGCTTACATTTTTATAACAAATTTCTACAATAAGAACTTATGACAAAGTCCATTATTCTACTTATTTAATTATAATTTTTTAACTACAGTCAATTTCTGGTCACTGGAAATATGAACAGAAAACTGCCAGCAGAAAGAGATGTGTAGATTTTCAAGCTTGACTTCATTCTATTTACCTTTCTTATCGGAACGTGCAGAAACTTCTTCTTTGCTTCGTTTTGGTTCTGAAAATTTGGAATATCAATGACATTTAAACTGGACTTCAAAAATGTTCACAGCCACAGAATGTTTTCAGAAATAAAAATTCTAATAGAGCTAATTTTAAACAAGGTAGTGAAAAGCATGCATGCGTATCCTTATTGCATTCTGTCTTTACGAGGTCATGCAGCCAGCCGTATTTATAAACATCTCAAAATTGCTCACTTCAAACATTGCATTGGGCTGGAAGAGATATGGCCTCATGAATTGTCTTTATCTGATGATTTCCATTGGATTCCATATTGGGACAAATCATTGAGGGTCTTTTTCCCTTCACATATAGCTCGAACAATGTTTTTCTTAGCACATCATGCCCTTTGGATTCCATGGACATTATACAAGGATGGTTTATGTCTCTCTCATAACTGCTGACCCTTTGGTACTCCTAAAGCTTCTCTCTCAAATCTTTTATACTATTGTTGAAGCATGAATACTTTTTGGCTCGATGTCTGGGATATTATATCACAAATGTTAAACATTTCTACTCCCATATCACATAATATTTTTATTCTTAAATCTTTTGCTGTTCATCCTCGCCTTCCTCCTCCACAAGGGAAATTATTGGATGTTTTTACTCTGTTGCAGTTAAGGTGGACTTGATTAATTGGAAGAAATCCACAAACTTAAATGTTCCTTTTTAGTGGCACATTGTTTGTCTCTACTATAAATATGAAAAGCAGGCAACATCCCACTATCATCAAATAGCCAGTTGGATGGAGATGTAGAGGTCAGTAGACCACGTCTTTCAAGTCTCTTGAAATTTATACTTAATGTTTTTTCAATGTCTTCATTGCTTAATTTGTATATTGTATGATTTTCTTTGCTTGATGTTCTGTAACATTATACTTGCTGATAAGAATGTTAATTATGTATCATTGGATTTGATCATTAATCATATCCTTTTTTTTTAGATGCTCCCTTCTCTCTTTTTTATTATTATTACTTATATAAATAAAAAGATTTGAACTGAAAAGCATGCATGTACTGGTATGTATGGTGTTTTTCAATATTTATTTTCTTTTGTTATGTTGTCCATCCTTGTCAAACCGCCATCTGCAATAGCATAAGTCGCAGGTTTGTCATGGACTTTCACTCAAATATTTATGGAAGTTGTGCCCCAGAGTGTAACTTCTACTTTCAGCCCTGGTTCAAAAGCATGGCAATGAAATTAAACTATTTGACTACATCCCATATAAGAAAAAAGGGGTGAATTTTAAAAGTCCAGTGCATGCCAAAATTGAGAGATATGCGAGTATGGCCGGCCAGAGGATTTTAAAAGCCGCCCGCATATAGGGATGTGCAGAGCAAAAGTTTATGTTCATAAGTCCATAAGTCGAAGGGGGGGGGGGGGGGGGGTCAATTTCGGTCAATATGGACATATGGAGAATTCCATAAGTTGAGTCTATGTCCATACGTGCAAATAAAAATTTAAACCCCTCACCCTCCTTAATCCCCCCCCCCAAGACTTACCAAAACTCCCTGGTGGTACAGGAGGGAGTCAGGACGCCATTTCTGAACTCCTTTGCGAGGAGCACGAGTTTTGGTAAGTCTTGGGGGGGGGATTAAGGAGGGTGAGGGGTTTAAATTTTTATTTAGGATCAACAATCGCAATTTCCAACTTATTCAACATAGCTATGTTGAATAAGTTGGAAATCCGATCGTTTTCGCCTCATCACTTTTTTAAGTTAAAAAAAAAAAAGTTGCGTTTTACATTTAAGTTCAAAACAAATGCACACCCCTACCCGCATATATGTGCACCCACGTGGCTGTTTCAAAGTTACCATCGAAGTGTTCATCAATTAATGAAAATCTTCTTTCTTATTCTCCTGCAGAAATGGGTTTTCCTTTTTTTTATTTTATTTAATCAGATTTTGCTCATCCATGTTTATCAAGATAGATACTCTAAGCAAGTTACAAATACAACATAAAGCAACATGAAATGCAAATCAGGTAAGATATTTCACGAGGGTTAGGCCTTATGAATAAAAGTCATCAACTTCTTTTTGGATCAAAGGGCCTTTAAAAAAAAAAAATAGATGCCTTTTAAAATTAGTTAAACTAATTTAACATAGATTGTTTTCATATTTTGAACCAACTAAACAAACTATCTTTAATAATCTTTGAACACAATTTTATATTTTAATCTATAATTGTTTTTCAATATACTGTGCTAAAACTTAAAGACTTCACCTTAGCTAATAGCTTTACAAATTTTAGATGAATACACTTTTTTTTTTTTTAATTTTTCTCCATAATCATATGAGATATTGCTGCTCAGATCAGAGTGAAAAAAAACATACTCTGAGCAGAATCGGTCTGAAATGCCTCATTAAATGCTTCTTTTCATCACTATTCAGCCTCCCACACAGCCTCTTCTCCAGCTTGGATAGAAAATATTTATATTTGCAGGTTTCCCTAAATAGTTATTTATACAGCTTCCTTTGCAATCTCAAAAAGAGGACTTGACCCTCCCATAATATGTTAAATACACCCAAAAATAATCTTTTAATTTTTGTAGAAGTCTACAGGCAGCTTTCTACAAAGCAATGGAGTTTCCTATGACTCCTGTCGATTACGCCCTATTTAGGGCTTTGCTTTCATTAGGGTTATACATTCATTTGAAACAAAAATAGAAACGGGATGAACGAGCCCATTTTCATTTTTATCAAACAAAACATTTGCCCCCCCCACAAAAAAAAAAATGTGTTGCTTCAATGTTCAGTTCTGCATTAGGATTGTTGTAGGCATTTGTGTCGCAGTTATTTTCTTGATGTATAAACTTGGCACCTTTTGGTTAAGTTTTCTGATTACCTAATAAGAAGGTTAATTCACTTTTCTATAATATCTTAATTTTCTTTTCTTAGATTGCACACCTAGTGCTGTTTGCACAAATTTGTACTCTGAAGCAGCCATAATGGGGAAATACTTTAAGCCATTCTGACCATGAACCATGGACAGTGTGAAAAGCTTTTTTAAGCTAAGTTTTTTCAAACATTGCTAAGTACGATATGAAAGATTTTTGATACATTATATTCATAATTGATTTGATATTTAGAACTTTTCCATCATAAGGAGGTTTTTAGAAAATGATGATTAAGTATGAGATGATCAATTCAAAAGCTGTTTGGCTATTCTAATGAGAATCTTTAATAGAGTGCTGTTACTCTTCATAGCTTGCGGACCCTAATTGCAAGCAAAGGCACTCAATCACTCCCACCAACCGGCCATGTGGCAGGACGCCGCCATCGTGATTCTTCACAGCAGGACACCGCTGCTTTCCTTCTTAAAGGGCCCAATGATGATGTCAGTCTCAGAACCCTATAAAGGACCTTCCAGGATTCTCATTCTCTGCCTCAGCAATGGATTGCCTACATCCTGTATTGTGAGTTGCTGCTTTCCTGTGTTCCTAAGCCTGTCTAGTCTTTCCAGACCAGCCTGCCTCATCCTTCCAATCCTGCTGTCTTCATCCTTTCCAGTGACTTCCACGTCTACCATCAGACTGACTACTGAATTTGACCCTAATCTGATGTCTGACCATTCCTACCATTGACCACAGCCTGAATTCTGACCATTTTTGCCAGCTGCCTGCCATTGACTTCAGTCTGGACCTTGAGCACTCTCAACTGCTGCCTGCCTCTGACCCATGTTCTTACCAATTCATAAGTCATTCATGCCTAAGATATGTTGGTCCCCAGAATCTAAGGGCTCAACACAAGGGGAAAGGGGCTGGTAAAGCTCCTGACCAGTCTCTAATCAACCTAGTCCTGCCAGCTGTTGGGGAGGACCTACAGGGTCTTCCATGTAGGTTGAGCCAACATCCCCATAGCAACAAGGGTCTACAATCCTTGCAGGTTACTGAGGCCTTGGATCCAGTGGTCATGTCCTTGCTCCAGGCCATTCTGGGCCAGGCCCAATAAATCCAGGAACAACAAGGCATGCTGAACCAGATTAACACAGCCTTGGAGAAACTTGCCCACTACATGAACACTCTGATGCCTGCTGCAGCCCTCCATCAGTGGCTACACAGTATCCAGACAGGTACCCCAGCTCCCAATGCCAGCTTGCTATATGGACGATCCCTAGGAGTTTTGTTAACCAGTGCCATATGCACTTTGAATTACAGTCCAATCTATTACTGATGGATCACACCAAGGTTCTCTATATCCTCTCTCTGCTTGGTGGCATTGCTTTAGCCTGGACTTCTCCCATATGGGAATGGGAGGACGCCTCATCCAAAATTTTCTGGAATTTCTCCAAAAATTCAGGCTAGTTTTCAAAGATCCTGGATGTATCTCTTCACTAGTTGCTGATCTGCTGCAGATCCACCAGTTGACATGCTCCCTAGGAGGAGCCAAAGGTAATTTTATAGGTCAAGTCCTTGACTGATAATACCAGATACCTACCATACTTCTGAAGCAACCCATGACCATTTCTTTCATCAATGCGGATCCCCATCCCGGCCAGCTCAATGAGATGACCATTCTCATATCTCTACATACTGGTCTCCTTCACTCTGAAACCATTTCATTCCACATAATTCCTTGAGCAATGAATACCACTATTGTGGGCCTATCTTGGCTTCAGCATCACCAGCTAATAATCAACTGGACCTCTCTGGAATTAGTCCAATGGAGTCCCTCCTGTTCTGCCACCTGGCTGACTTCCATTCAATGCCTAGTTTGCTTAGTCAGGGCAGCTACTATGCAAGGACTCCCCCCCACAATACACAGACTACATAGATTTATTCTCCAAACAGCAGGCAGAGACATTACCATCACAATGTCCCTATGACTGTGGTATCGAGCTCCTTCCTGATAAACTGCCCCTACAAGGAAGGGTCTACCCACTGTGCTCACCGGAAACCAAGGCCATGAGTGAATACATTAAAGAAAATCTGACCAGGGCTTTCATCTAGCCCTCCTCTTCTCCCATAGGAGTGGGCATCTTCTTTTAAGCCAACAAAGATGGGACTCTCAGATCTTGCACTGACTAGAGGCCTTAATGCCTTTACCAAGAAAATTCTTTACCCACTGTCATTAATCTCAAATTTGTTCGATCGCCTGCAGGGTGCTAAAATCTTCACCAAGCTAGACTTAAGAGAAGTCTATAATCTCATTCATATGAAACAAGGGGATGACTAGAAAACAGCCTTCAATACCCCATGATGGATACTACAAATACTTGGTTATGCCCTTTGGGCTCTGCAATGCTCTGCTTGTGTTTCAAAACATGGTTAATGAAATCTTCAGGGACCTTCTTTATTCCTATGTTGTGGTCTACTTAGACAAAATCCTCATTTACTCACAGTCCTTGCCATTTCTCTGGGAACATGTGAAATATGTACTTCAATGAGTTCAGGAGAACCACCTCTATAAAAAAAAAACTTGAGAAATGCCTTTTTGAACAAGAGCAACTTTCCTTTCTGGGCTACATCATTTCTTGAACTGTTTTCCTGATTGACCCGGCAAAACAGAAAGCCATCCTGGATTGGCCCCAGCTGGTCAGCCTCCAGGCCTTACAATGCTTCCTAGGATTTACTAATAAGTACCACTAGTTCATTCCTGGGTATTCCACCCTCTCGGCCTCGCTCATAGCCTTGACCATAAAAGGGGAAGATAACCGGAACTAGTCTCAGGAAGCCTTTGTTGCTTTTCAAGTGCTAAAACATGCCTTCTCACATGGTCCTTTGCTGCAACATCCAAACCCTGAAATTTCCTTCATTGTGGAGGTAGATGCCTCTACCCTCAGCTTAGGGGCTGTTTTCAGTCAACACATCACTGAAGGGATCCTCTTACCATGCTCCTTCTTCTCCAAGAAGATTTTCCCAGCTGAAAGAAACTACATGATTTGAGATTGTGAAATCCTGGCAGTAAAATTGGTGTTAGAAGAGTGGTGACACCTCCTAAAGGGAGCTAAGCATTGAATCACAATCTACATGGATCATAAGAACCTGGAGTATCTTCAGCAAGCCCAAAAACTCACCCGCAGGCAGTTCTGCTGGTCCCTCTTCTTTTTCTGCTTTGATTTTGATTCCACTACTGACCAGCAGCAACCATCCTCCAGGCAGATGCACTCTCCCACTCCCTTTTAATGGACGATGTTAAGGAGTCACCCCAATCCCAACACATCATCAATTCTGAAAGAGGCATAATTGTTTCTACTACTTCTGTCCCCATTGGGAAAACAGTTGTGCCCAAGTGGCTCTGGGAAAGAGTCTTAAAGTGGGAGCACGACTATCATGTGAAACACAGAAACATAAAAATGATGGCAGAAAAGGACCAAATGGCCCATCCAGTCTGCCCAGCAAGCTATCATATATCAGTTTCCCATATCAGTTTCCCAGACTGCCAAGGTCAGGGCTCTTGTTGGTTACTGTTTGAGTCCAATTTTCCCTCCACCTCCTATCGTTGAAGCAGAGAGCAATGTTGGAGTTGCATCAAAAGTGTATCAGGATTGTAGGTTAAGGGTAGTAACTGCATCAAGCAAGCTACCCCATGCTTATTTATTATCACAGACAGTACAGTTCAATGTCCTTGCTGGTTGTTGTCTGAATCTAATTTCTCTGTTCTTCATTACCCCCTGCCATTGAAGCAGAGAGCAAAGATGGAGTTGCATCAACAGTATGAAGGCTCATTGGTTAAGGATAGTAAACATCACATCAGCAAGCTATTCCCATGCCTATTTCCCTCCTCTAGCCTTTAGGGATCCACAGTGTTTATCCCATGCCCTTTTGAAATCTTTCAGTGTTTCTGTCTTCACCTCCTTCAGAAGGGCATTCCAGGCATCTACCACCCTCTCTCTGTAGAAATATTTTCTGACGTTGATTCTGAGTCATCCTCCCTGGAGATTCATCTTGTGGCTCCTAGTTCTACTGACCTCCTTCCTACAGAAAAGGTTTGTTGTTGATCATGTATCATTAAAACCCTTCAAGTACCTGAAGGTCTATCATATCTCCCCTGTTCCTCCTAAATATGTATAAATATTTAGGTCCTTAAACCTCTCCTTATAAGTCATTTGATAGAGACCTCCCACCATTTTGGTTGCCCCTCTCTGGACTGCCTCCATCCTGTCTCTGTCCTTTTTGAGGTACGGGCTCCAGAGCTGAACACAGTACGCCAGGTGATGCCTCACCAAGGACCTATACAATGGGATTATCATTTCCTTTTTCTTACTAGATATTCCTTTCTCTATGCAGCCCAGCATTCTTCTGGCTTTAGCTATCGCTTTGTCACATTACTTCACCATCTTCAGATCACTAGACACTATCATCCCAAGGTCTTTCTCCTGCTCCATGCACAGCAGCACTTCACACCCCCCCCCCCCCCCCCCCCCCCCCCGCCAATCGTATACAGTTCTTTCAGATTACCACACTCCAGATGCAAGAGTCTGTACTTATTGGCATTAAAACCCAGTTGCTATATCTTCAACCAAGCTTCCTTAAATTTCACCTCATTCTCTCCACTCCTTCTGGCATGCCACTGTTGCAGATCTTAGTATCATCCACAAATAGATAAACTTTACCTTCTATCCCTTCCACAATGTCACCCTCATAGACAATGAACAGAACTGGTCCCAACACCGATTCCTGTGGTACTCCACTTAACTCTGTTCTTTCTTCAGAGTAGGTTCCATTTACTATCACACGCTGTCTTCTATCCATCAACCAGTTAGTAATCCACACCACAACCTTGGCACCTACTCCCAAGCTTCTCATTTTGTTCATGAGTCTTCTATGCAGGACTGTATCAAAGGCTTTATTAAAATCCAAATAAATCACATTGAGTGTTCCTCCCTGATCCAATTCTCTAGTCACCCAATCAAAGAAATCAATCAGATTCATCTGACAGGACTTTCCTCTGGTGAATCCATACTGTCTCAGATCAAGCAACCGACAAGACTGTAGGTAGTTCACTATCAGCAGTGTCTCCATTAACTTTCCCAACACTGAGCTGAAGCTAACCGGCCTGTAATTTCCAGCCTCCTCTCTGTTCCCACTCTTGTGAACGGGACCACCATCACTCTTCTTCAGTCTCTTGGCACCACTCCCATTTCCAGAGATCTATTGAACAGGTCACTGAGTGGACTCACCAGCACATCTCTGAGCTCCCTCAGTATCTTAGGATGAATCTCATCAGGCCTCATGGCTTTGTCCACTTTAAGTTTTCCTAGCTCTTCCCATACATTCTCTTCCATAAATGGGGTTTTGTCTACTCCAGCCCCATCCACAGCCTTGTTAACCAGTGACGGTCCTTCTCCAGGGTCTTCCTTAGTGAACACTAAACTGAAGTATTTGTTTAATATCTTCACCTTTTCTTTGTCTCCTTCCACACATTGACCCTTCTCACCTTTCAGTTTCACTATACCACTTCAGACCTTTCTCCTTTCTCTGATGTATCTGAAAAATGTTTTGTCACCTCTCTTTATCTCTTTGGCAATCCTTTCTTCCATCTGACTTTTTGCTTTCCTGATTACTTTGTTTGTCTCCCTCAGTTTAACCAGATTTTCTTCCTTGTGTTCCTTTCTGGGATCCTTTATATTTCTTGAATACTGTTCTTTTTCTTTTTATTATATCAGCCACCTCCTTTGAGAACCAGATAGGTTTCTTATTTCTCCTGTTTTTGTTTACTTTTCTAACATATAGATTAGTTGTAGAGATGTGCATTCTTTTCCTATCGCATGTGATATTTAGTGCATTTTGATAAATCCAGGCCTAAGTTCTGTTAGTACAACTTAACACAAAACTAAAAAAATAATGACATTTTGGAGGTTTTTCTTTTGTTTTGTGGTTCCAACAAATAGACATTGTCTATATCATTTTAAATGAATGCACATCCTTATAAACTAATATAAAATAATCAAATTAAATCTCAACACCACAGTTCATAAAGTGCAAAAAACACAATTTCATACTTCCAGTTAGAAATTGCAGAAATGAAACAAATTTAAGCAGCTCTGTCATAACAGCACATTGATATGGTTTTAAGGCAGAGCTGTTTTAATTGGTTGTTTGGCTACAGTTAAATCCTAGTTATTGGAAATACAAACAAGAAACAGCAAGGATAAGGAGATTTGTGTAACTTGAAACTTGATTTCATTACATTTACCTTTCTTAACTGAGACTGCAGAAACATTTTTTTCTTGTTTTGGTTCTGTAAATTTGGAAAAGGAATAGCATGAAAAATGGGTTGCAATAATATTCACTGTCACAAATACGCAGGAGGAAAAGTGCTATTAAAGTTATAAATACAATAACTGTAAAATAGCAATGATATTATCTTACTGCATCCTATAGGGGAGAATGGTGGCCTCCCCCAGCTACAGCCGACCTTCCTGGCATTCCCGGGACAGCGTAGGTGCTACCGACCACCATCTTGCCTTCAGGATCACATAGGAACGCGTATGCACAGGACAGTCTTAGACATGTCATGACGGGAACCTCGGGGGTGTCCCCTCCGCATGACGTGTTCACCCTGCTGTACTTAAGCTGACTGGCCCTGCCTACTGACGAGTTAGCAGGGAGTTCCCTCATTGCTGAATTAGCTTCATCCTTTCGGACTTCCTGTTCCAGCCACTGCACTTTGGCGTGAGATGCTCTGGGTACCCGCTCCTCGGGGGCCTTTCTTTGTCTCTGGCTATCTGCTCCTTGAAGGGCCTTCTGCCTTAGACTGCTGTCTGTTCCTGTTCCCAGGACCTCTTCTGGAACTACCACTCTGTGAGTACCTCGACTCCATGGACTACTTCTACTACCAGCCTCGTCGTGGGACCTCTCCGGTGTACCCCATATGTCGGGCCAGTACCTGGTCATCTCTAAGTGAGGAACTGCTCCGGTGTACCCTGCGCTGCAGGCCACTACCGCACCATCGCCACAGGACCCTCGTTCTATTCCCGTACCTTGGGTCACTATCATACCATCCCGAAGTGAGGGATCCCTCGGTGTACCCTGTGCTGCAGGCCACTACCGCATGACCACTACAGAGAGACTTCATCGGCGTACCCCGCTTCGTGGCCCACTACCGGATTTCCACATCTGAGGTATCCCCCCCTGGGTATACCCCTCTGCTCTGATCTACTTACTTTCTCCTGTAGCCCCCGCTCTGCAGGCTTTGCCTTTCTACCTCTATAATAAAGACTTTGTTCCACAGCTGTGTCTGACATCCGCTGAGACCATGCCTACCGATGGTGAGACTCACAGGGCTCCTCCCTGTGGGTGGTACCACCTCTCACTGTGGCCCAAGGGCCCACACACCTACAAGTCATAACATGCATAGAGATTTTACCTGCATGATTTACATGCATTTTTCCCCTGAAAGTTGGGTTTTAGATATGTAAATTTTGCTCTTTAGTATATCAGCATCTAGAATATTTACAAATCTAAATACAAAACACTGTGTGAAATAAAATAATCAAACTAAAACAATCAAAATATGAATACAACATAACAAATACAAATAGTAATTACTGAAACAAAACAAACTAAAACAGCTCTGTCTTAAAATCACATTGATGATGTTTTAAGACAGAGCTGTTTAATTTGTTTTTTGGTTACAATTAGACCCTACTTACTGTAAATACAAATAGGAGACAGGAAAGACAAGGACATTTCTGGAATTTGAAACTTGATTTCATTTTATTTACCTTTCTTAACTGAGGCTGCAGAAACCTCTTCTTTCCCTCGTTTTGGTTCTGTAAATTTGGTATAGGAATGGCATGAAAAATGGCTTGCAATAATATTCATTGTCACAAATATGAAACAGAAAAATGTTATTAAAGTTATATGTACAAAAAATGTAAAATAGCAATGATATTATCATGCTGCATCCTATTTAAGAAAGGGTTGTTTAGTTAATAAAAATAAAGAGGTCCACACTCAGTGCTAATTGTCTTGCTAAATTCAGACTTGGCAAATAGCAGGATTTAAAAATCCTTCTGTGATCGCCGCCCCTTTGTAGCCAGATAATCTGATAACATTTTATTTCAGGGGTGGGACAGAAGCTTTCTGGGGTAGAGCCACTTATCCAGCTGTTAGTCAAATAAACATCACAATTTTCAGATAACTTTAGGATGGACGAAAAGCAATCTTAAAGCTAGCCAGCTAACTTAAAGATAGACGGGTATATTTGGTGGTGAAGCCATGCTATTGAATGTCCTGCCAAAGAAAGCCAGATAAGTTTAGCCAGCTAACTGTGCAAGCTTCCTAATTGCTAAATAAGGATCTAGAGCTTTCTTATTCATCTGAATGCATAGAATCATACAAAAATGGTTTCTAGGGCCAAAAGGGAAACTGAATTGTTTAACATGAAAGATATTTTAATAGGGTTGGATCTAATGAAGAAACACCTTCAAGATCATTATAGATCAAAGAGTACACTATTATTAAAAAAATATTGTCCAAAATTAGTCAGTTGTACACTGTTCTCAGCTAATTGCATAAGTTGTTTTTGTTCTTTTTAATAAAGGCCAGTGTGCAATGTTAATCTGCATTCCACCACACAGTTTCTGAAATACTAGCATAAATCTCTGCATGCCCAGTTACACACACAAATGGTGTACCAATGATAGTTTTGAAAGTGGGACTCTATAGGTCTGAATTCAAATACTTTCACATGTATAATTTGCTTTACAAAATTCTCCGAGGGGGGGAGAGTAGTTGTGCACATAAAATTGCATGAGTAATTTACTTAGGAATGTATTTTTATGTGCACAAAAAAATGAGGCATTCCAGGGTGCAGGGAAATCATTACACATACACTTTCAATTTTCAGAAGTACGTGTATAAATGTACATGCACGCATTTACTCCTCCTAGTGAGGAACTCCGGTCATCAGAAGCATTGCTTGGTGGCATAATTAAAGAGAAATAAAAATGTTAAATGCTTATTAGGATACTTAGCTGGCAGAAATACTACCACTATTCTTAGTATTAAAGAGAAGAAAGAAGGGAATGTGAAGTTGATGTCATTGATCTGGACAAAAATAAAGTTAATGTAGTATAGGAGAAATTCAGGGAATTTGGAAATGGATTTGGACAGCAGGACCATAGCAACCTTTGAAGTATTTCTAGTTTATGGTAGGGTAAAGAAGACTATGTCACATCAATAAATTTGCAAAGACAAATAGAGAGCCAACGGTAACCCCAAAAAGATAATACAGACAAAAGGGAACTCAAAAGAAGAAAAACTCTTATACGGTCAGCAGAAAATAAATTGTAAATTTTCAAATTAAAGGAAAGGTGTCAGTAAGCCAACTCAGGCAAGGACCATCCAGACAGTTTGATCATTCACCTTGGTCTAGTGTCCAATTACTTTTTAAACATTTTTTAGCAGATAAAAATCCTAACAGTCTGAATTACTAATCACCATATCCAGCATGGCTAGTGTTTTGCTGTAGTCATCTTCAGGGGTGCAGTTTATAAATTTTAAGACTGTTGTCTGTAACATTTTATTTATTTAGATTTTTATATTCTATGTTTTGTAGCACATCAGGAGTAGCCTCGTGGTTACTGCAGTAGGTTATAAACCAGGAGACCAGGGTTCAAATGCCATTGTTGCTCCTTATGACCATGGGCAGTTCACTTTACCCTCCATTGCCTCAGGTACAAACTTAGGGTTAGATTCATCAAAGTATTGCATGCTATAGGAAGAGGGATGTGTTTTATGATAATAGCCTATTTATTACAATGTGTGCTATCTTAGTGCTTCACATAGATATTACTGCAGAGTACAATAACATTTTTGCACTTTAAAGTAATGCCGCAATTATTGCAGTTCCTACCTGCAACCACTGGAGAGAGAGAGAGAGAGAGGCTGACTAGCTATAAGGTGCTTTTAGTAGTTAGCTATTTATATCTCTATAGGAGGCCTAAATAGTAACTTGAGGTGAGGTTTAGCTAGTAGTGTAGAAGTTAGGGACAACTTTGACATGCAGAGTGAGATGTACAAACAGAACAGTATTTTATTTATTTATTTTATATACCGTCAATCTGTAGGTCAATCTAGATGCTGTACAATAAATCATAAATAGATAAAATGTACAAATAAAAATAACATTATTAAAACCGATTAGTAAAAAATATAAACAAGAAGTATATTACATTCAACTTTTTGAAATAAAACTAATAAATAAAACTAATAAATCAATAAAGTAAAAACAAGTAAAACAATGTAAAATAAAAATTAAAAGAAAGAAAACAGCCTAGCGAGGGACTCATCAAACAAGGCGATCAATTCTCTGCCAATAGATCATATGCATTTCTGAATAGTAATGTTTTCAGATTTAAAAAAAAATATTTAATGTCCTTTTGTAACCTGAATTAATCTGGTAAAGAGTTCCATAATTTGGGACCTGCGACTGAGATAGCTCATTCTCTTACTTCAGAATAGTACACTCTTGTGAAGATTTGATGTCCTTCAGTGTAAGGAAATTCACACAAAGATGAGATTTATACAATGTTTTCTCAACCTAGCTTGATGTTACCCAGGTAGAGAGTCCATCAAGCTAGGTTGAGAGATCATTGTACAAATCTCATCTTTGTGTGAGTTTTCTCTCTCCGAAGGACATCAAATCTTCACAAGACTGTGCTGTGCTGTTTGTACATCTCACTCTACATGTCAAAGTGGCCCCTAACCCCTACACTACTACCTAAACCTCACCTCAAGTTACTATGTGGGCCTCCTATAGTAGCATAAATAGTTGCTTACTATAGCACCACTCCCAGAGGCTTTCTCTTTCTCTCCTTCTCCCCCACCCCATCACAAGGCCCCTCCCCACTCCAAAAATGTTCAAAGCACAATTTGCAAAATGGGCATAATACACAGCTTAACACCAATAAAAAAGGTATAGTTATTTTCAGCATTAAAACTGTGCAATATGGCTTTGCACAGCCAGCCCACTTTTCCAAAAATCTCACCCAACTCCTCTCCTTTTAAAAATTAACATCACGCCATGCATTATGGTGCTTTTCGCATGCAAAAAGGCCATAATGCAAGTTGGAAAATAACCCCCTAAATTTGTAGCTGAGGCAATGGAGGGTAAAGTGGCTTGCCCAAGGTCACAAGGAGTGACAGTGGGACTTGCATACTGGTCTCCTGGCTTATAGCCCACTGCCCTAACCACTAGGCTACTCCTCCACTCCATATAATGTAATCATGTGTAGAGTTAATAATGTATCACAAGATAAATTAGAAAAAACAGAATTCATGTTTGGTAGCTCATTATGAAGAATTTCATCATTTCTTTGATGAGTTACACTTTTGTGTTATTGATCAAGAGTCTCCACATTGGTCTGAAGGTGACTTAAATTATCAGCTGTTGCAGTTAGAGCAAAAATGGATTTACAAATTACATTCTTTTGGATCTGATGGATTAAATGATGACCTAGACCTAAGTGTTTCTTGGGATGATTCCTCTGATTTGACATCATGATACTTACTTACCATTGTTCCTCAGATGATCCTCCATTTAAGCACATATTACATGATTTTTTACATTAAAAACAACCCTGGATCCCTCCATTGCCTGCTACACATTTTCCTAAAACCATTGGTCCGGTAAGAATGATACTTCTGGCTTGTAGATATGTACTTCATTAATTTATTTTGTGATGCATTATTAACTCTATATACAGTTATGTTACAGACAGCAGTCTTAAAATTTATAAACTGCACCCTGAAGAAGCTGGTTTCAAGGGAACACTGGCCATGTTTGGCTCGGTGATTAGTAATTCAGACTGTTGGGATTTTTATCTGCTAAAAAGATGTTTAAAAAATAATTGGATATTAGACCAAGGCGGACATCAATAGATTCAACACATGGGAAAAAAAACCTCATATTATAAGGACAGTTTGGGATATTTTGGAAATTGGGTCTGTAAATGGCTAAACTGAAGTGAGGGAAACATGATTGTTGACCAGTACCAGCCGCGGCGAACACATCTCACCCATCCTCAGGAACCTACATTGGTTACCAGTGAATTTCAGAATTCTATACAAATCAATCACCTTAATTCACAAAACCATCCATCATCAACTTCAACTCGACCTGGAAATCCCATTCAAACTCCACTCCTCTAACAGACCAACTAGAGATATTCACAAAGGCACTCTGAAATTTCCCCCCACTAAAGCCTCACGCCTCTCTACGACCAAAGACAGAGCTTTTTCGATAGCAGGCCCATCTATCTGGAATAGCATCCCATCAAATCTCAGATTGGAGCCTTGCCTTTTAACTTTCAGAAAAAGACTTAAAACCTGGCTCTTTCATCAAGCCTTCGCCGATCCATCAGACAACCGCTAGTTGTCCTCAATCTTACCCGGTCTGGCATTTATACTCACGAACAATGGACTCTGACACTTCCAGGTTAAAGCACCTTTTAAGCTTTTAACCCGTACGCTCTATGGTAACACTCTATATTTATTTCCTGCCTTATCTTCTTTCCAGCTTGTTGCAAGCTTCCAAGTTCTCTCCCTGTTGATTGTAACTTTGACTTATTCCTACCTACTGTTATCTATCGTTTACTTGAATTGTTACTCCAGTTATACCCTTGTTAAATGTAAACCGATCCGATATGGTTATTTACTATGAAGGTCGGTATAAAAAACTGTTAAATAAATAAATAAATAAAATGATCTGAGTTAGGATGTGCATGCATAGGAAACAAATGTATAAAATGTGACAAATGAGGCCATGTTCATTTCATTGGTGATCCCCCCAAAACTAGGTTGGGAGGGTAGTATATGGAAGCTCATTAAGCTGGTCTGTTATCTCTGACAAACTAATCAAGTTAGTAGAGAAAATCAGAAAAGTGAGGATCTTATCTATATGTTAAAGGATGTCAAGGGATGCAGGTATGAGGTTTTTACAGAGAGATGACAAGGCATGGGTACCTGGAAGGCTAAAAGAACAAATACGCATAGTCTAGCTAATAACATTTCATAATTGCTAGCTCTGATGACTAAGGTAGATCTATATAGTGTTGCTATAACAGAGATAGGGGCAGATTTTAAAAGCCCTACGTGCGCCGAGCCTATTTTGCATAGGCCCGGCGACGCGCACAAGCCCCAGGACGTGCATATGTCCCGGGGCTTGAAAAAATGGGCAGGGCATGGGTGGAACGGGGTGGATTAGGGGCGTGGCCAGAGGCCTCTGTAGGGTCTCTAGGTTGGGGGATTGCGCACCGGCACTTGGCCGGCGCGCACAACCTACACCTGCCCAGAGGCAGGTGCAACTTGCATAACAAAGGTATGGGGGGGGTTTAGGTAGGGCTGGGGGACAGGTTAGGTAGGGGAAGGAAGGGGAAGGTGTGGGGGGGGGGGGGGTGGAAGGAAAGTTCCCTCTGAGGCCACTCCGATTTCAGAGCGGCCTCGGAAGGAACAGGGAAAGCCATCGGAGCTCCCTAAGGTCTCAGTGCGTGCAAGATGCACAAGTGTGCACCCCCTTGTGTGCGCCGACCCCAGATTTTATAATATGCGTGCGCCTGCGCGCACATGTTATAAAATCGGGTGTAGATACTAAAATCTGGCGCTTATTGTTTAATGATGAATCTGTCAACTCGAAGGTGTCCATACCAGACTACAATAAGATCAGAAAGAATGCAGAAAATGGGAAAGAAGCACTTTACATAAAAATATGAAAACAATTGAAATGCAGAAGGTATAGGAATATGAAGAGGTACTGTGAATCACCTTGGAAAAAGAGGATGGCACTTCCATCTACAATAGAATGATATACTAACCTCTCAAAGCTTTTTCAGATAAGCTAAATTTAGAATAGAGTTACAGTACCAATCTTGGTACAGTGGGAATGAAGCAAAGAAGAATTTTGCTGGAAAGATAGAAAATGTCAACAGTGTACAAGGATAATGTGCTGGACTAATGATCTGCTTGCTAAACAACAGCAGTAAAGCTTGACAATTTAAGCTGCCTGTTGTAATACCTTACTTTTTGCAGACAAAAGCATTCTAAGAACTACTCCATGAAGCTTGCATACTCAAATCTTGCAGGATACACAAGCTATAGGCAAATGCTTGCATTTTACATACTTGGCAGATCCTTGGACATACGTCTTTGTTTTATTTCCTCAGTTATGTCTGTGCAAAAACAGAAGATTGATATGCATAAATATATAATATATAAATATTCATGTTTAAGATTACTTGGCAGTCTGGATGACCTCAGTCAGTTGTAAATTTTGTTTGATTGTACTTGATTTGCTATCAAAATCACAAATTCTGAAACTTGAACACAATAAATCAGAAACCACTCAAAGCATCCATTAATAATCTGTAGAGGCATGAAGTTGAAAGGAAAGTGTTTATACAGCTCATACTTTCCTGAAGCTCATCTGCAATGGAGATATCCGGAAGTGAATACAGTTATAGCATCTTAACTTCCACCTCTCTGACAACTGTTAAGACTTAGCAGGTTACAACAGTAAACATCAAATTGATGCTTATCAAAATGTATTAATTGTTAGTAATCCATAAAAAGATAACATCTGAAATATTATAATATTAAATTATAGAATCAAATACAATTCTCAAAGCATTTCCAGATAAGCTCATTTCCACACAGAGATGTGTTACAAGGGTTTGTGTAGAGAGAATGAAACAAAGAATAACTTCAGTAGAAAGACAGAAAGAAGCAACAGGACAAAACAATCATTGGCTGGCCAAATGATCTACTAGATAGCGGAATCCAAGCTGTTAAATGGTGAGATAAGCTAAAAGAATTTTCCCTTTTAAGGACTGAACCATTAAGGGTTGGGTTTTTTCCCATAGACACAGATTGGGAGAAAACATTTGGGGGACAATTGTTAAACTGCATTGCGCCAATGTCCATAGATAATTTTAACCTATGACCTTTTCACCAATTTTCAATGGAGAAGCACATGTGTAGAGCAAATGCAAAATGTTAGCAACATTGAGTGAGGCCAATTTTATGAGAGCTAATTTATACATGTAAATCATTGCTGGCCCACATAAATGGCTTGAAAATTCCTTCTTAATGAATTACACCCTATGGGGTAAATTTTCAAAGTAAGAGAGCCACTGGCGCTAGATTAATGCCTTTGAAAATTTCCTTCTGCTAAATTTAGTGACCTCTAATTTTTAAGTGGATACATTTTCGCTTCTCAAATTTTTGGTAATCCAGGTTTAGGGAATAAAGGGCTGGATTTACTAATACCACAAGGCATAGTGAATCCTGCGGTAATAGGGGGCAGGGGGCGAAATGGGGGGGGGGAGACGGTCCTGCGATAGCCGGCAGTGATCGCACCTCCGCGGTGTGATCGCTGACAGCCTCGCGTCAAATAACTACACCATAAAAGATGTAATTATTTGGTGCGAAACTGACAACTATAAAGGTGCTTACCTTTCGCTGTCAGCGTGGCATCAGTCCCGGTACGGCCCCGACTCCGCCCCCATCTTGGTATCGCACGCGATAAGGGACTTTTCACATGCGAAACATCCCTTATCGTGTGCGATCCGCTTGGTAAATGACTCCCAAAGTTTGTTAGCTAGTGCTAATTTTCAATGTTTGGCAGCTAACCCAACTGTATAAACTTTGGCATAAGAATAGTGCGTATAAATATAATCTACTGATATAACCCCTTCCTCTCCCCAAGCCCTGATCTAAAGAATGAACTCCCTCAGCCATTGAGCTCATGTATTTCCCTCCAATGCCCCAGAGTAAAAATCAAACACTCCCTTGCTCCCCCCCCCCCCCCCCCCCCCCCCACCAAACCTCAGGGCAAAATGCAAACCCTCTCCAATTCTTCCACTACTCAACTGTAAAAAGAAACTTGCCCCATTGAAGTCCCAATGTAAAAAGCATTAAGTTAATAATTTCCTGGTTCACTGAAAACCCTGTTGGAAAAAGTAAACTTTTCCCTACCCCAAGGTACTATTGAACTCTGAAATCCCTCCAGCTTTGAGAAAGAAGGAGATATACTTTCCTCCTTACTGCTCCAGTACTGAAAGCAAATTTAATAATTGGGGTGGATGAGGAATTGCTGAGACCAGGAAGGAGAACATAAGAACATAAGAACATGCCATACTGGGTCAGACCAAGGGTCCATCAAGCCCAGCATCCTGTTTCCAACAGTGGCCAATCCAGGCCATAAGAACCTGGCAAGAACCCAAAAACTAAGTCTATTCCATGTTACCATTGCTAATGGCAGTGGCTATTCTCTAAGTGAACTTAATAGCAGGTAATGGACTTCTCCTCCAAGAACTTATCCAATCCTTTTTTAAACACAGCTATACTAACTGCACTAACCACATCCTCTGGCAATAAATTCCAGAGTTTAATTGTGCATTGAGTAAAAAAGAACTTTCTCCGATTAGTTTTAAATGTGCCCCATGCTAACTTCATGGAGTGTCCCCTAGTCTTTCTATTATCCGAAAGAGTAAATAACCGATTCACATCTACCCATTCTAGACCTCTCATGATTTTAAACATCTCTATCATATCCCCCCTCAGCTGTCTCTTCTCCAAGCTGAAAAGTCCTAACCTCTTTAGTCTTTCCTCATAGGGGAGCTGTTCCATTCCCCTTATCATTTTGGTAGCCCTTCTCTGTACCTTCTCCATTGCAATTATATCTTTTTTGAGATGCGGCGACCAGAATTGTACACAGTATTCAAGGTGCGGTCTCACCATGGAGCGATACAGAGGCATTATGACATTTTCTGTTTTATTCACCATTCCCTTTCTAATAATTCCCAACATTCTGTTTGCTTTTTTGACTGCCGCAGAACACTGAACTGACAATTTGATTGTGTTATCCACTATGACGCCTAGATCTCTTTCTTGGGTTGTAGCACCTAATATGGAACCCAACATTGTGTAATTATAGCATTGGTTATTTTTCCCTATATGCATCACCTTGCCCTTATTCACATTAAATGTCATCTGCCATTTGGATGCCCAATTTTCCAGTCTCACAAGGTCTTCCTGCAATTTATCACAATCTGCTTGTGATTTAACTACTCTGAACAATTTTGTGTCATCTGCAAATTTGATTATCTCACTCGTCGTATTTCTTTCCAGATCATTTATAAATATATTGAAAAGTAAGGGTCCCAATACAGATCCCTGAGGCACTCCACTGCCCACTCCTTCCACTGAGAAAATTGTCCATTTAATCCTACTCTCTGTTTCCTGTCTTTTAGCCAGTTTGCAATCCACGAAAGGACATCGCCACCTATCCCATGACTTTTTACTTTTCCTAGAAGCCTCTCATGAGAAACTTTGTCAAATGCCTTCTGAAAATCCAAGTATACTACATCTACCGGTTCACCTTTATCCACATGTTTATTAACTCCTTCAAAAAAGTGGGGGAAAGCGTTTGTTTTTTATATTGAAGCTTTGGGAGAGCTGGGGGAAGGTTTGTTTTTCTTTTTTTTATATAGGTGCTTTGGGAGAATGGAGAAATAGTTTACCTTTTACAGTTGGGATTGCGGAGGGGGGCAGGGCTTACACATGGACTTTAAAGTTGAGAAGGGAAGGCTTTTTTTAATGGATCTACCTACCTAACTTTAGGATTTAGGCAAGTAGATTCACTCTAATGTGCATGTTATCAGTAAGCTATGTAGTTGCCAAACAGCCTGCAATGTTTTAATCAGCTAAATAAACTAAGGATAATTTTCAGTCACAACCTAGCCAGCTAAGTCATGGCTGAAAATCCACTTATAGATAGTTGACTGTCTTAACCAGTCAGTGAGCCTCTGAACATTGACAGAAAGGGTCTATGGGAAAGATGCTTAATCTGGTCCATGCTAGGTTGTTATTCTAAAAGGATGTGGGATACACAAGTCATAAGCAAAATACAGCGCATGTACTTAACATACTTAGCAGATTCTTCAACACATTTGTTTCTTTTAGTCTCTCAGTTTTAACTGTGGAAAAAAGAAGGAAAGCAATAAGTGTACCCTATTTTTTAAAAAATAGTTCATTGTTTAAATCACATGTGAATCATGTTGCTTCTATGTCAAAAAGTAAAACATCATCATTGGCTTCAGAGCAAAAAGTCCTGCTTATATGTTCAATAGATTGTGATGAAAGAAAGAAAGAGTTTTCATGTTCCAGAAAAAAGACCCAAGCAGGCCATCTAGTCTGCCCAACACATATTTTTTAAATGATTTATTTTATTTTATTCTTATGGTAACTGTTGCTCTATACAGTTACCCTAGTCAAAATGGGCTTCCCTTTTCTTTGTCTCCGTCATTTAGCCACTAGGAATTCTCTTTGTTTAGGCATTTTTGAATTCCATTACCATATGTTTACTCACCACCTCCACTGGGAGGGCAATCCAGGTATCCACCATCCTTTTTGTGAGGAAATACTTCCTGACGTTGGTATTGGCTCCCTGGGAACTTCATATTATGACTTCTTGTTCTAGAGCTTTCTTTCCCTTGCAAAAAGTTTGATTGTTGTGTGTTATTAATACTTTTCAGGGATTTAAAAGTCTGTATCATATCATCCGTGTTGCTCCTTTCCTCCAGTGTATACATATGTAGGCCCTTCAGTCTCGTCTCAAAGCTCTTTTGGTGCAGACCCCACACCATTTTGGTTGCCTTTTTCTGTATCAATTCCATCCTCTCTATCCTTTTTGAGATATGGTCACTAGAACTGAACACAGTACTCCAGCTGAGGCCTCACCAATGACCTATACAGAGCATTAGCATGTCCTTTTTCCTATTGCTTATGCCTCTTTCTATGCATCCTAGAATCCATCTGGCCTTAGCTATTGCCTTGTCACACTGCTTCACCACCTTTAGATTGTCAGACACTATCATCCCAAAGTTTCTGTCCCAGAGAGACATTTATTCCTTACATCAGACATCTGTCCCCCATCATGTACAGCTCCTTTGGTTTTCTTCACCCAAATGCATGACTCTGCACTTCTTGGCATTGAATCATAAGAAATTGCCATGCTGGGTCAGACCAAGGGTCCATCATGCCCAGCATCCTGTTTCCAAAAGAGGCCAAACTAGGCCACAAGAACTTGGCAATTACCCAAACACAAAGAAGATCCCATGCTACTGATTCAATTAATAGCAATGGCTTGGCTATTCCCTAAGTAAACTTTGATTAATAGCAGTTAATGGACTTCTCCTCCAAGAGCTTATCCAAACCTTTTTTGAACCCAGCTACACTAACTGCACTAACCACATCCTCTGACAACAAATTCCAGAGCTTTATTGTGCGCTGTGAAAAATAATTTTCTCCAATTAGTCTTAAATGTGCTACTTGCTAACTTCTTGGAATGCCCCCTAGTCCTTCTATTATTCGAAAGTGTAAATAACCGATTCACATCTACTCGTTCAAGACCCCTATCATATTCCCCCTCAGCTGTCTCTTCTCCAAGCTGAACAGCCCTAATCTCTTCAGCCGTTCCTCATAGGGGTGCTGTTCCATCCCCTTTATCATTTTGGTTGCCCTTCTCTGTACCTTCTCCATCGCAACTATATCTTTTTTGAGATGCGGCGACCAGAATTGTACACAGTATTCCAGGTGCGGTCTCACCACGGAGCGATATAGAGGCATTATGACATTTTCCGTTTTATTAATCATTCCCTTTCTAATAATTCCTAACATTCTGTTTGCTTTTTTGACTGCTGCAGCACACTGAGCTGACAATTTTAAAGTATTATCCACTATGATGCCTAGATCTTTTTCCTGGGTGGTAGCTCCTAATATGGAACCTAACATCATGTAACTACAGCAAGGGTTATTTTTCTCTATATGCAACACCTTGCACTTGTCCACATTAAATTTCATCTGCCATTTGGATGCCCAATCTTTCAGTCTTGCAAGGTCCCAACTGCCAAACCTTCAACCACTCCTAAAGTTTTCTTACATTGCTTTTATTCTCTGTACTCCTTCTGGTATGTCTACTCTATTGCAGGTCTTAGTGTCATCTGCAAAAAGACAAACTTTACCTTCTAATCCTTCTGCAATATCGCTCACAAAGATATTGAACAGAACTGGTCCCAGAACTGATCAATGATTCACTTTTCCCTCCTCAGAGTAGGTTCCATTTATGATTACTCGCTGTTCTCTGTCAGTCAACCAATTTCTTTCTTTTTTTTAAATTTGTTTTTATTGAGGCACAGAACACAAAGCAATGCATAACAGAAACAGCCACAGTAACCATTTTGGCTCATAACACTGTTGCGCCCCCTACCCACAGTTCCATGGACAGGGCCTTCCCTTCACGGCCCTGTGCCACCACTGACGCTACTCTTCACGGCCCTGGGAGGCCGCCGTCGAAACCTGGCCTCGCGGCCCGGACTGCTGCTGCCTTCACAGCAGGGAGGAAGTCGGGGCCCTACCCCTCCTCTGTAGCTGGAGCCACCGCTGGATGCCACTTCCCTCGCAGTCGTTCGAGGCTGCTGATGAATATCGACCTCGTGGCTGGGCTCTGCCTTCAGGCTTTGCCCCTTGGCCTGGCAGGAATGCCACCGACTCTGCCTGCCTCGATCCCTCTTACACGGCTGGGACGCCACCTCCTCAGCCTGCCTCTTAATGTGCAGGCTGCTGTCCAAGGTCCTGTAGTCTGTTCCAGGCCTTCCTTAGGTGCGCGGCCGCGCCTCTTCATTCCTTTTAAAGGGCCAGTGACAGGAAGTGGCCACGACCCCACCGACATCCAGTCTCCGCCTCCTTCCTGGGTCTGCCCTATAAAAGGGGCTTTGCTTCATTCCTCCGTTGTCTTCGCATCTATCCAGAAGCTCCTGAAGACTTCTCTTCAGTCTGATGCCTATTCCATGTCCTGAGGTCCATTCCATGTCTTGACATCTGTGACTCTTCAGGCTGATGCCTGTTTCATGTCCCGAGTTCTGTTCCATGTCTTGACGTCGGTGACTCTTCAGCCTGATGCCTGTTCCGAGGTCTGTTCCATGTCTTGACGTCTGTGACTCTTCAGCCTGATGCCTGTTCCATGTCCTGAGGTCTTTTCCATGTCTTGACGTCCGTGACCCTTCAGCCTGATGCCTGTTCCATGTCCTGAGGTCCATTCCAATTCTTGACATCCATGACTCTTCAGCCAGATGCCTGTTCCATGTCCTGAGGTCCGTTCCATGTCTTGATGTCCGTGACTCTGAACCCTGATGTTTGTTCCATGTCCTGATGTCTATGCTCCATGAGTCCATTCTAAGATGTCCGTGAGTCTATTCCAAGATGTCCGTGACTCTGTTCTAAGATGTCCATGACTCCATTCCAGAGAGACATCCGTGACTCCATTCCAGAGAAATGTCTGTGACTCCATTCCAGTTATGTCCCAGCTCCTTGATGTTCCAAGTCTCCTTGATTTTATTTATTTATTTATTTATTTATTTATTTGCAGTTTTTATATACCGACATTTGTTTAGTAACCTCACATCGATTCACAATTAACAGAAACATTGCAACTGTGCTAAATAAAACGAACATTTGCAATAGTGCTTTACAATAAATTTATGAACGGTGGGGGGGAACAGTAGAACAATGAATGAGAAACGTAAAATAAATAATGGTACATTGATATTTTGCTGAACTTATAGGTCTATAAATAAATGGAATTAAATTTTAATATAAAGTTGGGAAAAGGAAAAATTAGGTAGGGGAGAAAGGAGTCTGGTAGAAATCTTATATACAAATGATAGGATTGGATGTCAAAACAAATTAGGTGTAAAGAAATAGAACTCGGGTTATTCTCTTCAGTAGATTAGCACGCAAGGTTGAGAGAATAAGAGGAGAACGTAAAGGTTAAGTATAAGCCTGTAGAAAAAGCCATGTTTCAATTTTTGTTTAAAATGTATTGGGCATTTTTCTTGACGTAACTCCGGTGTCATATTATTCCAACAGCTCGGCTCGGCTATGGTTATCGCACTGTCACGGTGCCTGGCTGTGCACTAATGTGTGTGGCATGTACACAGAAGCTGCTTGCTTGTAAGCACAAAAGAGGCAGACTCCTTGGGCACTTGACTGCACAGACCCAGCCTGTTAAACTGCCCAGTGAAGCCCAGTGCACTGAGAGACTAAGTCATTGGAATTAAAAAAAAGCAGGAATTTTTGTCACTCCAGAAAAATGGATGAAATTGAAAATAATATTTATTTATTTATTTAAAACTTTTATATACCGGTATTAGTATGCATACATCATACCGGTTTACAATGTAACTTTAAAGGCAGAAATTACAATGAACAGGGAGGGCGAACAAGGAGGAGTATACAAAGAGCAGGAGGTGGAGGAATTAAAGCAATAAATAAAACTGCAACGGACTATTTACAGGAATATACAAGGCGCAGGCAAGATACTTGCGGAAGTCAGTGTACTTAATCAGGGTAGGCTTGTCAGAAGAGCCATGTTTTAAGTTTTTTTCTGAACTTGGCGTAACATGGTTCTAGCCTGAGAGTGGTAGGGAGGGCGTTCCATTGTTTAGGGCCTGCAATGGATAGTGCACGGTCCCTAGTAGAGGAGAGGTGGGCTTTTTTCAAAGGGGGAACGGAGAGGGTGCCTTTGTTGACAGTGCGAGTGGGTCGTTCAGTGCGTATAGGACGAAAGGGTTCATCCAACCAATTGGAATTGTGCGAGTGGATAGACTTGTGCACTATGGTTAGACTTTTGAAGAGAATTCGGGATGCGATGGGGAGCCAATGGAGTTCTTTGAGTATAGGGGTAATGTGATCAGCTTTCCTTGAGTTGGTGATGACCCTGGCGATGGCATTCTGGAGCATTTGTAAGGGCTTGGTGGTGGAGGAGGGTAGGCCGAGGAAGAGGGCATTACAGTAGTCCAGCTTTGAGGAAAGGGTGGCTTGGACGACGGTACGGAAGTCATGATAGTGGAGGAGGGGTCTGAGTTTCTTCAGGATGTGAAGCTTGAAGAAACCTTCTTTGAGGATGGAGTTGATCTGTTTTTTGAGATTGAGTTGTTGATCTATGATAACCCCAAGGTCTCTTACTGTGGGTTGGGGTGTTATGACGTTGAAAGCTGGATCGTTGGAGATTGGTGGTTTGGGAGGGAGGTGAGGAGAGATATATCTCTCCAAGCCAGCCCAACACCCTAAATGGTGGTCAGTGCTAGCTGACCTAGCACAGCTTCTCTTCTCAGTCAGAGATGACCAAAATAAACAGCTTGAAAGAAACATGACTAGCTGTAGCTGACCCTGGCACTGCAGCAAAACAAAGAATAATTTTCTTTCCTTTACTAGTAGCCTATCTCTCTTTACTAGTAGCCTCCTCCCTCTTCCACCCAGCCCACCTCCCCACAGCATCGCTGGAAATAAGTGTGTGGCTCCTTGTGCTGATGTTTATATACTGCTGGCTCATCAGTAAAATCAACAGAGAGCACTGAATGACAGCGCTATTGGCTGCATTCAGTGCAGCTCAGAAAATGTCAGCGCGGATACGCTGCATTCCGGTATCCATGCCGACCTGTCCGACCCTTTCCTGTGAGTCACTGTGACTCATAGGAAAGGGTCAGACAGGTTGGCATGGTTACCGCAGGGGCGCTGGCATTTTGTACAAATCATAGGTAGCAAGTAGCTAATGGGGGCGAAGAAAAGCGCGCGCCGCTGGGCGCACCGAATTAAACAGATAATACGTTAAATACGTGGGGAGTCGCAATGCGTTTCGCCTCCCCACGTATTTAACGGATAGGACAAAATATGTCGCGGATCGCCAATACATCGAAAACGGATGCACACCCCTAGAAATCTATGGGTACAGAGAAAACTTATAGGACATCAGTAAATTTAAGCATTTAGATAAGGACCTTCATACCACCCCGTGGATGCTGAATAATTATGCCATTCAGTATTTTCACCACTTGGGATATCCTATTCATGAGACTCACTGAACGATGTCTCCATGAAAGCTTATAATATCCAAGTCCGCCTCCATCATCACAGCTCGCAAATCTGGAGCTTTGTTGTTCCGACTGTGAGTGTTTGTGCACAGAGCTTTCCAGTTATTTTCCCTTGTCTTGCTGCTCTTCCCAGACACTTCAGCTGCATTTCAACCTAAAAGTGGACTCATTTTGTTCTTTTCTCCAGCCACTTTGTATATTTGTATGCATTGGGAGAAACATTTCAATCCTATTGACTTCCTTCTGCCATCCCCATCCTTTAGTTTAAATGCCTGATGGCATATGTTTTAAATTTCTCATTTAGGATCCTTTTTCCTGCCATGGACAGATACAGGTCATCTTTGTTGTACAGATGTTTATTATTCCCTGCTCCAATCCCTAATGCATCCAAGTCCTTCTTTACCCCAAATTTTGAGCCAAGTATTGTCTATATGACCTAACCTTTCCAAAAAGGCAACAGCTGCCCAAGCTGCTTCCCCAGATTCTGGAAATCTCTCTTTACTTCTTGGAAGCTGCTTCTAGCAAAGTCATTTGTTCCCAGATGGATGATAACATCAGTTTTATATTCCTTACTTTCACCCTTATTGGCGCAGCAATCTGGTTTGTATTTCTGCCTATTGAAGACCCTGGAAGGCATTTAACTACTCTGTGTCTCTCAAAATGTGTCCTCAAGTTATTGCCTCTAATGACGGAGTCCCCCAGCAGGAGCAGCTTTCTGTTAGCGTGCTTGGTAGCATTTTGTAGTGTCATTTGGACTCTACTGAATTTGTCTCCCAGCAGAGGGGTCATTTTGTTTTGATCCTTGATGGCATTATGAGGTTTCAGCATGTCTTGAGGGTCTCTCTTTTCAGATACCAGTTTCCATTTTTGGAGAATTTTCATTCTATAGAGAAGAAAAGCTGTTATGGATGGGTGTCATTTAGGAAGGTGGGTGTCACAACCCTTACCCTTCCAGAACTCACTGTAAAACATTTATCCATGGGTTCCTGAATCCTCTGTGGGAGTGGGGGCAGATATTCTGGATGTTGCACAGTTGGGGAGGGTTGTTTTTTTTTTTAAACAAAAACATTTCCTTTTTCAGTTGAGTCAACTCTTTATGGCAGAAAGCTAAAGGCAAATAGGCTAATTCTGGAGCTTCCAGATGGTCTGCCTTAGGACCAAGGCACTACAATTGTTACTGAGAATAGCAGCCATGTGTACATTTGTTTTACTAAAGAAAATCTGTATTGTGATAAGTAATTTCTGAATACCTTGCTTACTACCCAATTTTAAGTACCCTTGTACAAGTGCCCCCATCCCTATAAGAAAAACAAGCCTAATGGTGGGTGGGAGGGCTTTCAAGTATCAGATCACCTTAAACCCCAAACTAATGGGGTAATTTACCAAAGTGCTATATGGTGTTTTTGCATGCAAAAAATGCCAAATGGCTCACAGTTTTGCAAAGTGGCCAGCTGAGCTATCAAGGAGGAGAGGGAGAGAGAAAGAAAGAGAGAGAGAGAGAAAGACTAGCCATGATGTCCTTACACTAAATTTGTATTTATATCTCTATGGGAGGCCCACCTAGTAACTCGAGGTGAGGTTTAGGTATTAGTGCAGGGGTTAGTGGCCACTTTGACATTCAAAGTGAGAAGTACAAACATAATCTTTGGGCGAGTTTCCTCACTCTGAAGGTCATCAAATCTTCACAAGAGAGCACTGTTCTGTTCGTACGTCTCATTTTGAATGTCAAAGTGGCCCCTAACCCCTACACTAATACCTAAACCTCACCTCAAGTTACTAGGTGGGCCTCCAGAGATATAAATACTAGGGATGTGAATCGTTTTTTGACGATTTAAAATATCGTCCGATATATTTTAAATCGTCAAAAATCGTTAGAGCCGCGATACAATAACAATTCCCCCGATTTATCGTCAAAAAATCGTAAATAAGGGGGAGGGGAAGGGGAGGGCGGGAAAACCGGCACACTAAAACAACCCTAAAACCCACCCCGACCCTTTAAAATAAATACCCCACCCTCCCGAACCCCCCCAAAATGCCTTAAATTACCTGGGGTCCAGAGGAAGGGTCCCGGTGTGATCTTTTACTCTCGGACCTCGGACCTCCGTGGTCTGTAGAAACAAAATGGCGCCGGCGCTACCTTTGACCTGTCATATGACAGGCCGACGCAATTTTGTTTTTTTGTCCCCCGACGTCAGGAGCGTAGGAGATCGCTCCCGGACCCCCGCTGGACCCCCAGGGACTTTTGGCCAGCTTGGGGGGGCCTCCTGACCCACACAAGACTTGCCAAAAGTCCAGCGGGGGTCCGGAACGACCTCCTGCAGTCGAATCGTTTTTCGTATGGAAAAACGATTCGCGGTAGGAGATCGCTCCCGGACCCCCGCTGGACCCCCAGGGACTTTTGGCCCGCTTGGGGGGCCTCCTGACCCCCACAAGACTTGCCAAAAGTCCAGCGGGGGTCCGGAACGACCTCCTGCAGTCGAATCGTGGTGCCGAATGGCCGGCGCCATTTTGCGCAAAATGGCGCCGGCCGTACGGTGAGCTCAGGGAAGAGGGCATTGTGGCTAGACTCTTTCTTTCTCTCAACATGATTTCCCCCCCCCCCAGTTGGTTGTATGTAGGAAATACATCAATTCTGGAACTTATTACAAAATGTGAAAAAGTTATTGCAATTTGCTCTAAGATAGCGCTTCGCATAGGTATTAGCGCAAATTGCGATAAACTGCCTATTACCTTAAAACACCTGATATTTAGTGCATTTTGATAAATCCAGGCCTAACTTTCTTAAATGCTGCTCAAACACATTTACCAAACTGTGCTATCCCAAGCCTTTTCACACCAGTTTAACCAAGTTCCCTCTCCCTGGAGAGAGAGTGTTCCCTTCCTTTACTTTAATAATAATGCCCAGCTAAAAACACACACCCTAGTTTATTCACAGCAGATATAGGAAAATGAGACTTAGCGTTTCTAATGTACATAAACAGATTAAAGCAGATTAAAAGGGAAACAGCCAAATGTTTTTAGCAGCAAAGCACCAAATTTTAACAGGGAGAAGAGTAAAAAAAAGTTATAAGTACAAGCACATTAGAAAAGCTAGGGCTGCTTTAATTTGTTTATTAGAAGAGCTAGGCCTGCTTTCGCTGCAGATGGATTACTGTTTCCCCAGCTTGGCTCAATTAAACTTATGATTCAAGATGAGATAAAATAAGCACTTGACTGCATGAGGATCCCAGAAGAGCAGAAAACAGGAGGAGAACAAAGCCTCCTTAAATACATTGCAGAAAGAAAGCTTGCACTAGTCCTTCCATTCCAGCTAGTATGATAAGGGCCAGCTGGACTGAAGGGTTTTTCCCAATTTTGCTTCTTCGAGGAAATGCCCAGTACACAGGCCCCTAAATGTCCAAATAATAGTACTTTCATTCAAATTCTTGGATGGTTTTATAAATGAATTTCAGTAGTTCTGGGGAGACAATGATGAATAAGGATCTAGATCTATTCTTAAAAGATTAAAGTGCTAAGGAATCATATTTCTCCAAGGTGTTCTACCATTCTAAGTGTGAAGAAAAAATATTTGGAAATGAAGTCCCTAAGAAGTTTAAGAATTAATGCAGGAAAATATGCATTGTTACCGTATGTATGGCATATTTGCTTTCAGATCTGTCTTTAAATTAGCTGATTTTCCAGAACTAGATGGTATCTCAGCAGACAGCAAACTTTTAATGTCATAGACAACAAAGTAAAAAAAATATATAACTATATATATATATATATATATATATAACCTGGTGAAAGATCCAGAAAATGTTCAGTAGAATCCACTAATCAATCATTTCATCAACTCTAATTCTTATGCTACAGCAGAATTATATTGTTGGAGACAAAAGCAAAGATCTTAATGAAGAAGCAATTCATGGATTCTGAAAGGTTTATTTCAATGTATTTACCTGTCTTAATTGAGGCTTCAGAGACCACTTATTTGCCTTGTTTAGGTTCTACAAATTTGTGATATTAATGGAATGAAAAAGTAAGTTGCAAATGTACTCACAGTTGCATAAATACAAAGTAAATGAGAATCCTATTAAAGCTTCATGATCAACAAAAGTCGATTGAGCAATCAACATTGTGTGAATGCATCCAATGTAACAAATACTGCAGGTATTCAATTAGTGTTTGATTTATTAAGCTTTCTTCTGCTTGGCATTGAATGGAAGAGAGCCTCAGTAAATATGGTCTTTCATGAGCAAAGTGTTTCCTGTTAAATACCTAGCACACATTCACAATCACAGGAAAAGAGAAGCAGTGCTGGCATGTCCTGCACTGTGACCATAACATGGGTAAGATCGCGCAATATAGGCAGGCCATAGGTCATCAGGGGGAGGAGGAGGGAGATAGGATTAAGGTGGGAAAAGGTTGTGGTAGGAAAGGGAGGGGAGTTGGCAGGAGCCACATTTGAAAGGAGATTCTCCATTGGTTAAAGTTAAGAACATAAGAACATAAGGAAATGCCATACTGGGTCAGACCAAGGGCCCATCAAGCCCAGCATCCTGTTTCCAACAGTGGCCAATCCAGGCCATAAGAACCTGGCAAGTACCCAAAAACTAAGTCTATTCCATGTTACCATTGCTAATGGCAGTGGCTATTCTCTAAGTGAACTTAATAGCAGGTAATGGACTTCTCCTCCAAGAACTTATCCAATCACTCTTTAAACACAACTATACTAACTGCACTAATCACATCCCCTGGCAACAAATTCCAGAGTTCAACTGTGCGTTGAGTAAAAAAGAACCCTCTCCGACTAGTCCCAAATGTGCCCCATGCCAACTTCATGGAGTGCCCCCTAGTCTTTCTATTATCCAAAAGCGTAAATAACCGATTCACATCTTCCCGTTCTAGACCTCTCATGATTTTAAACATCTCTATCATATCCCCCCTCAGCCGTCTCTTCTCCAAGCTGAAAAGTCCCAACCTCCCCAGTCTTTCCTCATAGGGGAGCCGTTCCTGCCTGCCACATTTACCAGGCAGAGCTATGGTAAGGTGCTCGACTTGTTGTCGAGGCGCCTTTTGTCTCGTGTCGAGTCAGTTTAATTAGCATTGCTAATATGAGGCGAGATCGAGATCAGGGAGGTAGATCTGAGCCTAAGCAGGCCGTGCTGCAAAAATGTGGATGGAGCGCTCCTGTGGTGGCACGTTTCGCCAGACCGGCAGCAGGAAGCGGGGACCTACCCCCTCCCCCAGCTCAGTGCAGACACGGGTCGAGATAGTCAGTTCCGGAGAAAGCAGTCCTGAACCCGGGCCCGACGAGGTTAGAAATTCCATAACTGACAGTGGGCTCGATGTTAGCGGGCACCCACTGGGCCTTTCCCTCAGTGCCTCGGGAAGAGATTTCAGCCCTCCCCGCGGCCCAGGAGTGAGTTGCAGGGGAGGTGTGGAGCCAGCAGGTGGAGGCCAGGCATCATACAAGGAGGTCAGCCCTCAAGGAACCTCTGACCCAAGGGCGGAGGTCAGCCTTGGGGTAGGCAAGCGGGGAGACCATTCGAGGAGCAAATGAAGTGGAGAGGGGCGTCAGCGAGCAGAATTAGAAGAGGACGGGTGCCACGGGCAGCGGATCAGCGGGACAGAGGGAAGATGGTTCGAGGACGCCGCAGGGGCCTCTCCAGAATCAGTTTTCAGGAAGATAAGCGCATGGAAGCTATATGGAGAGAACAGAGTGCTATGTGCGGTGAGTGCAGGAGGCAGCCTACTTATTTCAGTGAGCTCAGGGAAGAGGGAGGCGGAGGGGACGGGAAAAAAGGGTTCAGTCCGACCTGCCATGGGGGCATATATGGTTTCTGAGGTTGGGAGTCCTGGTAACCCATGATAGCGAAGGGGAAACAGGTTTCAGAGTGTTGGGGAATTTGGGGAGGGAGGGCAGGGAGGAGACACATCTCCTGCAGGGAATTAGGAAATCGGGGAATATGGAAAGAGGGAAATGTGTGAGTAGGGAGGGTGCAGGCAAAAGGATGGATATTGCAGCTGGTGCATCTCTCGTTCCAGGTCGGGAGGAGGAGGAGGCCCCTGGCACATCCCGAAGGGAAGCATGGAGAGAGAAGATGCCGGTGCAGTTCCTTGAGTGAAAGAGGCAACAGTCAGAATTCCATGGCAGCGGTGATGGTGAATCCATGTCTGGAAGTTTGCACAGAGCAGCCAAAGGTAAAGAACGTGGGGGAGTTAATAAGAAAGGCAGTAAGAAAAGTGCCGGGAGAAAGAGAGTTTCTTCTGATAGGTCCAGCTATGATAGCAGTTCCTCCATGACTTCTTCGTCCAACTGCAGTAGTTTGGGAAGGCCAAGGGGAGACAGCAGTTTTGGTCCCAGTCAGGACATGGGGCACACTGAAGTGGCCTCATTAACAGGGTTTTGGGAGGGGGTGCCCAGGAAATTATGCAGGAAGACCAGGAGAAGAAAATATATGAACATATTTAGATTGCTGGATGGAAGGAGAGGAGACAGAAAAGGGCACAAGAAGGGGAAAAATAAAGAAGAGCGAGGACAATGCAGGTCCCAAAGTATCCAAGAACATTCTTAATTGGGTCCATGGTTTCTTTAGATTAGCAAGTGTCGTAGGGCATTACCAGCCCGGGCAATATGGGGCACTCCTGGCGTATGGGGATAGCATCATTGGCACTTTTAAGGATTACGAGGGTTGGGCTTGGCTCAACTATGATGAGAAGTTCAGGGAAAAGATGGCGGGGAATAGGTTCATGTCATGGGGTACGCAGGATATCAACTTATGGCTCATGGCAGATGACCAACAAGAGTGCAGGGAGTGGTAAGGCCAGTATGGGAATCCTGGTGGGGGCGGGAGCAGGAGCAGGATTGGCAGGTGCCAACGTAGGTTTTTTGCGGGGAGAGGGGGCAGGAGGCAAAGGGAGTGGAGAGCAGAAAGGGACTTTAGGGAGCTCGGATGTATGTTGGAGATTTAACAAAGCTACATGTTTATTTCCGGAATGCAAGTTCAGCACGTCTGCTCCACATGTAACGGTGCCCACCCGGTGTCTAAGTGTATCCAGGCACAGGCAACTACCGTGCAGAAAGGAAGGAATTTGGGCAAGCGCCTGTAGTATGGTAGGAAGAATTGGGGGAGGGGGTATATGGAAAGGGAGGGCTATTGGTGTTTTTCTAGGTTTTCTGCGACGACCGAAGCAGTTGAGCAGAGGGAATGGGAAGGTTGGGCAGGGGGATACCAGGACAGGGCAGTACTTAGGGCTGCAAGTGTCGTTGGGGACATAGTGTGCGGTTTGAGTCGTAGTATGGAAGGGCAAGTTAAAAAAAAAATATATATATAATATAACTGGAGGGGCATAGTAATCGTTTGCGGTAAGGAATGAGAAAGAGGAGGTGGGTTGTTTTGTGATTGATACAAGTGATGTATCATGCTTTCTGCCGGCAACCTATGCGTGGCATGGAATATCTAGGGATCGGTATGGGTGGGAGGTGGTTCGATAAAGGGAGCATTAGGGAGTATGCTATATTGTAGGAAGGAAGGGCATACATGTCAATAGATGATATTGCACAGATCATAAGATAGAAGATCTCAGCAGCTCCAGGCAGCAAAAAAAAAAAAATAAAATGGCTGGTAATGTTTACCCCATGTGTAGGTTGACGGATTGTCTTTTTTCAATGGAAGGTGTTCCGGATGAGTGCCCCAGGAGCCAGATGTGAGGAGATGTAGTTCCAGGAATATGCGTGGAGTCTGGGGTGGATGAGGAATGGGTGCTGATCAGGAGCTCAGTGGTGCCGGCCACGTGGAGGTCATATTTAAAAGGAAGTAACGCGGTGTCTGGTTTCCTCCATCTATATGGATGGAGTGGGGGACCAGTGCAAGGTAACGTATTGGTCAAGTTTATAACATGGGCTAAAAGCATGGGTTACTCTGTAGCCACAGTACGATCGCAACTAGCAGGATTTTCCTTTTTCCAGAAACTGCGAGGATGTGGTAATCTGATGGGCAGTTTCTGGTTGCATCGGGTGCTCGGGGGATGGACAAGAGGTTTGGGGGAATGCAGAGACAGAAAGCGGCCAATACCTTACAAGGATTTGATCAAAGTGTCGGAACAGTTACCTGGAGTTTGTTGGTCGAAGTATGAGGTGGTTCTATTCAGGTTAGCATTCTCTTGGGCTTTCTTCGGTGGCATGCGGATTAGCAAGTTGGTGGCTAAATCGTGACACAGCGTTAAGGAAGTAGGGTTAACGGTCGGGTGCGTTCAAGTTCAGGATGACCTGGGGACGTTATGTATTCCTAAGTCCAAAATGGACCAAAAAGGGAAGGGCACATTCATTACACTGTGGCCAGCTCAGAGTATATTGGTGTGTCCAGTAAGGAGGGTACATGACTATGTGGGGAGGCATCCAGATATGGAGGATTCCTTTTTGGTTCACGAGGATGGTATGCCTTTGACCAGGTTTCAGTTTGCTAGGGTATTAAGTTTGACGATTTGCGGTGATGGTAGGGATGCAAGGTTCTACAGTTCTCATTCCTTCTGGATAGGAGCGGCAACATCCGCAGCGGAGGCTGGAAATTCGGAGGTTGGGATTAAAGGTATTGGACGTTGGAAATCCAAAGCATTCCGGTCTTACGTAAGATACTAAGGAAGGAGAAGGTAGCAGAAGAAAAAAGGGTCGGGGGCTGGGGATTTCTAATCTAGTATGTTTTGCATTGCAGAGCAATTGGGGGATCGTGGGTCATTCATATATTCACAGAGCACAGAGAAGAGCACTGATTACAACAACATAGGACGAGATTTAAGTATAATATATTAAGTATTAACATATCTTATAGAAGTAGACATGACTTATCACCACCACTAAGTAATATTTAATATGAATCTATGTTACAGTATTTGATGGCACCTGTTTAGTTAATATAATTTAACACATTTAAGCAACATGAAATTATGTGCCTTATTGTGAACCGTTGTGACGGCAGTTAGTTTAACGACGGTATAGAAAAGATTTTAAATAAATTAAATAAATAAATGTGGGGTGCACCCAATATTTTGCTCATACACCTGGGGGGTAAGGACATTGGATCCAAATCATGCAGAGGCTTAATTATGTGCATGAAGAAAGATCTGTCCCAAGTGATGATTCCTTGGCCGTGAATTTGAATCAGGTGGTCTGATGTCATAGTCTGATTGAAGAACAAGGATGAGACAATTTGGCATTAAAAAAATAAATAGGCAGATGGGAAAGTAGATGGGGTGGGAGGGGGGGATTTTGGGTGAGGCATCCCTGGTCCTGGGCAGTAGAGGCAGGCTTGTTTAGTGGGGACAGAGTCTGAGGTGGGGATGGACCTCTTCAATAACTTCCTACAGGAAGGGCTTGAGAAGGAGATTTCGAAGTGGTAGAAGGCCGCAGTGGGGGAACAAGTCGACTGTTGCCGACTTGTCAGTGGCAGAAAACCCGAGCCCATGTTATTTTGGAATGCTGTGGGGAATTGATGTCGGAAGGGGGGGTGAGCCTCGTGTAGTTGGGGGGGGGGGGGGTGGCTGCTACACAGGAGGGCCGGAGAACTTGGGACTAAAGTTCCCGGTTGAGCTGCTCTTGCTGGTTCGAGGCAGAGTAGGCCGAGTCGGGGGAGGGGTTGAGCTTCACCACTGGGGCAAGGTGGTGTTGGTTAATATGTCTGAACTGTAAGGGCTCGGGTTAGTTAATAAACTGTGGACCATTTAAATACCAATTAAGTGTTTTGTGTATTTATTTGGGGGACCCGGACTGCAAGTTGAGAGCAAGTATCACCTCCCCATGTTTTGCTTGTCTAAATGTGCTCATTTCATTGCCCTCTTGGTCAGACTTACACATAGGAAAGAAGGTAACATGTAATGCGCCTACTAACCCAGAGGGTTGAAGTCTGAGGGAAGATCAAGAGAAGCGCAACTCACATTTTTTTTAAGACATTCTGTAAATGAGATTCCTTGGTGCAGATGATTTGCACAGTTACACAATAATTTCATTGCACAATTTCAAGTCACTGATTAAAGCTGTCAGTTTAAAATACCAAGCCACCTTCTAGTTGTCAAAATGTATAAGCTGTTAGTAGTTCAACAATAAATAAGGCAACAAGAATAAAAATGCGGCAACAGATGGCATGCACGCAATCTTCTGAAAGCATTTTCAGACAAAAATTCTGCAGAGAGATACAGTGCCAGCCGAGGCAGAGAGGGAATGGAACAAAGAACCAGCTTCCCTAAGAAGGCAGGATATAGCCACAGGATGCAGTGATCACAATCTAGGCAAATGATCGGCGAGATCATGGCACTGGAAACAGAAAATTAAAGCTGACGTATATATTTATTTCTTTTAAACTATACCAACTTTTCTAATTTTTTTCCCATTTTTATGGGTTCCAACAATTTTCCAGCTCACTTAGAACCAGAATTGGTGATTCAGCACCATAAGCTTTCATTCACAACTACCTGGGGAATGGTTTCCCCTATTTTACATCCCCTCACACCTCGCTTAACTCAATTATTGCAGTGACAGACTTATTCCAAGGTTCCTGCACCAGGGCTCCTTTTAAAACATGCATTCGGGGGTCCTAAATCCAGGCCCTAGACTTTACTCTTGCACTATGGCTGGGAATTCTTCCCCTACCAGGGGCTCTGAATGCTACCTCAGCAGCACCTTTAACCCCAGCAAGCCCCAAGGAACAGACGGCCTGAACAGGCCCTCTTCATGGCAGCACTGCCACTGAACCACTGGGCCAGCCCCTAAATTGCATTTCTAAGAGCTCCACTATGAGGCATGCATTCTGAAAGCTTGCGGGATGCACAGGTTGTAGGCAAAATTCTTGTACTTAACATACTTTGAAGACTCTTGGACAAACTCCTTTGATCTAGTTTCTCAGTTTTAGCTGTAGAAAACAAAGTGAGAGTGATAAGCATACATTTAGCCATTTTTTTTATTGCTTTTATAATTGATTACTGGAATTTATGTTAGCAGATGAAGGTAAACTTGGAAATAACCTAAAATAGAATGTTGTTCTATGGTATAAGCCCTGATAGCTAAAACAGAACCATGATGGATCTCTATTATCCTCAGTTTAAATGAAGTCAGTCAAGACAGTCTATGTAAGAAGCACTTGAAAGCTCATAAAAAGATATTGTGGTGTGAAGGCAAGACCCTGATAGGGGCTGAAGCCCCAGAATATTAACCCTCAGAACAGCTGGGACCTGGAAGGAAGGGGGAGTAACAGAAAGGAAGGCAGCTTCAGAGCGGCCATTAGGCCACTCCATGGGCATCAAGGATTGGCTAGACCCATGCATGAAGCTTTTCTCAGCTAATTACTCCAGCCTGCTCCGATTGAAGGCTTGCCTTCTGGCCTGGGTTCCTGTCATTCCAGCTTGCTACAGAACATGCTCTGCAACCTGTCAGATTCCTGGAGCACCCACATCCAGGATCCAGCCCTGCCCCATAGCTGTAAAGTGCCTGTATGGCAGGAATCTGACAGCTGACAAAAAGAAGGTTACATTACCCTTTAAAATGTAATGGAGAGTTTAGTGAAATCCTGACTGACAACTTTTTGAATCTCTCCTAAAAGAGGAGTTATCAGTTCTTAGTGACAAATATTTCCTTTTTTCATATAATCTAAGGTCATCCAATGAACTGGATGTTATAAAATAGGCTAACTGTGAGTGCATGTGCCCACAATTTTAAGTGGATATGTGCCTATTCGATCAAATACTCCTTCTACCACATAAGTGGGAGCATTTTAATAGAACTCATGCACCAATGCCATTTCCAGTTTTCCTAATTCGTTCCAAGTCCCCCTAGTTTAATAATCTTCTTTTTCCCCTGTTAGCCCTGTCCTTTAAAATCCCACTGATCTGTTTAGTTTTTTTTTGTTTCGTTTTATGACTTACACACCATCCATTGCAGTTAAAGGGGATAGAACAGCTACCCTATGAGGAAAGCTGAAGAGGCTAAGGCTGTTCAGCTTGGAGAAGAGATGGCTGAGGGGGGATATGATAGAGGTCTTTAAGATCATGAGAGGTCTTGAACGAGTAGATATGAATTGATTATTTACACTTGTGGATAATGGAAGGACTAGGGGGCACTGCATGAAGTTAGCAAGTAGCACATATAAGAATAATCGGAGAAAATTCTTTTTCACTCAACACACAATTAAGCTCTGGAATTTATTACCAGAGGATGTGGTCAGTGCAGTTAGTGTAGCTGGGTTTAAAAAAGGTTTGGATAAGTTCTTGGAGGAGAAGTCCATTAACTGTTATTAATTAAGTTGACTTAGGGAATGGCCTCTGCTATTACTGGCATTAGTAGCATGGGATCTTCTTAGTGTTTGGGTACTTGCCAGGTTCTTATAGCTTGGTTTGGCCTCTGTTGGAAACAAAATGCTGGGCTTGATGGACCCTTGGTCTGACTCAGCATTGCAATTTCTTATGTTCTTATATTCTTATGAAGTAAAATTATGCGGTAGGGGACCTTGGCATGCACTTGTGCATGTATTTTCACGCTAATTTCAGTTTGAAATCCAGGAAGGCCCATGCCCAGCCAGACCAGTCCTATACCTCGACCTTTTTGTGCGCACAGCAGAAAATACGCACATATCTGATGGCTTTTAAAATCTGCTCAGTGCATGCCAGCCCAACATATTCGAATATCCCCTAATTGATGTTGTTGTGACTTTACCGCTGAACCGGGTGGGTGGTAATTGTTTGGCTCATCATCGCAGCGTCCGGGAAGTTTACCGGCGCTACGTGTTATGATGACCCGTGGCTTTTGACGTCCTTGACGTCGGGAGGTGTGCACGCACATGCGAACGCATGCGGGGTATGTGTGCGTGCATATCATCTCAGGGACACTATCATCTCAGGGACACTTGTCGCTGTCTGTCTGTTCTGATTGCTGGTATGTTGCTGTTATGTACTGTTAGAATTCTCAAGAGGCTTGTGTTCTTAGAATTCTCATCTTATGTTTGTTCCTTATATGCTCTGCAGGGAAGCGTTTGGTTGTCTTGGCAACTGTCTTCAACCGTGAATGCCTCACTGCAGCTAGAGCTCTGCCTTTATTTAGCCTTGTTTGAATATTACCTGTTTCTTCCATGTATTCACTTGTTTGAAAGTCTAGTGCTTTGTTCCTGAACTATGTTATTTGAATAAATACCTTTTTGAGGTTTAACTACGTGGTCAAATCATATCATCTCTAAGGTCAGTTTCAAAGACTGTTGTTTTCAATCCATCTTCTGACTTATCTATCATAAGTCAGACCAAGAGTCCACACACTGAGGGTTAACAGATTGCCAAGACCATGGACTCGATGGATTTATCTGGACTTCAGGCCATTCCAGGATTAGCTCAGCGGATTCAACAGCAACAACAGGGATTAGATATTTTAGCAGCAACAGTAGAACGTTTAGCAAATCGTCAGGATTCTTCTGCTGCTTCAACTAGTTCTTCACTTACTGTGAATACTGCTTCAAATTCTCTAACTCCCATTTCTATGCCTCCTCCGCCCAGATATGCTGGTGATGTAAAACAGTGTCGAGGATTTTTGAATTTATGTTTTATGAGGTTTGCCTTACAACCTAATCAATTTTCATCGGATCAAATCAAGACTACATATATTATGTCCTTGTTGGATGGCAGAGCTTTGGCTTGGGCATCTCCTTTGTGGGAGAGAGGAGATCCATTACTGGGAGATTTGCAATTATTTGTTCGGACTTTTAGACAGATTTTTGACGAACCTGCACGTCAATCTACAGCTGCAACTGAAATTTTAAATTTAAAACAAGGTTCTCGTCCTTTAGTGGATTATGTAGTTGAATTTAGAACTTTAGCCACTGAATTGGGATGGCGAGAGGACAGTTTACGCAGCATTTTCTTGGAAGGATTATCTTCTCGTGTAAAGGATGAATTGGCAGCTAGGGATCTTCCTGATAATTTGGAGGAACTGATTGATCTCTCGGGACGAATTGATCGACGCATTCAACAAAGACTTCGTGAAATAAAACCTTTTAGGAAGCAAGTTTCTTTGGTTCCGTCCTTTTCTCGTCCATTGCTTCCATCAACTGAAAATTCTACCACTCGTGCTGAGGAACCAATGCAATTAGGAAGAAGCTCTCTCACTCCTGAAGAAAGAAGAAGACGTCGTTCTTTGGGTCTTTGCTTTTATTGTGGGAGTAAAGATCATATGTTAGCACAATGTAAAGTAAAGCCGGGAAACACTCAAGTCTAGGAATTTCAGGGGAGCTGTTCCTAGGCTGCACTACGTCTGCTCCTCTACTTTTACTTCCAGTAACTTTGGAAGGAGTTGAAAGAAATGAAGAGTCTTTTTCAATTCAGGCATTTATAGATTCTGGATCTGGAGGAAATTTTATTTTAATGGATGTGGTTAGAAAATTACAGATTCCATTGATACTTCAAATTCCACCTATTCGAATATCCTCCATTCATGGAACTCCATTACCTGGTATTATTACACATAAAACTGTCCCAGTGAATTTACGAACTGGAATACTGCATAAAGAAAAGATTTCTTTTTATGTGTTAGAAAAATCCATTCATCCATTAGTTTTAGGAATGCCTTGGCTACAAAAACATTCACCATCCATTTCATGGGATACTTTACAAATAACTGCTTGGAGTAAAAGATGTTTTAAAACTTGTTTGCTTGATAGACCTCAAGTAAAGGTTCAGTTATGTAATGTCTCATGGACTTTACCTTCACAATATATGAACTTTGCTGATGTATTTTCAAAGGAAAAAGCAGATATTCTTCCAGAACATAGGACTTTTGATTGCGCTATAGATTTAATTCCTGGTGCTATTCCTCCTCGTGGAAGAGTATATCCATTATCATTACCTGAGACACAAGCAATGTCTAAATATATACAAGAAAATCTTGACAAGGGGTTTATTCGTCCATCTACCTCTCCAGCAGGAGCTGGTTTTTTCTTTGTGGCGAAAAAAGATGGATCTCTTCGACCTTGCATTGACTATCGTGGACTTAATTCAATTACTCGTAAGGATAGATATCCTTTACCTTTAATTACTGAACTCTTGGATCGTTTACAGGGAGCTAAAATTTTCACTAAGCTTGATTTAAGAGGAGCATACAATTTGGTTAGAATTAAGCCTGGTGATGAATGGAAAACAGCTTTTAATACTCGGGATGGACATTATGAATATCTAGTAATGCCATTCGGATTATGTAATGCTCCCGCAGTATTTCAAAATCTTATGAACGAAATTCTAAGAGATTTACTTTATTCTTCAGTGATCGTCTACTTAGATGATGTTCTTATCTATTCTAAGGATATTACTAAACATCGTTTCCATGTACGTCAAGTTTTACAAAGACTTCGTGAACATCATCTGTATGCTAAATTAGAAAAATGTCTTTTTGAAAAGGAATCTTTGCCTTTTTTGGGATATATAGTTTCCACTACTGGTATTCACATGGATCCAGAAAAGGTTTCTGCTATTCGTGATTGGCCTCAACCTGTGGGTCTGAGAGCACTTCAACGATTTTTGGGATTTGCCAATTTTTATCGTAATTTTATCCCTCATTATTCCTCACGTGTGGCACCTTTAACAGCATTAACAAAGAAGGGAGCCAATGTTAAGGATTGGTCAGCAGAGACTATCAAAGCATTCCAAGACTTAAAACTAGCATTTTTGGATGGTAGTTGTTTACATCATCCGGATCCCACTAGGCCTTTTGTAGTGGAGGTGGATGCTTCTGATGTGGCTGTGGGAGCGGTACTCAGTCAAATATCTAGCAACGGAGCATCGTTACCATGTTCATATTTTTCCAAAAAATTTTCTTCTTCTGAAAAGAATTACAGTATTGGAGATAAAGAACTATTGGCTATTAAAATGGCTTTCGAAGAATGGAGGCAATGGTTAGAGGGAGCTTTACATCAAGTGATAGTGTATACGGATCATAAGAATTTGGAATATTTGTGTCAAGCACAACGTTTGAATCCAAGACAGGCACGATGGTCTCTATTTTTTAGTCGCTTTAATTTTTTATTAAAGTATCGTCCTGCTACAAAAAATATCAGAGCTGATGCTCTTTCACGTAGCTGTGAAGTGGAAGATTCAGACAATATGCCACAATTTATTATTGACCCTGCTAAAATCTTAATTGCAAGTAATAATTTTTCTTGTGATGGTAAAATGGTAGTACCTTCACGACTGCGGAAACAAGTTCTTTCATGGGGCCATGAGTCCTTAACTGCCGGGCATCCTGGGAGGCTTCGAACATTAGAATTAATTTCCCGATATTATTGGTGGCCAAATGTTAAATTGGATGTAAGAAGGTATGTGGAATCTTGTCCTACGTGTGCAAAACAAAAACCATTGCCAGGACGACCATGGGGATTATTACAGCCTTTACCCATTCCAGTGGAGCCATGGACTCACCTTTCCACTGATTTTATTGTGGATTTACCTTTATCTGAGGGAAAACAAGTTATATGGGTCACTGTAGACAGGTTTTCTAAGATGGCCCATTTTGTAGCACTCAAAAAGCTTCCTTCTGCACCAGAACTAGCACAACTTTTCACTAAACACATCTTTCGATTACACGGTTTACCACAACATATAAATTCAGACCGAGGAACACAGTTTACGGCAAGATTTTGGAGGGCTTTATGCAAAAAATTCAATATTCAATTGGATTTTACTACAGCGTATCATCCTCAAGGTAATGGTCAAGCAGAAAGAGTTAACAGATCGTTAAAGACGTATTTACGATCATTTATAAGTGAAAGACAGGATAATTGGGTGTCCTTGTTGCATTGGGCGGAATTTTCTTACAATCATCACGTTCATTCAGCTTCAGGGTTTTCACCTTTTCAGATTGTTTATGGAAAACAATTGAAACCCCCATTACCTCTCTCATTAATGGTTAATTCACCTGCAGCTCAATCTACTGCATTACAACTAAAATCACTCTGGGATGCTACACGAGATAATTTAATTCGGGCAACTTCTACAGCTAAGAAAACTACAGATAAACATCGTAGAGTAGCACCTATTTTTCAACCGGGAGAAAAGGTATGGCTAAGTACTCGAAATATACGCCTTAAACTTCCATCAATGCGTTTAGCTCCGAGATTTATTGGTCCATTTGTAATTGTGGAACGCATTGGAATGGTTTCTTATCGGCTGAAACTTCCATCTAACCTTCGAATACATAATGTTTTCCATGTTTCGCTACTAAAGCCATTTATTTATTCTAAGTTCCATAGTAATACATTGAAAACTATTAGTACTGCTGCAGATGCGGATATTATTTACCAAGTGCATGAAATTCTTGATGTACGTTTTCATCAACGACGCTGGGAATATCTGATTTCATGGGAAGGTTTTGGACCCGAAGAGAACACGTGGGAACCAGCTTCCAATATACTGGACAAATCTTTGTTATGTCAGTATCATCTGGACAATCCAAATAAACCCAGACCTTCTGGGAGAGGACGTAAGAAGGGGGGTACTGTTGTGACTTTACCGCTGAACCGGGTGGGTGGTAATTGTTTGGCTCATCATCGCAGCGTCCGGGAAGTTTACCGGCGCTACGTGTTATGATGACCCGTGGCTTTTGACGTCCTTGACGTCGGGAGGTGTGCACGCACATGCGAACGCATGCGGGGTATGTGTGCGTGCATATCATCTCAGGGACACTATCATCTCAGGGACACTTGTCGCTGTCTGTCTGTTCTGATTGCTGGTATGTTGCTGTTATGTACTGTTAGAATTCTCAAGAGGCTTGTGTTCTTAGAATTCTCATCTTATGTTTGTTCCTTATATGCTCTGCAGGGAAGCGTTTGGTTGTCTTGGCAACTGTCTTCAACCGTGAATGCCTCACTGCAGCTAGAGCTCTGCCTTTATTTAGCCTTGTTTGAATATTACCTGTTTCTTCCATGTATTCACTTGTTTGAAAGTCTAGTGCTTTGTTCCTGAACTATGTTATTTGAATAAATACCTTTTTGAGGTTTAACTACGTGGTCAAATCATATCATCTCTAAGGTCAGTTTCAAAGACTGTTGTTTTCAATCCATCTTCTGACTTATCTATCATAAGTCAGACCAAGAGTCCACACACTGAGGGTTAACAGATGTACATGCCGGGCTTTTAAAATTCACCTGTAACTATTGCATAGCACCATAAAATGCAATGTAAAATTATCATTCTTCTTCTTATTATTAATCTACCTTTAACCTAATTTTTCTGAGGATACCAACATTGACTTAAAACATCACCTCATCAAGAAGACTAAATTACATATCTTGTATTTTACATATTATTCTATCAGTAAATTGACTAATGTACTAAGGCCAAAGATGAACAAAACAACTTAAAGTTCATAAAAACAGACCTGCCTGCATTACTCCAGCAGATTATTGTCTAAATTTCATAAGCTGCAATATTATTAGCATACTTGTTTTCTTTCCAGTTTTGCAATTTTGACTGAGATTGAGCCATAATGAGACAATTGACTAAGTTAAATCCTTTTTGCATTTCCCTTTGGTCCTGTAATAGCTCTGTTTTCTGCAATTTCACTGATAATATTTTAACGTAACATAATGAGAAAGCCTACAAAGTAAAGCCATAGAGAATTAATTGTACCATGATATTCCACTTTTCTCTCTCATCCCATTGCACGGATGTTTCTGCTTTTTCCTTATCATCACAAACACCACAGTTACACATAGGGAAGGTAATTTTCAATGTTCCACATAGGACTAAAACTTGCACACTGAAAGCACTCACAGACTTTAGCTTGAATTTTCAAAACGGACTTATAATCATAAGTCCACTTTGAAAATTAGCAAGCACACGCAAAATCCAATGCTGCATGCATGCACACATTTGCATCTGCTCTTTAGATCTGCTCACTTGATGTGTATATGTAGATTTTTGTGCCACTTTTGAAAATCAAAGACATGAATGTAAATGGTTTCTCAGTCTCGCCTCCACTCCCTAGAAGGCCTCTTTCTAGTTTACGTAAAAGTAAGCACAATTTTCAATCAGGTTTTATGCACATTGTTGAGAGAGGCCTCGAAGGCCATGCATTCTGTTGTGTTTGGGGTGTTTTAGTGTGCCTTTGGACCTCAGCCCGACCCCAGACGCGTCCAGGACCGACCCGAGGGTTGACGGCATGTTCCAGTATGGCTGAAGCAAGGACTAGAGAACAAGGTCTGACCCTCAACCGGACCTGCATGCCCAAGACAACCAACAACACAATGTTGATTGATGAACGGTCCTCCGACTGTTCCAAGCCCTTTCAGACCTGTCGCTGGGTAATGGCATTGGACGGCAGGCCGGACCAAGGACGAGGGCAGAGTCCTTGGAACACAGAAGACATCACAGATGAGGGCTGAAGTGAAGACATCACAGACAAGGGCTGAAACGAAGACATCACAAGCGAGGGCTAAAGTGAGGACATCACAGATGAGGGCTGGAACAGCTCCCCTATGAGGAAAGACTAAAGAGGTTAGGACTTTTCAGCTTGGAGAAGAGACGGCTGAGGGGGGATATGATAGAGATGTTTAAAATCATGAGAGGTCTAGAATGGGTAGATGCGAATCGGTTATTTACTCTTTCGGATAGTAGAAAGACTAGGGGGCACTCCATGAAGTTAGCATGAGGCACATTTAAAACTAATCGGAGAAAGTTCTTTTTTACTCAATGCACAATTAAACTCTGGAATTTGTTGCCAGAGGATGTGGTAAGTGCAGTTAGTATAGCTGTGTTTAAAAAACGATTGGATATGTTCTTGGAGGAGAAGTCCATTACCTACTATTAAGTTCACTTAGCCACTGCCATTAGCAATGGTAACATGGAATAGACTTAGTTTTTGGGTACTTGCCAGGTTCTTATAGCCTGGATTGGCCTCTGTTGGAAACAGGATGCTGGGCTTGATGGACCCTTGGTCTGACCCAGTATGGCATTTTCTTATGTTCTTATGGCTGGCGGGAACAGAAGCTCAGGAGCACAGGGACAAATCCCTCCTGCAGGCCACTCCATTCTCGGGCATGACATCATCTGAGAACCACAGCGCTACAGGAACAAAAGGCTCAGGAGCACCAGACGAAGATGCAGGGAAGAACATCCTGGCAGGAAGGCACATCAGGACGTGGAAGATCATGACGGAACATCAGGACATGGTCAGGGACCTCAGGCAAGATATCAAGACACGAAGATGTGGTACGAAGGCAGACAAGACGAGGAGCTCCACGAAGAACAGAAGACCTTCAGGGCACTGGCAGGCAGGAGCCTCCAGAGGGATGTCACTCCATGCAAGGCACAGACAGACTGACAGAGCAGCCCTATATAGGGCTGAAGCAGGAAGTCCACTCCATAGATGGGGCCAGCACGCTTCCTGTGCCTGGCCCTTTAAATTCAGTGAAGAAGCGCGCGCCAGCGCCTAAGAAGCAGCAGAAGAGTTGTGCAGGACCGCGGACAGTGGCCTGCACCGATGTACAACATGAAAGGAAGCAGGCCTGAGCCTGGGCACAGGCTCCGATGTCGGCAGCAGCTCCAGCCGCTGCAGGAGGCCCCGGGGGCGGCTCCAGCTGCCACTCGAACCCGGGGATGTGGCCTTTGTGCCGCGAAGATGGCAGTGGCGTTGGGGGCGGTCCCGGCCCCGCTGATGGCAGGAAAGTCCGCAGCTCTGGCCGCGGAGAAGAGGACATTCGGGGCGGCCTCCGGGCCGCGTGAGCAGACACAGTTCGTGGCTCCAGCCGCGTGGGAAGGCTCGACGGCGGCATCCGGAACGAGGGTGAGTGAGCCTGCTCGCGGGGGAACCCGCAGGCAGCACAGTTCATAACACACATAAATCCTTTTGAAAATTCAGCCCTAAAGATGTGAAATTTAGTAGAATTCAATCTGGACAGTTTTCATCCTGCTCTGAGTTTGATGACATTTTCAGAATTTCCCCAGATCAGCAGGGAAAATTAGTTACCAGCTGATGTATAGAAAATTTAATTAAAAAGTTCTCAAGAAATTTAAGTTCTAGTAGTCTCAGGAAGGAGATAGGAACCTAAATGTGTAATAATATCCCACAGCAAAAAATTCATACTAGTAGAAAGAAAAAAAACAGGGGTGGCCAACTCCAGACCTCGAGAGCCACAAATAGGCCAGGATTTAGGATATCTACAATGAATATGCATGGGAATAGATTTGCATATAACGGAGGCAGTGCATGCAGATCTATCTCGGCGTATTCATTGTGGATATCCTAAAACCTGGCCTGTTTGTGGCTCTCGAGGACTGGAGTTGGAATGGCCACCTCTGCCCTCAGGGTTACATTGGAGAAACTGGGAAATATCCCTCCAAGCATTTTGCACATGATACAAAAAAATTAAATCCAGGGACAAAAGATACTGTACACTATTTCAAAACTATGCAAGCAAAGTTATTTGCAGCTTCCTACATTGTTTGTAGGAAGGAAGGATGTCCTTTTCTCCCTTTCTCTCTCCAGCTGACTGTGAACATAGATGTACATCACACTATCATGCAAGTTATCATGTGAACCGATGTGATACCCATGTTTGAATGCCGGTATATAAAAACCAAACAAACAAACAAATACATAAATAAATAAATACATCCCTGGGTGGAGAATTCAGACCCTCTGCTTCCTGGAGCCACTCCTCCCATTAACTGGTTTCCTAGCTTATTTTACCAGTACTGGTCTCTCTATGACTTTTCTGGACCTAAACACAGCTTGCCTTAAGATGCTTTTATAATAAGGTCCAGACACATTTGCTGCCTCCTCCAGTTAGGAACACTTGGTTTCTAAAAAAAAAATTCCAGCAACAATTGCTCCAGGCTGGTCATGAACTCTCCACCTGCACCAGAAAAAAAAAAAATGTTTTTCTGAAACTGGGCTTACAATTCAGGTTCAAACCTCTGCAGAAGGGAAGGAGGCATGGGGACAGAAGCTGGACTGGTTACTACCATGCCATGCATTTTCTTCCAAACTCCCTCCCCCCACCCCAGTTGCTACATCCATTCCTGTCATGCCCCCCTGCTCCTCTCCATCCTCTGGCAGCACCACAGTTGCTTCTGTTCCTTTCCTCCTGGTCCAGTTCCCAGCAAAAGAAATGCACAGACAGAGAAAGAAGCATGGAGTAAGAGACAAGGGATGGAAATCATGAGGTAAGGAGACAGTGGGGGTATGGAGGCAGAACAGGCCAGGGAATAAGGTGAGAGAAAGGCAGAAAGAAAGAAAAAAAAAGAGCTAGAAAGAGACAGGGCTAGACACACCTAAAGCTCATCTTTTTTCTTTTTTTTTGCTGGGGGATAAATTAGTCTGTTACCTGTCTTTTTTTCCAATTCTCTCATCCTCAGTTCCTCACCACAATATTCTGTTTGCTACCTCTCTACCTTCCTCACACCATATTGTTTTACAGAACAGACCTCAGTAACCCTGAAAGCTGATGTCTTTAAAGATCAGCTAGCCTTATAAAAGTATTATTTGTGTGGCATCCCTACCAGGTCTGGCCACTAGATGCCACTATCCCTGTCCTCAGAACACACTTAGGGGGTCCTTTATCGAAATGTGTTAGGGCGTTATCAAGGGCATTAGGACCATGATGACATAACGCATGCAATAAATATTGCATCATGAAATGCATATGCAAATTTGAAAAATGTATTCAAGTGGGAGGAATACATGGAAATGAGGGCCATTTAACATAACCCACGCTGTCGTGGGATTTAACCACACCTTTTTTCTTGGTTTTTAAAAAAGGTGATCATGGTGCGCGTTGGTCCTCACAGGACCAGAAGAAAAGTTACGTGGATAATAAGCCAACGCGCACCATGATCACCTTTTTAAAAATGTGGATTTACTTGCGTAAATCTTGGCCCTGCCCTAGAATGCCCATGCCCCACTCTTTTCCGCCCCCTTCTTCTGATGCGTGGACAGGTGTACTTCACGGCTCCCTAAAATGCGCTTTGCTCACTCGAGGCCCGCATACACGTGTATGTGGCCATTTTTGCACAGGCAATGCTTTTAAAATTAACGCGTTAGATTGTAAGCCCACTGGGGATAGGGAACTACCTACAATATCTGAATGTAATCTGCTCTGAAGTATCAAACAAAGAATATATGTAAACAATAATGCTAAAGAGTGAAAAAATCTTAAATCTATCACTGACCAATTCACTCACAAATTACTTTTTTATTTTATTTATTTATTTTTTTACAAATTTCAAACCAAGGGGTGAATTTTAAAAAAGTTGCTTACTTTAAAAGGCCCATATACACGAGTATCTGGCTCGAGTGCAAGCAGCTCAAATTTAAACAGCCCAATTATGTACATATATGCGTGTGCGCAAGCAACCCGACACGTGACAAATGGGGAGGAGATAGGGCATGTCATGGGCGTTCCGGGGCAGGGCCAACATTTACGTTCGGAAATACAGATTTTAAATCTCACACCTGCAGAGTGCGTTGGGCTGGAACCCAATCTTATTTACTTCTGCTCTTGAGGAGGTGTAAGTCTGAAGAAAACTCACTTTAGCCCTAAAACACCTGAGTGAGGGGTCTGGGTAAACTTGAGGGGGGGGGGGGGGTGCAAACCAGAGGGGTCTGGGTGACCTAGAGATAGGCAGGGCAAACTGGTGGCCAAAGTGGCTATTTAAATTCTTCTTAGCTGTGCACGTTAAAGCTGACAAATCCCTAAGGAAAAAATAAGAAGAACTTTTGCTCGTGTAACTGCTTAAAATTAGGGGCACAGATACATGTATTAAGTGTGTTTTAAATAGTAGACAGGCACTTGTGTGGACAATTTAAAATTCCTGCGTACGTGGGCGCAATGGGCGCTTGTTTTAAAGTTACCATCAAAATGTACCGACATGCACTGTTTTAAAATTACATCGCATGCTCACATATGCATCTTACTATATTAGTAGGAGTTAAAAAATATAAGTTGGTTTTTCACTTTCCAGTTTCTTGTTAATCAGCAAACATTTTGTTAAAATTCAACGCTGGAAACTTTATGGAAGTCTCACCAGATAATTTGTCCTTTGTAGCATTTGCTGTGAAAGAAAGAAAGCAATGATTTGCTCACAGATTATGGGCACTAAGTAGCAATTTCATTTTAGTATAATAATAATAATAATAATTTGCTATTATTTATTTATTTATTTGTAAACATTTGAAATTCCGCCTAAACCAAGCTGGTCTTGTGCTGGATTGCAATCAATTTATAATAAAAATTCCATTACTTTGGTAGATACTAAGCAGAAGGGGACTTTCAAGGTGGTTATACTGTGGGAGAAAGGGAGAGGGAGGGAGGGGGTGAAGTCTTTAAATAAAGGAGAAACAATAGCTCCAATGTTATTGGATTGTTATTTATGAATGCATATAGTCGATCTATTTGAAGAATGGTACAGAGATTTAAGCAAGTATAACAGCGAACGCTGTTGGCTTTGTATGTAATGCTTTTACCCTGGGGGCGGGTGGGAAGGGTAAACTCCACAAGACAGGAAAGTATTGGCTCAGGTGCAAAACTTGTCCTGGCATTTTCCCCCATTTGAAAACACACTGGGGGGATATTATCATTGCTTAGTCTGGAGCAAGCGTATGCTCCTATGCCTCATGCCATTTTCACCTGCAAGAAAACGCTGGCAGAGGCAATCCTGTTCACTGTGATTATTATACGTTGTAGCAGGAATTTAGAACTTGCCAAGCTTCCTAAAACGTGTCGATGCAAAATATATCTTTTCAGAATGGTAAAGCAGCTAGCAGGAGGCTACAATCTGAGCAGAGAAGTAACAGTTTGGCTGAGAGGAGGAGAATGCTTTGGATCGTACGGAGGGGTTTAAGTGCCACAGTTCTGTTCAGCTCAAGGCAGTTGTAGTTTGTTTGCAAGGCAAGTGCTCCTCACAGTGTTTGGTTTTATACACATGAAGGAACCTCTGTTTTTTTTTTGTTTTTTTGTTTTTTTCCAGGAAAATGTATCAGTAACAGCAAAAAATCAATTGGAACAAAATGATTGTCTCCCATTTTTGATTGTTATAATAATCGTTGATCAATTCCCTGGAAAAAAACAAAACTGAAATAGAAGGTTCCTGATTACTATATGTTAAAAATGCTTCTTCCCTGTATTCCATTTTTTGTTACTGTGGTTTACCTTTAGACATCTGAATATTTGTGCCCCTGCATCCCATCCATCACTTTCACAGAAAATGCCCACGTTCCATTCAAGTCAATGCTTTATTTGTTCTCTCAAAAAAAAAAAATCAATCTGGATCTCAGTAACAAGTAAGAAAAATGATAGCAGCAGCACAGTTTAATAATGCAATTGTGCAGAATGGGGGTGAGATGACTCAAAATTTATGTTAAGGACATCACTCAGACATCAACTTAGAGTGCACTGTTTGTCTTAGATTTGCGTCCATTTTCATTATTTTGATTTAATCTGGCTATATCCAGGAACAGGAGTGACCTAGGGGGTAGAGCAATGGGCTGGGAGGCCAAAGTTCAAATCCAACTTCTCCCACTGACATTCCTTGTGACTCTGAGCAAGTCACGTTGCCTCAGGTACCCAATTCAATTGTAAGCTCTTCTGGGAAGGGACATGTTGTACCTGAGTTACTAATAGTTTGGAAATTATTAGTTGTATAGCAAAGGACAGCACACACTTATCTAGCTCCTCACAACTTGGATTTTAAACATGAGCTGCTAGAATTTTAAGTGCATGTCAATCATAAATCTCAGTGAGATCAGGTTGTGCTAGGTGGTAGAAGGTTTCGGGAAAGTGGAATTCTCAAGATCTTAGTTCACACCCATCTCACTGAGGGGGTCATTTTCCAAAGCGATCGCACGGGAAAAGGGACTTTTCCTGGGCGATCACTAAATGGGGGCGGCGTCAAGACCGGAACAGGAGGAGTCGGGGCGGCACCGGGGCGGACGCCGCGAAGACATCGCGAACAGGGAAAAGGTAAGAACCCTTTTCACTGCCAATTTCGCGCCCAATAGCACCACCTTTTATGATGGCGCTATTGGGTGCGAAAGCCGGCAGCGATCACACCGCAGAGGTGCGATCGCTGCTGGCTTTCGCAGGCCCGCCCCCCGCTTCGCCCTCTCGTACCGTGCGATTCAAAGAGCCCGGCGATATTAGAGAATCCAGGCCTTAGTTACTATTTCTTTATAGCAACGCGATCAGCATTTCCCAGCCAAATCTTGGGTCTTCAACGACTCAATCAACATAGGAACTGGAAAATCCAGGATTGTCTGATCTGTTCCTTATTATCTGGTGTCAAGTAGTAACATAACATTCTTTTCTTGACTGAAATGTGACATTTTTTAATCTACATTGTACTCATCCCAGATTATTTTATGCCCTGGCCACCTTGCATCTTAAATATCACAGTTTTATTAGCTGGAGAATATTCACCCAAGACCTAATTTACTGAGCACCTAAAATTAATTATTTGGCTGAATGAATAGAATAAACAGAAAGTGGAATTACTATTTTAACAAAATTGAATACTCCAAAAGCCTGAACAGAATTAGGCAAGTTCAGAAACCTATTAGGGATGTGCATTCGTTTGAAACAAATGTGTAAAATACAAATGATGCCATTTTTGTTTCATTTGTGGTCCTGAGAAATGAATGGTGGCACCCATAAAAAATAACAAAATTGATAGTTTACATTTTTTAACGTTTCCCATTCAGGTCTATGGCATAAGTAAAGAAGTGGCAGCTTGAGTGTCCTCTTTCTCTTTTAGGTAATTTAACAACCACGCAATGCCAATGAAAGTCACAGTTTGTCCAGAACCAAAACAGGAAGCAGAAGGAAAAAAGACAGGAAGGAGGACCTATCAAGGTCTAGCATTTTTTTTTAACCATCCTTTGGCTGGCACTTGTATTAAGTGATTCTGACTTCCTCCCACTGAGCATGTGCAAACTCCATTTTAAGATTCTCTTACCTGGTAGATTTCAAAGGGGAAGGTTGTATTTTCTAGAGATCTTTGTGAGTGAAAGAAAAAATTTAACAAAGTGAAAAGATGGAGAAAAAAGAAATTGGGGGGACAAAGGAAGGGCTTTGTTCTCATCTTCACTGCTGCAGTGCTTACTGTGTCAGAGAGACAGAAGCACTGGAATTCTGTCTGTTCACTGGGGTAGGGTAGTGGAGAGAAGCAGTGATTGCCAGTGGGGGATTTTTAGTGTTCTGTCTCCCTTCAGTGCATTACAGTCTAGTGCTGAGAGCAGCCAGAGCCCTGAACTTTTCTTTTTCTTCTCTGAGAGTTACTGCATGTGGAAAGGGAGTCAGAAGCACCCATATACTGTCTGTGTGAGACATTTTTGCACTCACACTCAGGCCGATACAGTAAGGAGCGGTAGGAAGAGCTGCGTTAGTGCCGTGCGCACCCGCGTTTGCCGAACACACAGTACGGCTCACCTACCGCTCGATACTGTATTAAAATCGCATGCAAATGCAAGCCGCGTCCAAGAAGCGTCCGTGAAGCGTTAGGCCCGCGCAACCTATTTTACTGTATAGGCGCTTTATACAGCGCCTATACAGTATCCTGGGTGCGCTGGTACCTGTCATTTCAAATGTCATTTCAAATGACATTTGAAATGACAGGCACCAGGAAGTGGATCCCAACTTTAACCAAAGAAAACCTAAAAACCTAAAACCCCCTCCTCCCGAAGCGACTCGACATGTAAAATATGTGAATAAGTGTAACCAACTTACTTTTTGTTTCTTTTTCAGCCCTTTCAGCCTTCTCTGCTGTCCTCCGGAGGGGCAGCCGGTGGTGAAAGCAGCTTCCAGCGGCCCCCGCCAGTGAAAACGGACGAACGCACACCCGTAGTGCATGGGCGCTCAAGCCAATGAAAGCACATGGACGGGCGTGCGTGACGTATGCCGTGATGTCACGCACGCGCGTTCATGTGCTTTCATTGGTTTGAGCGTCCGTCGATGTCACGGCGTTCATGTGCTTTCATTGGTTTGAGTGTCCGTCGATTTGGGCGCTCTAGCCAGAGAAGTCATGACATCACGGCGTCCATGTGCTTTCATTGGCTTGAGAGCCTGTGCACTACGGGCATGCGGGGGCCGCTGGAAGCCACTTTCGCCGCCAGCTGCCCCCGCTGGCTGCCCCCTCCGGAGGATGGCAGAGAAGGCTGAAAGGGCTGAAAAAGAAATAAAAAGTAAGTTGGTTACACTTATTCACATATTCTACATGTCCAGTCGCTTCGGGAGGAGGGGATTTTAGGTTTTTAGGTTTTCTTTTGGGGGAAAGTTTGCCGTCTACCCCTACCCCTGCCTCTAACGCAGGGGTAGGGGTAGGCGGTAAATTAGCAGGTTAAACGCGCGGCTAAACTGCAAGTTAAAAAGGCGATAGTCGGGGAGCGCGTTACTGAAGGGGGGGAATAGCTAATCCGATCGTTTACATCTCATATACATGCCGCGGGCGGAAAGGGGTACCCGTTGATTTAAAGAAGCGGTAAGGATGGGTTAAAAGGGATAGTGAATCGCGGGTTGGGCTAATGCGGCCAAATTGTGAGTAGAAAGCGGATTAGAAGCAGGGTAACCGCGGCCGCACTTTTCTGTATCGGCCTGACTGTGAGGGTTACTGTGTGTCTTATACTGTACTACTGTAGTACACATAGGCATAACCAGCCAGCAGTTTGTGTGAGTGCCAAGCTGATAACTCTGATTGGCTTGTGTGTGTAGAGGGGCACTGGTGAATACACTACAGCATATTATGTTATGACATCAAAAATATCTGTGGGCAGAATTTTAAATTCCATCATGCTAGTGTGAGGAAATGGGAAAGAAGGAAATGGCAGCAAACAGAAGAATGGCAGAGACAAAGGAATGGGTGGTCTTGCCTTGCTACCCTACCCTAGTTGCTACACCTTGGGGATCTTGCTGCCACTCTACCTTGTCACTGTGCCTCAGTCTCTACATCTTTTGGGTCTGCCATAAGCTGGCTGGAAGCATCAATGTGAGTAATTACAGTATCTTGCTCTCAGCAGGGGTATGAAGTGCCAGGGGGGGGATGGGAGATGGTCCAAGCGGTGGGAGGGGTGGCTGACCCAGTACTTATGCACAATGGATGGCGGTGAGGGAAAGGTCTGGAGGGCAGAGAACGTGATTTTTTTTTTCCAGTAGAATGGGAAAATGGAGGTTGGGAAGAGGGTCTGGTTTGTGGACCCCGTGCAATTTTAACATTTAGGAGGAGAAATAGGGTGGGGATGCATGGCTCGACATTACCATTGATGACATTTGATAGCAGGGAGGAAATTGGGTCCCAGGCCCCTTTACTTCTTTCTTTAGTTCACAGCACTACTTAAATGGATATTTTTTGAAGATATCTGGTTAAGTAGGAAGTTATCTGGTTACCCTAGGTTCACCATTCTGCTATATTTATAGCAGAATGATGCGTCATGAAAAAAAAGGGGGGGCAGGAGGGCGATAGTGAGCAGCTGGCCACATCGCACGCTATAGCCCCCATAGCGCCACGGGAAAAGGTATAGTTATTTCCTGCGGTGCTGCCGGCGTTAACGTGAAAAACAGGAGACAATTCTGCCCAAACCTCGCCCACACTCCTCCCCGTTCTCTAATTTTAATAATACCGCCATGATGCGGCTGGTATCGGGTGCAGTAGGGCCTCATTCTTTACGGCGCAATATCGGCACATCGCGCCCCTATCTGTCCGACAGAATTGAAATTGAGCTAAGTTAGCCGGATAACTTAGGTACACCTCAGAATACCCCCAGAATGTTTCTTTTTTTATCTGGCTAGATTTTGGCCAGATAAGTCATTACCCGGCTGAAATCTGGGCAGATAATTGACTGAATATAAAAATGTTCCATTTAAACGGACAACTGGTAAGTTATGTCGGGCTGGCACACACCGAGCGGATATTAAAAGCTGTCCAGAGATGTATAATCTCCCACAGCGTGCACAACTCGGAACTACTCAAAAAGGGGCGTGGCATAGGCATGGGTGGGCGGGGCCTGGGCGTTTTGAGACTTGAACCAAAAATCTGGACGTAAATACTTACACAATCCATCATGTGCCAAGGTCCCCTGCCAGGTAACTTTACTACTGCTATAGATGGTGTATAAATAAAAACAAAACTAACGAGCCATTTCAGAGGATGTAAAGGGTCTGGGGTGTCTGGGGGTATACAGGTTATCAAACCAGTGGGGGTTAGAAGGACCTAGCTGTTAACTGGGTGAACTGTGGAGGAACTGGTAAAACAGGCAATGGTTTCGACGTGCATCCCTTTCAAAATGTCCCCACAGATGTGCTAGAAGTGGCTTTTGAGCACCAGGTGCACGTCCACTTAATATTGGGCACACTGGTGTGCACAGCCAGGCTATGTTATAACAATCGAGTATATATGCAGCACGTATGTTATAAAATAGTCGCATCCCAGGGTGCAGGCCAATAATGCATGCACATGTGCGCCCATGGGTCAATTTGAAAGTTAGCGTCTTAATGCACACTAACATAAAACTAAAGAAAACAATTACATTTCGCTTCTTTTTTCTTTCGTTTCATGGTTCAAATGAAATGAAATGAACATTGGCTTTGCTTATTTTGTTTTAAACGAATGCATATCCAAAATACACAATGGGGTAGATTTTTAAACCTCGGCGAGTGCGTCCATGCGCGGGCGCTTCCCGGCACGCACACATGGTCATGCCGATTTTACAACACGCGCGCGCCGACACGTGCATGTTATGAAATCCGGGGGCCACGCGGATATGCACGCTGGATTTTATAATCCGCGTGCGCATGTACGTGCGGTGTGCACAAGGGGGGGAGGGAATTATGCAATTTTCGCACGGTGACACATCCCAGCCTTCCCCAGTTCCCTCCCAGTCCTCTCCAATTAAGGAGCAGACTGGGAGGGAACTTCTCTATCCCCTACCTAACCTCCCTTCCCCTTCCCCTCTCCTTCCTGCCCCTTATCCCTATCCTATCTAACCACCTTTTTTGTTTGGTTTTTTTTTACCTTTTGCTCCTCAACAGGAGCAGTAGCAAGCTGTGCATGCCGGCAAGGTGCCGGTGCGCACTTCCCCAGCACAGCAGCAAACGGTCACTGTACCGGCCGCCTCCAGCCCCACCACTCCCTGCCCCCCCCCCCCCCCCCGGACCGCCCCTTTATCTGGGCCCGGCACTTCGGCGCGTAGCAGGGGTTAAGCACGTGGCCGGGCCACTTTGAAAATGTGCGCGGCACGCACAAGGACCGGCCACGCGCATAACCCCTGTTTTTTAGGTGCGCAGGGGAATTAAAATTTTACCCCAGTATGTGTTGCTGCCCATCCAAATGCAGGGCAGATGATAATTCTACCTCTGATCTTTTCTAATTCACCGCACTTTACTCTGACCTAAATCAATTGATTAGCTCCTACAAGCAGGCAATACCCCTACAGTCTACTCTAACACTATCTCTCTTGTCTGGGCATTAAATACAGTATGACTTGTTTTCATACAGTAAATGCTCATTAAAAAGAGTAATTGGTTTTACCTTCTGCTGCTTTTGAAACTTTGGATACTTCTTGTTTCTTGTAGGCTGAAAAGAAACCCACAGATTTGCTGATTATGCATATTTAAAATTCAGCAATGAGTTACTCTAGTGCTTACATCTTGAGCATTTGCTATTGTTATGCAGTTTTATAGGAAAGGAATTAGCCAGGTTGTTTTTCATTGAAGTTTATGACACAAGGTGTTCAGGCAAGTAGTACCAACTCTGTCCCCCCATCCCTGCATCCCATGGATTTCAAAAGACATTTAGATGACAGATTTAGGTTATAAAACGCATATTTTTAGCATTGTAGATTAAGTAAACCACGTTGGCAAGAATATCATCATAATTTCATTGGAGAAAGATGTATTCCTTCACAGAGAAGAAACAAATAGCTAAAAGAAGAACAAGGAAGGCTGTCTACAGGAGATTTTCTCAGATTGCATGGGTGAGCAGTACTAGTTAACTGCAGGCATCCCAAACTTGAAAATGCTGATATTGTGCTATCAAGAAGAGGAAACCTTAAATAAACAAGTCAAATGTGAAGGAAATGCTTCTCTTGAAAAGTATGGCAGTTTTCCCTTATGGAATATTAACAAAGAAAAGATGGACTCAGCATGGCAAACTTCAATCCTTGAGAGGCAGAATCAAGTCTGGTTTTAGAATAGCCAAAAGGATCTGGTTATTAGATCAAATATATGCAAATATCTCTCAAGTATATTTTATGTGGAACTCCTGGAAACCAGACCTGGTATTCAAGAACAAAAATGCAAGATCCCCATAATAGTTCCTTAAATGAAATCAGAATATTTAATATACCTCCCTTCTCCTCTTCTTTTTTTATTTGGGCTGAAAAGAATAAAAACTATAGTTACTAATAAATTCTAAATGCACTGGGGCTGATTTTAAATCCTACACGCATGGGGTACATTTGTGCACCCTACCCAGCACACACAAATGTACACCTGATTTTATAACATGCGCACACTGCCACGCGCATGAAATAAAATCCGGGCTCGGCGCGCACAAGGGGGTGCACACTTGTGCACCTTGCGCGCGCCGAGCCCTAGGGAAACCCCGATGGCTTTTCCCTTTCCCTCCAAAGCCGCTCCGAAATCGGAGCGGCTTTGGAGGGAAGTTTCCTTTCGCTCCCCCCCAACTTCCTCTCCTTCCCCTATCTAACCCCCCCCCCAGCCCTACCTAAATCCCCCCCCCCCCCCCCACCTTTGTTGTCTAAGTTACGTAACTTGTGCGCCGGCGGCCGTGCCAAAGGACTCAGGACCGCCCCCGGACTGCCTCCCCACCCCCAGCCCTGCCCCTGGACCGCCCCTTTTTCAAAGCCCCGGGACATACGTGCGTCCCGGGGCTTGCGTGCACCGCCGAGCCTATGCAAAATACACGCGTAACCCTTTGAAAATCTACGCCACTAGCTTTTATTTTGAAGAAAAGGCGTATAGTAAATAGGAAGTAGGAGAAAAGTCTTTGATGACAAAGCCAACAGCGTGCACTCATGGGATGTCAATTTAGCCCCATTCCGATCTTAGGAAAAATTTCCAGTAAAACATTGTACACTGCTAAAAATAAAAATAATCATATCCTGAACTTAAAATATGCTGCTCAGTATCCTCACAAAACTTAACCCAAATAAACCCTATTTGAAGATTGTCTTTGGCACATATAACATTATTTGCTTTTCTGCAATATGCATGAGCCCATTATCCTTTTTCTGACATAAAAAGTCACTCAATGAATATCAGAAATATCACAAACAGTAAAAGAATTGTATATACTCATTAGGGATGTGAATCGTTTTTTGACAATTTAAAAAATCGTCAGATATTTTTTAAATTGTCAAAAATCGTTAGAGTGCACGATACAATACAATTTCCCCTGATTTATCGTTAAAAAATCGTTAATCGGGTACGGGAGTTATTTGGGGGAAGGGCGGGAAAACCGGCACACCAAAACAACCCCTAAACCCACCCCGAACCTTTAAAACAAATCCCTTACCCTCCCCCACCCTCCCCCACCCTCCTGAACCCCCCCAAAATGTTTTAAATTACCTGGTGGTCCAGTGGGGGGGGGGGGGTCCCAGCTCGATCTCCCACTCTCGGGCCATCGGCGCCATTTTGGCTGCCACTAATAAAAATGGCGCCGATGGCCCGATATAAAAAAACCCACCCGACCCTTTAAACTGACCCCCTTAGCCTCCCCCACCCTCCTGACCACCCCCCAAAAAACTTTTAAAATTATCTGGTGGTCCAGTGCGGGCGCAGGGAGCGATTTCCCACTCTCGGGCCATTGGCTGCCACTAATAAAAATGGCGCCGATGGCCCGATAAAAAAAAAACCGACCTGACCCTTTAAACTGACCCCCTTAGCCTCTCCTACCCTCCCGACCCCTCCTTCCAAAACCTTTTAAAATTACCTGGTGGTCCAGTGGGGGCGCGGGGAGAGATCTCCCGCTCTCGGGCCATCGGCTGCCACTAATAAAAATGGCGCCGATGGCCCTTTGCCCTTACCATGTGACAGGGTATCCGTGCTATTGGCCGGCCCCTGTCACATGGTAAGGGCAAAGGGCCATCGGCACCATTTTTATTAACGCAGCCGATGGCCCAAGAGCGGGAGATCGCTCCCCACGCCCCCACTGGACCACCAGGTAATTTTAAAACTTTTTTGGGGGGTTCGGGAGGGTGGGGGAGGTTTTTTTGTTTATCGGATCAGGCGCAGCCGATAATCAAAAAAACAATCGGGTCGGGCGATAAAAATTTTAATATTTGGATCGGAACCGATCTGATTCCAGTTCCGATTCACATCTCTAATACTCATAGTACAATATCAGTGTGATTTAAGAGATAAGAAGCCAAAAATGCTTAACCACAATAAAATAAGTCATACACTAGTATCTTTTATGGATGTGCAGCCAGAAAGTATTCGTTGGATTTGGGATACGTATTTGTCGGGGCCCAGATACGCTGCATTCGTTCAATGGTGCCCCGATACGATGATACGTGCATTCGTTTTCCGGTTCTCATTAAAGTCAATGTGGGAAGTATTTGCAGCCTATTTTGGGCTGCAGAATTGGGGTTTTATTATCAATTTTGATGAAATTTCTGGGGAGCAATCATCAGAACAACAAAACAGCTCCAAGATCCTTAGACTGTGGCAAAGTGGCACCAAAGTGGCATGAATAGTCTAAGGTACTTTAAAGGGGCAAAGGAGTACCAGGAGTGGCAAGAAGAGTGTTTTAATAGAGGCACAAAGCAGCAGCGAGAGTGTAAAAAACACACCACAGCTTCAAAAGAGAGCACCGACAACAGATGCATGAACACGGAAGGCAGCACGACAGGCAAAGCGGCAAGACAAGTGGCATCGACATCCTACACCACAATGAAGAAGGAACATAGCAAGCAAAAAGGCTAGAACCAACACACTGAGCACCCATGATAGTGGCCAGAACACTACAAGGAGCTGAATGAGTCATCTGGTGTATGGCAGCAAGGCACAGAGGCAGAGGGTAGATACAGGCTGGCTAAACTTGGGGAGAGTTCCCTTTCTTTTGTGCAGGTAAGGGTTCCCTAGAATGGGTTTGCCCCTAGAGTGGGGTGTTTCCATTGGTATCTAGTGAGCTCTCGCTGGTCTTTTACAATCTGGTAGAGTTAGCAGATATACAAAAGAAAATTTTCAAGGCCGAGGCAGAGGAGGTTACCATGAAAACAGCGGTTCAACATGGGTCAACTAAAGAAAACTGTTTGTTTTATTTAAGGATCCATGCTGTGGAGGATTACTAGTTTGAATTGCCAGAGACTGAGGTTTCCCTTTGCAATGAGGGTTCAGCCATTAGGACTGGACATAAGGCCTGGACGAACAGGCACAGCAGTTGAGGACAGAGGTCAAGCCCACAGAGGGACATAAGGCCTGGACGGACAGGCACAGCAGTCGAGGACAGAGGTGAATCCTACCTAGGGACATAAGGCCTGTACGAACAGGCACAGCAGTCGAGGACAGAGGTGAATCCCACTTAGGGACATAAGGCTTGGACGAACAGGCACAGCAGTCGAGGACAGAGGTGAATCCCACCTAGGGACATAAGGCCTGGACGGACAGGCACAGCAGTCCAGGACAGAGGTGAATCCCACTTAGGGACATAAGGCTTGGACGAACAGGCACAGCAGTCGAGGACAGAGGTGAATCCCACCTAGGGACATAAGCTCTGGACGGACAGGCAAAGCAATCGAGGACAGAGGTCAAGCCCACATAGGGACATAAGGTCTGGATGGACAGGCACAGCAGTTGAGGACAGAGGTCAAACCCTTATAAGTATATAAGGCCTGGACAGTGGATGGACAAGCACAGCGATTGAGGTCAGGCCCTTGTAGGGACATACTGCTTGGATAGTGGATGGTCAGGCACATTGTTTCAGGTCAGGCCTTGTAGGGTCGTACGGCCTGGACAGTGGATGGTCAGGCACAGCGTTTCAGGTCAGGTACATGTGCTGCAGTGCTTATATTAACTGGAGCATAGGAGGCAGTTGGAGCTGCTGCAAGGCTTTCAATTTCTTTTATTCATCTTGCCATTCACAGGGAAAATTTGGAATCCCAAGCAAAGGCAGGTTTACTTTCAAAAACACTAGCATTTCCATCAACTCTGGTGCCAGCCTTGAGCGGTGAGGGCTCATGATATCCCCTGTCATTGAAAAGACACGTTCACTGGGCACGCTGGTTGGTGGACATGACAGATATCGCTGAGCCACTTTGGCTAGATGTGGCCAGACAGTGGACTTGTGTGCCCAATAAGCCAGCGGATCTGTCTGCATGTTCTCTGTCAGCTCTGAGAGATTCCGTGTCACTGACAGCTGTGCTGGTATCTCCTTTGCTTGGGTGGGCTGAGAGTCACTCATGCCAGCTGCTTTCTCTCTCGCCCATCGCACAACAGATGAATCTTTATGGGCAACATGCCTTTGGCGTTCTGAAGTGGAGGAGGAGGTACTATCTGTCGCTGACAGAGTACTGCTCCTGCTTGGGCTAGCAGCTCAACTCTCTGAAGTGCCCGCTGTTTCCACCTCTGCTTCACACCTAATCTGTCTCTGCCTATGGTGCTCCTGTTCATGGACATTTGCTAACAGCAGGTCCTTCACCAATAAGAGACAATCATACTGTAGGGCAAGTTTCTCTTTCACACGGGGATTACAGACTGTGGCGAGCATGTATCAGTTCTGTTCTGTTAAAGGCCTTAATCTCTCTTCCACCTGCTGCTGCAAAACGTCCAGACAATGCAGTACCTCAACTGTCATTCCCTCTTCCTGTTTAAAGGCCTCCAAATGTTCATCCAGGAAAGTAACTATAGGGACGAGGTCAGCCAAGGTGGCACTTCTGGAACTCAGCTCCTCCGTGACATCCTTGAAGGGCTGCAGGATTTTTACCAGCTGACTCATGACTAACCAATCATGATGCCCAACTAGGGAATTCTGCACAACTATGTCCATTGTACCAGAAAGTTCATGAAGTGGTGTCTATAGCTCCACTAACCTCTCCAGCATCATAAAGGTGGAATTCCACTAGGTGGCAATGTCTTGAATGAGACGCTTGTGAAGCATCTCCAAATCAGTCTGCTTTTGTTGGAGAACCTGCCCCGCCTTCACACTTCTGTGGAAGTGTGCTGCTATGTTCCTGCACTTCTGTATTAACCTATGCAGGTATTCATTCACTACCAGGTGCAGAGTGTGTGCAAAACATTGAATGTTCTTAAAGTGCCAGTCATTTATTGCCTTAACCATGTCCCACTAATAAAGTTCAGTCTGCTAAACTGCCAGCCCACTGAAGCCCAGTGCACAGAGAGACTGAATGAGTTGAATTAAACAAACTCAGTTTAAAAAATCTGGAATTGTTGGCACAGCAAGAAAATCGATGAAATATATTTTCCAATGGAAATTCTAGCAAAATTGAATATATCTCTCCCAGCCACAACACCCAAATGGTGCTTGCTTGCAGCCTAGCCCAGAGGGTGAATGAAACAAAATGGCAATGCTAACAGCTTCTCTCCCTGGCACAGAGAGACCGTCTCAGATCACCTAAATAAACTGCTTAAATACAAACGGGGCTAGCTGGCACAGGCGCTGCAGCCAAATAAAGAATAAATAGCTTTTTTCCCTACTAACTAGACTAGCCAACAATTCAATAGAGATTTCTGAACTCAGTCTAGCTCTGAGTGCAGCCTCCTTCCACAGAAACCACCTCCCCACACCACCCCTGCAAAGAAAGTGCGTGGCACGCCTCATGCTTAAGTATATATAGTGCTGGGTCATCAGGAAAAGCGTCACTGAGCACTGAATGACAGCGCGATTGGCTGTATTCAGTGCATTTCACAAAATGTTAGCGCTGATACGCTGCATTCTGGTATCCATGCCAACCTGTCCGACCCTTTCCTGTGAGTCACTGATGACTTACAGGAAAGGGCTGGTTTTTGGCTACGGATACACCAAAATGGCATCCTCCAATTGCAAATGGCGGTAAAGAAAAGCATGTGCGCATGCCATGCGCCATGCAACGGATGAAATGGATGATGTTATTTTCATGGGGAGTCGTGATACGTTTCGCTTCCTCCGAATATAACAAATAGGGACATATAAGTTGCGAATGGCCAATACGTCGAAAACGAATGCACACCCCTAGTATCTTTTATGGAAATACAATTTTCCAAAATATTATTCAAATCCTTTGCTGTCCAACTGGTGATGCTAGGAGCAGGATTGTGAGGTCTAGAAATTACTCACCATGAGCTGGTCCAAAGGCCACTGTTACAAGATGGCTTTCTAACATTTAAACAAGGTAGGAATTTTATTAGGCAGCAACAATTATGACTGAGCATCTTTTTGGGATCCACACTGCTTGTGCTACATGGGCTGGGGGCTAGAAAAGATGTCCTACACATAAACTGTCACACCTTTTCCTGAGTGGATAACTACATTCAGTGGGATCAACTTTACCATGGTCAAAATGACCAAATTCACTCTGATTTTCAGGACTTGTAACATCAAGCTGTCTATGGACTACTGGAGAACTGATAGCAAAATGCCATCTCCTAGACCAGACAGCAAGAGGTTAACATGCCCTAGCTGCATCACCTGAAATTACTTGGGGAGATGATGGGCTGTAAGGATCCCTAGATAATGAGTAACCTGTATTAGCCACCCTGAGGCTGCTGACTCTTCTCCTTGCCTTTGAGTCTCATCACACCAGCACAATCCCCATGAAAGAACTATGCAACTCTGTATATAAAGTTTATTATGTTCCAGCTCAGATTCTGAAGTAAAATGTCTTGCAGACTGGAGTTTGCCAAATCCTTTTTGTTGTTAATATTCCATAAGATACAACTGCCAAACTTTTCAAGTGAAGCATTTGCTTCAAATCTTATTTCTTTTAACTCATTTATCTCATTTTAACTCTTTTAACTCATTTAACTTATTTCTTTTAACTCTTTTAACTAATGAAAATGCCAAGTTATTTACTTCTTCACAGTAAGAGTTTTTCCTGGAGGCTTGGGGTTTTCCACTACATGTACTTGGTTCAGACCCCGAAAAGCAGGGTTAGGCTAGACTGGTGTTACTTTGCCGTCATGGACAACTCTTAATAGCAAATACCAAGAATGCTTCATCACAATCATTGCCCATGAACTCAAGTGCTGCAGCATTGGCATCATTGCCCTGCATGGCAGCAGTGAGTGGGAGAAGGACAGCTTAAGGAACAAGGAGATGGTTATATGTTCTACTGGAAAGGTAAGCAGGAAGAGAAATACAAGTCTCATCCAGTTAGATTTACCATCAATAATGAGCATAATAGCAGAAATAACGACTCTAATCAGAGTCAACAAGCACTTCATGCCTCTGTATTTCAAACTGTTAGGGAGCCCATATATGCCACGTTCATCAGTGATCAATGCATATGATATACACCCTATCCCTTACGCCCAACCTGACTGACACACCTTTATCAAACTTAACCACCCCAGACCCCCCCTCATCCTCTCCTCCTCCTACATCCCTGTCCCCCCTCTTCCCTCCCTCCCCCCTACCTCCTCCCACTTCATCCCTGCTGACATCCCTCTCCCAAGCGTTCACCGCTTATATCCCTCTCATCATGTTGATGATTTAATAATCATCCTTCTTCTCTCATTTTATAGAGTTAATATTTAACCTCTTTCTATAGTTGACCTAGTTTACCTCCTGTTTGTTTGACATCAAACTATTGTAAAGCTTGTTGCTATGTTATGTTACAATGTGAACCGGGGTGATGTTTTTTCCTAACGTGCCCCGGTATATAAAAAATCTTTAAATAAATAAATAAATAAATATGACCCAGACAAGAAGAGTTAAAAGAAATAAGATTTGAAGCAAATGCTTCACTTGAAAATGCTATATATATAAATTAAATGCTTTATAAATATTGACTCATTCTGAAGCTTCACTTCAGCAATAATGCACAATTTATGCATGGAAGTTGGCATATTTTAAAATACGTGTTCATAATTGAAATTACCAGTTTTCCAATTCCTCCACCAGATTTGCCAAGTCCTCTAGATCAGCGGTTCTCAAGTTTTAATTGTTTGACCTTATTCTGTTCATCATCTGTTTTGAAACATTTATTAATATAGTTTTACAATTATTTCTGTGTGGGGATCTATAGCAGCTTGGCTTGTTCTGTTTTCCTAATAGGAGGTGAATTAGTGTTTAGGACCTGATTTAATATTTGTAGTGTTGCCTTGTCAGAAATGGGGTTGTATGTGTTCCATAATGCAGGTGTAACTTTGTGCAGATTAGTTTCTGTGCATTATTGCAGATCCTTGGACTGTGTTAGGTGCTATATTTCTCATTCCATTTCTCCAGGTTTGCATTGCATGCAGAGTGGCTTTTTTGGTTTTCCATTCCAGTTTGTCTCCATATTTATAATTTGTGGTCTTTCTGTACTTGGTGAAGTTCGGTTCTGTGTGTGTGACCGAGGTGAGGTATTTTACTAGCATGTAGGCAATTGTATCAATCTTATTTATTGTGTTTTCTCAATAGGATATGCATTAGTGGTAAACTATTGCCTTTTCATAAGGAGGGCTATTGTGCCTGGTAGTAAAAAGAGTTCGTTTTGCTTTTACTGAGATGCCATCAGAACCAGAATATCTTTTTTTTGCATGGTGAGTTCTATGGGTAATGCCCTAGTTCTGCTCTGCATCGATGGTTGGAGGTCAAGGGGATTCCCGTGGATGCAGAGTGCATGTTTACTTATAGCCCTGTGACGGTCACATGTTCAGTGTGTCACACATGTGAGAACTATCTGTCAGGTGTGTCCCAGCCAAAAAAAGGTTGAGAACCACTGCTCTAGATCATAAAGACCATCTGCTTCTTCAGCATGAACTCCCACCCAGCCAGTAATACACATGAAACAAGTCTGATATCATTACCCCCTTTGCTTTGGCATATTTATATGTGCATGAAACCAAAAGTATGCACGCAGTTTTTAGTTTTATAAAATAGTGATTATGCGAGTATAGGCTATTTATGTACACATATACTAATTTTTACACTCAGAACCCTTTAAAAATTCACTCCTAAGAGCTTAACAGTCCAGAATGTCCTGTGTGTCAAGGATTTTTGCTAATATATCTTTCTTTTATGACTTTTTAATGTTTTTTATTTTTTGGGGGAACAAGCAGTTTACTCTAATAGTAAAATAAAACTGGACATCTAGCTGATGAACCACGTGTGCTTCAACCCATCAGTTTGCTCAAAATCTAATAGTGTTTAGCATTTAACTACATTTAAAGTATAGCTTTTCCATTTGTAGGTGCAATGCTTTGCTCCATAGTTTCCCATGCCTAACAGAGTTTTGCACAGAATAGTAGTGACTCTTTTTTGCACAGATTTAGTAGTGACTAATAGGAAACTCTATTAGTCTGTAGTGGCAAGAACAATATGGAGACTACTGGCACCTTGTTCTTGAAAACTTATGCCTCAATAAATCTGATAGTCGACAATGTGCCACCTTCCTTTGTGTTGTTTTGAAATATATGGTCTTCTATATTCATCTGCAAATAGAGATGCACACAAGACATTGGCATAGAACAGAACAGAGATTTCTTCCATGTGCCAGTAGATGGAGATCTCATGCAAGAAACACATGCAGGTTTTCTTGCTATGTCCAATGTGGAAAAGAGAAGACAGATATTAATACTGTTTGCTATAGATTACCTGGTGTTGCTTTTGCAGTGATGGGTTTAGCTGCAGGAGCTTTTATGGGTTCTACAAAAGAATTAGATAAACAAATTATTATTGTGCACTAAAATGCCACAAAAGAATTGCAAAAATCTTAAGGAAACACTGAGATTGAAAAAAAACTATGGAATTTACACATCTCTGTGGAGAATAAAGTATGCTAATATTGTCCAGCTTAAGCGAGAACACTAGAAGAATTCTGATAAACAATGCAAAGGACATGAAAATGAAATGACAGCAAAGGTCACTAGGCAGTAGTTGTGCTTTAGTATCCCATTATATGTCTGTGGCAAAAATCTTAGAGGATCGATGCAGGCAAAGCATTTTAGATGCACAGAGTGTCTTACACTCACATAAGACTCAGACTGTCTGAACTGGCTCATTTAAAACCGGCAAGTATGTGAGCAGTTCCATGCAGCATAATGTTTTTCCTAGATCAAAGTGTTGGAGTACTCAAAGCCTAAGAAGAAGAGCTGCAAATTTGTTTTAAATAAAAGTGGATTTAAATTCATTAGTCCCCCCCCCCCCCATGCCCTGTAGGAAAAGACAATGTCACAGTGCAAAATTATTGCATTTTATAGCCATTTCTTGTAGAGAACTGCATCACTGACTATTGAATAATTTTAACACTTCACTAAACTACCCTGTTTCCCCGAAAATAAGACATCCCCCGAAAATAAGACCTAGTAGAGGTTTTGCTGAATTGCTAAATATAAGACCTCCCCCGAAAGTAAGACCTAGCAAAGTTTTTATTTGGGAGCATGCCCGTCGCACAGAACACCAGAGCATGCAGCTGTGATTTTTTTACCCTGCAGGATTCACAGTTAGTTGTCATCACAAACCAGCATAACCAGACAACTATTCAGAATATGATAAATGTTCATTTTTTTGTTCAACAATATATGTGAATTCTTCTTCATGGAAAAATAAGACATCCCCTGAAAATAAGGCCTAGTGCATCTTTGGTAGCAAAAATTAATATAAGACACTGTCTTATTTTCGGGGAAACACGGTAATAGTTCTGTTAACAATCGGTATCAGATTTGCAAATCATCAAATCACAATATGGATCATGAACCAACGGATCAGGCAAGTATTTACAACAACTCAAGGCCCCTTTCATTTTCTGCAACTAATAAAACATGGGCAACATGGTTCAGATGTAATTTGAGCCTTGACTAATCATATCGCATTTACTACGAATTAATATTTATCTGAAACAAAATTGGTAATCTAAAATGAAATGGGGCATTTTAATTTAATTTCATTTAAAAGAAAACAAATGGATAGTGCCCCTGAAAATAATGAGAATGTTCATTTGGATTCATTTTTCGATCCCATTAGTCTATTGGAAAGCAAAAAATGTAGTTTTTGTTTCTATTCAGGACCTGCCACTTCAGCCAGACAGAACAGAGCCAAGGTAGGAAGAAGGGACAAAAAAGAGCAGGGCAGATCAAGGTTAGGCATTTTTTCAACCAGTCTATCCCAGCTGGCACCTGCATGGATTGATAATGAGTTCCTCTTTTATTTTAACCTGAAACTGAAAGCAATATGGAACTGAGCAGTCCCTGTTTGGTGCTCAGACATTTCTGTGCTGGATTGCTGAAGATCTTTCGCAAAGCCAAAGAAAACCTTTTAAAAAAAAAGATTCAGAAAGAAATGAAAAGAAAAACATAAAGCAAGATGGGCTGTACTGTTTCCTGTTGTCACAATGCCACTGTGTGAGAGGAAACATTGCAGTTTAATCTGTTAGTTCAGTTACAGAACCTGCTTGTCATTAAATAGACAGTAAGAGTGTATATCTGTCTGTCTGGGCACACTTGCAGCACAGAGAAAGATCTATTTTATTTTAATATCTGCAGTCTCTAACCAGTGACCACTGCACTGATGAGGTAGAAAATCAGACTTTTTTTTTCCCCCTTATTCCTTTCATTTGTGTGTAAAATAAGGAGTCAGGACAAAATGACTGCAGTATGAGTATGATTATTTTTCTGCAACCTGTGTCATTTCCTAATGGAAGTCTACATTGTAAAAGTCAACAAGCATGGCATGCTCTGTAACTAAAGAGACTGCATGCTGTCTGTTCAAGCTATTTCTCTTTGTGTGTCTTCACGCCACACTAGTACTGATGTATAGTAATATATTACAATACAGTCATTATAACACAGAAACCCATAGCCACTAGGAGTGATAAGAAGAAAAAATTATGTTTAATTTTTTGTTTCATTGGTTTGGGGGTTCCCCCACGAATATCATTTTGTTTAATGTTTATTTTGTTTCTTAAAAAAATGAAATAAACATTAAAAACAAAACATACCAAAAATGGAAAATAAAGAAACAGGATTTCCCAAGGCTTCCTGGGCCCTAAATCCATCCTCTCCAGCCCCCACTTTTCCAGTCCAGGGGTGATCTGACACTGAGGCTTAAGCCCAGGCTGAAGCCTGGGCCTAGCATAGGGCTAGACCGATTTCGTGTTGACCTACCACAGTCTAAGCCTATGCAAGGCCAAGGCTTCAGCCTAGGCTTAGGCGCCAGGTTCTGTGATCTTGGCCTAGGTCCCACACAAGGCCCAGAATAGGGGGCATGGACCTGGTACCTGGGCCAAGGCTTGAGCCCAGGCCCGATACTGGGGCTTGACTCAGAGGCTGAGTCCCACTGCCTGTGCTGTGGCCTAGACCAGGGCTTAGGCCCAGGCTCGACACTGAAGACTGCTCTGTAAACTGTGTCTCAATGCTGGGACCTCAGCCCCAATGCCTGAACCTCAGCCTAGGTCAGGACCCGGGCCCAGGCCAAAGCCAGGGCCAGAGATTGAGTCCTGATGCCAGGGAGTTGGCCTGGAGCCAAGACCGATTCTGGGTCCTGACCCAGAGACCATGTCCAACATAAGAACATAAGAAATTGCCATGCTGGGTCAGACCACGGGTCCATCAAGCCCAGTATCCTGTTTCCAACAGAGGCCAAACCAGGCCACAAGAACCTGGCAATTACCCAAACACTAAGAAGATCCCATGCTACTAATTCAATTAATAGCAGTGGCTATTCCCTAAGTAAACACGATTAATAGCAGTTAATGGATTTCTCCTCCAAGAACTTATCCAAACCTTTTTTGAACCCAGCTACACTAACTGCACTAACAACATCCTCTGGCAACAAATTCCAGAGCTTTATTGTGCATTGAGTGACGTGGGGGACATGGTTCAGGCCTGGCGCCCAGGCCTCGGAGGTCTTATTTCTTCCTTTGACCATCTTCTCCAATGAAATCATGCCATCTGCTCAGGAGGCACTGGAGATAATTAACTGGAGCATGCTCCCTAGCAGAAGGCACCACTTTGATGTACGGTAGCTAATTGTACAGTCATTTCATTGGCAAAGACAGAAGAAAGAAGAAGGAAGGAAGAAGACCTCAAGGTCTGGGCGCCAGGTCAAGACCCTGGTGTCAGGAACTGGTTTCTGGACTGGGCCTCAGCTGAGGAGTCAGGGCATGGCCTCCGAGTTGGGCCCAGTTTCCTGCCGGGCCATGACATCTTGCCTGGGTCCAGGCCAAGGCCCTGGTCTCAGGACCTGGAGTCCAGAACAGGATTCGGCATATGGCCGAGGCCCAGTTGTGAGGACCTGGCCTTTGGGTTGGGACCTAACATCGAGCCAGGGTCCGGGCCGTAGCCGAGGCTGAGGAACAGGTGTTGAGTCCAGGCCTCGAAGCCTGGACCTTACATAGTTCCCAGGCCAAGATCACAGTGACTTACTGCAGCCTAGGCTTATGCAAGTGGGCTTTAAATTTATATAAATGGGAAGGTTTGAGGTGGGGTTTTTTTTTTTTTAAATTAAACTGCATTTTAACCACCCCCTAAAAATAAATGCAAGGACAAACCACACGATATTTCATGGGTTTTCCTATCTTTTTTTTTTATTCCGGAAATGCAAAAAATAGGAAATATTGTCTTTATTTTCTATTTCATTTCAAACGACTTCACATCCCTATTGCTTTGTATACTTTCTGCACCTTGGCCCTGGGGGCCAAGTATGAATACAGAAGATTATTCCTAAAGGTTGCAAGGAAACAGAGGGTCATTTTCACATGAGCATGAAGAGTTGGTAGCAGTTCCATGAGAAGCAGGAAGCAGTGATGGCGCCTCTGCACTAGCTTCCTCGGGATTCAAGTACAAGGTCAAATTTCACCTATCTAATGCTGCAGAGGTTAGTGTGGCAAGACAGCCCTTCATGACTTGTTTCTGGAAAATGAGATAGATATGGATCACACCCTGGGGCATCATGATTAGCTAAACATGACACAGGTGATATGAGTCCTAAAGTCCTTCAAAAATGCTATGGAGGATGTCAGTTCCACAAGAGCTACTTCTAGTGAGATTACCCCACAATCAATAACCTGGAGAAGTTAGAGGGTTTCTATCAGGAACATAGACTGGTACCAGGGCTTAGTGCAAGACAGGCTCAATCCTCTCACTGGGAAGGATAATTACAGGCTAGCCATGCTTTTTGACTCACAGGTGAAAAAGAAAATTGCCCTCTGGTCCAACAGTCTAGTTCTGTTACAGGCCATAGCTACAGTGACTGATAGCAGAGGAGGTTATCCTCTTCCAGCAAGGATATTCAAACATACATTTTAATCATATGCTATCTTGCAGAGCCCATTGAGGACTTGGCCTCACATCTGATACCATACTGAGTACACAAGGCTGTGGTCTGGCCAAGGTGGCTCAGCATTTAGTCTCCTATCCACAAACCAGCAGGCCTAGCGAACAGATATTCTCCTTGGCAGATGATTTCATTAGTCCACATCATTCTGGCCGGCTCTAGAGTCAGTGGAAATGCTGGTCTTCCTTAAAATAAACCTTTGCTCTATTGGGTTTTCCTGAATTTCATGAGAAAGGTAGGAAAACTGAATGTACTGCTACAGTGAACTATCACCCATAGTTTTTACCCTCAGCACCTTGAAGCGCTGTTGCCACTTTTGCTGCTGCTGCTCCACTCACTCCTCGCACCCTGTCTTTTTCCTCTTTTAGCTCCTTGCTGTGTTGTGCCACTGTTATTGCCCAACTTGCTCCTGGCTCTATCATGATCCCTCTGAAAACTCCTGCCACTGATATAATTTTTGCCCCTCTCATGATGCCACTATGCTTGCTGCTTCATTCCTTACTCACAGCTTCTTAGGGGTATCTGCAGCTAATTATCAGTTGGCAGTAGAGATGTACACCAACTTCCACATCTATAGCAAAAAAATGGACTTTTCACCACTCACAAATTAATGCAAGAAGTAGCTAGTTTTGCTTCTATTTTTTACCTTTCCACCATATTCAAGTTCTAACTAAATTACTGTGTCATTTCTCTTGCAGCCTGAGCTGATGAAATGTGTCTGATTATTAATTGTAACTCACTTTGAACTCTCTTGGTGGAAAAGTGGGTCATAAATAAACAAATGATGATGATGATGTTGCTGATGAATTGTAAATTACCATCAGATTTGCTTTACTTCTTGTGAGTATTCTGAGTATGATGCAAAAGCCTATTTTAGTACTATAAATTACTCTAGTGCACTGTGCCATAAAATGAATTTCTTCATACAGTCGCCCCCACTCTCCTCCCTCAGAAGCACTACTCTCCACTTGGCATCTATCCATTCTCCATAATACACACTGTTCCTCCTCCAAAACTGATCTCATTGCTAAACAGCTCTGAAAATTTCTGGATCAGTCTCCCTCTCCCTCTCTTTCTCGTTGCTTTCTTTATAGAAAACTCCTGACCACTGTAATCCACACAGCAGGAATGAAGCTGTCATTATTCACATGAATGAGCTATTGCCTTTCCTCAAAGCCATTCACAGAAAAGGAGGAATTCTATTTGCGTTACTACTCAAGAATCTGTATTACAGGTATTAGTCTCCAGACAAATTGGATAAGATGGGCATTATAACTGAAGATAAATGTTGGAGAAACTGTAGGGAAAAAGGGACTCTTTATTACATATGGTGGTCATGCCCTAAAATACAAGTGTATTGGTCAGAAATTCTGTCATGGAGACATCATATTAAAGGTATTAAAATGCCATTGGATCTTTAATTATTCTTTTGGGGTTGGCATTTGGTGATTTCCTCTCCTTTAACAGGAGAGGCATTGATCTACCTAACCCCTTACTAGTTACAGCTCGACATAATGTTGCCTGTCACTATCTGGAGGGATACTTCCTTACCATCGATACTGGAATGGCTGCAGCTGGTCTGGCGAGTATACACAATGGAGTATATTACTTTTACAAATGTAAGATTTGAGAACCTTTCTTAAGTAAATGCGTCCTTTGATAACCTCAGTACCTTGAAATGAGTTAGCTTCACACAGATGTCATGGTTTTGATTAAAATGTCTTGATATTGAGGATGTTTAATGCCTAGGTTGGCTCTACTGTTTTTTGCTTTTCTAACTTTTCTGGTTTACCAGTCTTCAGTGTTTTGCTTTGCAGAATATGGGGATGTGGTAAGTGTCTTTCAAGATATTTTTATGGGCTTTTCTTTACTTTTTTCTTCTTCTTTTTTCACATCCTCATAGGGTTTATTTTTAATTAAATGTTGCTGTTTTCTTTGAAAAATTTCCTGAAGCAAGAAATAGAATTATTGCGTATTAGTAGTCAGCAGCTTTAGAATGTACTTTGTAAACACTGAGAGTTCCATGTTCTAATGTTAGCATTTTGAATTGCTTGAACAGAAACCGAGAATTGAAGATTTGATTCCTCTCCCCTCCCCCCCCCGCTCCTAAATTTTGTCCAGACAGCATTTTACTCAGATTGGGGCGGATTTTCAGACTCCGTGAATAGGCCTACTTTTGTTTGCGCTCTAGGCGCAAACAAAAGTACGCTTGATTTTAGTAGATACGCGCGGAGCCGCGCATATCTGCTAAAAACCTGGATCGGCGCGCGCAAGGCTATCGATTTTGTATAGCCGGCGCGCGCCGAGCCGCGCAGCCTACCCCCGTTCCCTCCGAGGCCGCTCCGAAATCGGAGCGGCCTTGGAGGGAATCCTCTAACGCCCTCCCCTCACCTTCCCCTCCCTTCCTCTACCTAACCCACCCGCCCGGCCCTGTCTACACCCCCCCCTTACCTTTCTCCGGGGATTTACGCCTCCCGGAGGGAGAAGTAAATCCCCGCGCGCGAGCGGGCCTCCTGCGCGCCGGGCCGCGACCTGGGGGCGGGTACGGAGGGCGCGGCCATGCCCCCGGACCGCCCCGGGCCGTAGCCACGCCCCCGTACCCGCCCCCAAAATGCTGCCGACACGCCCCCGAAACGCCGCGACGACAGGGCCCGCCCCCGACACGCCCCCCTCGGAGAACCCCGGGACTTACGCGAGTCCCGGGGCTCTGCGCGCGCCGGTAGGCCTATGTAAAATAGGCTCACCAGCGCGCAGGGCCCTGCTCGCCTAAATCCGCCCGGTTTTGGGCGGATTTAGGCGAGCAGGGCTCTGAAAATCCGCCCCATTAAGTTTAGTCAGAAAAGAGGAGGTGGTGATGGGGGTATTCCGGGGTGGGGCTTAATGTTAGCCAGAGAGCGATGATACTCAGTAGGGATGTGAATCGTTTTAGGACGATTAAAATTATCGTCCAATAATTTTAATATCGTCTTAAACCGTTATGGAACACAATACAATAGAGATTCTAACGATTTATCGTTATAAATCGTTAGAATCGTGAGCCGGCACACTAAAACCCCCTAAAACCCACCCCCGACCCTTTAAATTAAATCCCCCACCCTCCCGAACCCCCCCCCCAAATGAGTTAAGTAACCTGCGGGTCCAGCGGCGGTCCGGAACGGCAGCGGTCCGGAACGGGCTCCTGCTCCTGAATCTTGTTGTCTTCAGCCGGCGCCATTTTCCAAAATGGCGCCGAAAAATGGCGGCGGCCATAGACGAACACGATTGGACGGCAGGAGGTCCTTCCGGACCCCCGCTGGACTTTTGGCAAGTCTTGTGGGGGTCAGGAGGCCCCCCACAAGCTGGCCAAAAGTTCCTGGAGGTCCAGCGGGGGTCAGGGAGCGATTTCCCGCCGCGAATCGTTTTCGTACGGAAAATGGCGCCGGCAGGAGATCGACTGCAGGAGGTCGTTCAGCGAGGCGCCGGAACCCTCGCTGAACGACCTCCTGCAGTCGATCTCCTGCCGGCGCCATTTTCCGTACGAAAACGATTTGCGGCGGGAAATCGCTCCCTGACCCCCGCTGGACCTCCAGGAACTTTTGGCCAGCTTGTGGGGGGCCTCCTGACCCCCACGAGACTTGCCAAAAGTCCAGCGGGGGTCCGGAAGGACCTCCTGCCGTCCAATCGTGTTCGTCTATGGCCGCCGCCATTTTTCGGCGCCATTTTGGAAAATGGCGCCGGCTGAAGACAACAAGATTCAGGAGCAGGAGCCCGTTCTGGACCGCTGCCGTTCTGGACCGCCGCTGGACCCGCAGGTTATTTAACTCATTTGGGGGGGGGTTCGGGAGGGTGGGGGATTTAATTTAAAGGGTCGGGGGTGGGTTTTAGGGGGTTTTAATGTGCCGGTTTTGCGATTTTTAGATTTTTAGATTTTTCACGATTTTTCACGATATTTTACCCCCCCAAACGGCAACAATACGATTCCCTCCCCCTCCCAGCCGAAATCGATCGTTAAGACGATCGAGGACACGATTCACATCCCTAATACTCAGTGCTATCCAGGTAAATTTACCTGAGCAAGTTTTCCACTCACCAACGTGCTGAATATGGACATCTCTGTGTCAAACAAAAATGTATAATCTTCTGCATTTATTTCAACTTTGTTTTTTTTTTCATCTGAAGCCTTCTCCAGAAGAAGTGCATAGGTAGGGTAAATTCCAAAGCAATTTCCACAGGTAAAACAATGTCATGGAAATGGGATTTTCGAAAACATCCCATCCTATATGCAGGTATAAGTATGGCAATAGATCCTCTCGGTATGTAAAGTCACCCCCCCCCCCCCCCCGATGGGAAGAGACAGTCTTTTGGGTGCGATTGGTAAACCAGAAAAGTTTGCACTTATGTGCTTTCAAAAGACTGCATGGAATTTTTCTCAGAAAAATTAACTGCACAAATTAGCAGGTTCAAATGTATGCAGGTAGGATCATTTTCAAAGGGAAAAATCCCTTTCAAATCTGCAGGTAAAAAGTACTCACAGACTAAAAAAATACAGGAAGTTCTAGAATTCTGCCCTAATGAGTAATTTTTCATGAAAAATTAGCATATATGCACGTAAGTAGTCTGTATTAACCTGCGCGAAATTTTATAAACATCGAAAGTACGTGTATATTTTTGGTTTCGCACGCACATTTACTGGTGCAATAAAAGGTGGTCTGAGGCATTCCGGGATGGGGTCAAGAGGTAGGCATGGAAATTGCATGTAAATTATCTGACTTATTCATGCAATTTTACCCCTGCTATTTTGTCTTGTCTGTTGTCTGCTCTTGTCTGTTGTCTGCAATTTTGTGGTGGGAGGCCTTGGTGAAATGGTGGGGGTTCAGGATGAAGTGCTTCAGAGTCTAGTGAACTGGAGATGGAATGGGTGAACTGGCAGAGGTATCAGTGAACTGGTGATTTCAAATACCCATACTGGAAAGTGTGCATGTTATAAAATACTTGATTATACGCACTTATGTGATATTGTATTACGTACCTGCTACCTTATTCTTCTATCACATGTTAATGTTTTTTTAAGTTATTAAGTATTTATTCTGTTGTCACACCTTGTTATTTGTAAACCGGCATGATGCGACTCCCATCGCGAATGCCGGTATATAAGAAATTTAAATAAATAAATAAATAAATAAATATGCATGTATGTCTATAAAATAGGTAGAGAAAATAAGCACTTTGATTGCATTGCAAATATTCACACAAATGCACGCACTTTTGGAGCAGAACTATGCTGTATTTTATAAACTGCACAATTTATAGAATGCTACGATAAATCTCCGAAGGGTTACTTACGCACGCACATGAAGTAACACAAGCAGATTTGAAAGTTATCCTCCCAGAGTAAATGCTTTTTCCATGAACATTTAGATATTTTTTCCAGTGAGTAAATCACCATATCACTGTAAAAGTACTGTTGAATCAAGCCCTTAAGCAATGAGCACTGAAAATCTGTTTAAAATAAGACATGCTTTGCCTAGAATGTTTTGTCAGCATGTCAGCTGCATTCAGCAGTGGTAATGTATGAAATATCTAATTTGTGCTTTGGACTTTGCTTCGCTTTTTTCTTACATTGTTGTTATGCCTCTCAGGGCATTCAGCAGCAATGCCTCTATGGTAGCAGTTGGAAGGAATGGCTACTGACGAAGTCACCTACAAATGGCAGTGACTAATGAGCAGGTTTCGGTGCTACACACTACATAATCCATCCTTGTGCCATCTTTCTTATCCCCAAGGATCACTGCTCTAAAGATGGCCTATGTTGCCTGGTTAGTCAAGCTTCAGTGACTTCCTGATTACTCATCCCTCAAATCTAAAACCAGCAAGCAGCTCTTAGGAAAAGGAGCACAGTGCTCTATAGTACAAGTTGGCTGTTTGTTAAGCCACGGTGCCATGACATGTTTAAGAAAACTTCATCAAAACAAGTTTTCCATATTGTCATTAAGATTATAGAAGACTCGCTGAAAATTAAAAAAAAAAATATATATACGGTAGATTTGCTATGTGAGAATACTGCAGAAAAACATGAAAGGTGTAATGCAGATACTTCTGGGATGTCAAATATGATCATCTGAGATTTAAATAATATTTAATAGTCAAGTATTAGAGGCAAAAGCTTTATATATATTATTATGATTATAATTATCATTAGGTAAGCTGAGGCATAATGAGATATTTTTTGGCCTATACACTAAAGCTTAGCGTGCAGATCAAAACTGTTTCTCACGCTCAAAAAATAGTACAATATTCAGAAAGCCCCTAATGTGCACCCTTAACCAATCTGAAAAAAACATTAATATGTGTGCCAGTCATCCTCCTCCACCAAACAGAAATATTTGTTTAGCATTTCTATTTTTTGCTGCTTGTTGTTGTCCTCATCGCCACCAAATCTTAAAAGTCCATCTCTGGTCTTTCTCCTTTCCCTGATAAACCTGAAACAGCCATTATGTATCATGCGTGAAACTGTAAAACATTTTACCTCAATTATTTCAAGTACTTACCTGAATTAAAAATTCCTTATTAATCTATATTAATTTATTTTATATTTATTACAGTTTATAAATGTATGAGTATATCATGTAAAAAGCAAAGAAAACAAACAGATCCAATAAATCATGTAATAAAACAAAAATGAATATATTCTTTCATGAATCATCTTTGCAAAAAGCCAGAAATCATTATATCTACAATAAAATATCATTAATCATCAGAACAGGTGCAGAAAGGAGCTAGGACAATTCACATTACAACCAACAAGAATAAAAATTCAAATTCTGGTGTCACCACAACAAAAAATATCTCTCCACTGCTATTTTGTGAAGTAACACAAACTCCTGCAAAGAAAGCGACTTCTAGAACCTTGCCATATCATACAGTCATAGCACTGACTCTGAGGATTCAAATAACAGCAATCTTATGAAAAAGCAGCAATGCAAATACTACACCAGACCCTAGAACATTAATATACAACCTATTGGAGTAACAGAACAAGCTGGACTGCTACAGAGAAACCACACACTAGCAGAAATACTGCATTTCAGTCACACATAGGTAAAACAGAGACCAACCCTTACCTAATATAGAAATAAGAGACTATAAATTAGAAACAGAAACAAGCAAACAAAACTGAAATAGAAAGCCTGAGAAACTGGACTGAACAGTGGAATACTGAAGAAAGAGCAAAATACAAAAATACAAAATACAAAAATACAAAATACAAAAATACAAAAATATAAGAAATGTACATTCCCAAAGATCATGTATTCAAATTGCTAATATTTCAAAATTATTTTTTTTAAATCTTTGTTGTCTGATCTTTGTATTTTTCTAATCAGTTGCTCCCTGTCTCTTTTCTCCCATGTCTCTCATTTCCTAATTCCTTTTCAGTGTCTTTCTTCTCCTACTGTCTTCTTTCCTTCTTCTCTTACACATTCATGCTTTCTCTCAGACTCCCTCACACACACAAGCTCTCACTCTATATGCTCTATCACACACACAAACACACAAGTTCTCACTCTCTCACCCCCCTCCTAGGCTCCCATTCATATGCACACACAGACACACACACAGACACACACACAGACTCTCATTCTTATACACACAGAGACGCACACCCATTCTCATCCTCATACACACATTCAATTTCCCATTCTCATCCACATCCACATATCAAATTCCCATTCTCACCCACATACATACATTCAAGTTCCCATTCTCACTCACATGCACACATTCAAGCTCCCATTCTCATCCACATACATTCAAGCTCCCAGTCTCACCCACATACACACATGCAAGCTCCCATTCTCACCAACATACACACATTCAAGGTCCCATTCTTAACCACAAACACAAATTCAGGCTCCCTTCTCACTCATATACATATATTCAAGCTTCCATTCTCACCCACATACACACATTTAAGCTCCCATTCTCACCCACACACACAAATTCTAGCTCCCATTCTCATCCATACACACACGCAGGGCCTTTTCATTAGGCACAGCCAAAGTCCTATTTACACCACCATAGGGATGGGATCCCACGACAGGCTTGCTGTTCCGACCCTCCTCTTCGCCATTGTGGGGATGGGGTCTAGCAGCAGCATTGCAGCTCTGCCCCTCCTCTGCGCCATTGTGGGGTTGGGATCCCGTGGTGGCCTTGCTTCTTCTGAGGTCCTCCTCTTCACTGTCACATGGATAGGATCCTGCAATGGTCTTGCTTCTTCTGAGGTCATCCTCTTTGCTGTCACAGGGATGGGATCCCATGATGGCATTGTACCAACAGCCCTCTTCTGGTCGGGTGGGCCTGAGCCTAAAGTGGGTGAGCCATGACCCACCCAGGCCTACCTGTTGTTTCAGTCACCTCTTTGGAAAACTGTATCAGTTTGGTTTCCTTTTTTCCCTTATTTACTTTCTTGATATAAAGATATGTTGCCCTTACTATAGATCCTTTTCTTTTAGCCCACTGATATTCCACTTTATCAAAACTTCCTTAAGGTACTTGTTCATTATGCCAATTTCAGTATATTTGAAATCAAGGACTTCAAACTTTGTGTGACTCCTTTCTGCCTTACCAGTTATATCAAACCTTACCATTTGATCAGTGGTGCTCAGGTGAGCACCTACCCAGATATTAGAAATGCTTTTTCCATTCATAAGTACCAGTGCCAGTATAGCCCCTTCTTTCTTAGTTCCATTGGCATTTTTCTGAGGAAAGTCTATTGAAAGGAGTCTAGGATCTTTCTTCTAACTTCTAACATAGTCCAGAGACAGAAACTCCAATCCATATCCAGTAGGTTAAAATCTCCTGCCAACACCACCTCCCACTTCATTTTCACCTTTTGCATGTCTTAAACTAGATCTCTGCTCAGTTACTCTATCTGAGTCAGAGGTCTATAGATCACATTGGTGTTGATGGAAGTGCCATCTACTTTTTCCAAGATGGCTCACAGCACTTTCTCCTTTTTCCCATTCCCCTTGAATATTATTTAGATTTTCCTTCTCATTATATGAAGCAGATATATCTGGAGATAATGTTCTGAAAGGATTACACCACCATAAAAGAAGAAGAAAAGGTTAATTAGAGATTGTGTTTTTATTGATTTGTTATTTGTGATATGTGAAAAATGTTTTTTGTAATGTTTTGCTGATTAGTATGGATGGTGAGTAAATGTTTGTGGGTATTATTGTATTTTGTGTTGAACAAAGATTTTTAACAAATTGTTTTTTTGATATTGTTAAAATAAAATTTGAAATATTACAGATACACAAGTTCTGTTTTTGATATATTGCTCTGTACCAGCCAATCAAGCATCCAATCACACACAGATTTACATAGTAATAGTAGAAAAAGACAAATTGGCCTATCCCCTTTGCCCAGTTAGTTTGGTCTATACTGTCAGCCATAGAAGCTTGATCACTTGTAGAATATTGCTGCTTATCCAAGTATTTTTGGTTGTCTTCCACTCCTGGGTAGATTAGTTTGGCTGGCACTTTAGTCCACTTAAATGCATAGAAATAAAAGTTAACAAATAAAGTATATGTGTGTGTGTATATAAATATATCAACCTAATAAACGAAGGTTGACCGACGTGCCGCATATGCGCAGTAGAGAGCAGCTCTACCGCGCATGCGAGCACGTCGGTCACAGTGTGCCTTTTAAAAATAAAAATGGCGCTGTAGGAGCGGCAGGAGCGGCGGCCCGAAGACCCGGAGCGGCGGCGGCGGCACCGGCCCAAAGACCCGGAGCGGCGGCGGTGGCCCGAAGACCTGGAGCGGCGGCGGCACCGGCCTGAAGACCCGGGCTGGAGCGGCGGCCCGAAGACCCGGAGCGGCAGCCCGAAGACCCGGAGCGGCGGGAGCGGCGGCCCGAAGACCCGGAGCGGTGGCGGCATGCGCGCGAGGGAGGGACAGACTTCCTTCTCCTGCCGCTCCGGGTCTTCGGGCCGCCGCTGCCGCTCCTGCCACTCCGGGTCTTCGGGCCGCCGCTCCCGGTCTTCGGCGGAGATCGACTGAGGGGAGGGGGGAGAGGGGAGGAGGGAGGGGGAGAGAGGAGTGACTGAGGGGAGGAGGGAGGGGGAGAGAGGAGTGACTGAGGGGAGGGGGGAGAGAGGAGTGACTGAGGGGGAGGAGGGAGGGAGGAGTGACTGACTGGGGGGAGGGAGGATTGACTGAGGGGAAGAGGGAGGGGGGAGGGAGGAGTGACTCAGGGGAGGGGGAGGGAGGAGTGACTGAGGGAGGGGGAGAGAGGAGTGACTCAGGGGAGGAGGGAGGGGGGAGAGAGGAGGGACTCAGGGGAGGAGGGAGGGGGGGAGAGAGGAGTAACTGGGGGGAGGGGGGAGTGACTGAGGGGAGTGACTGGGGGAGGGGGAGATGGGAGTGACTGAGGGGAGGAGGGAGGGGGGGAGAGAGAGGAGTGACTGAGGGGAGAGAGTGGGGGAGGTGGGAGGGAGCATGAGGGGGAAGGAAATGATCCAAAAAAAAAATGTTAATGTAGCCCGTTTTAACGGGCTTAACGGCTTGTATATATATATATAGAGAGAGAGAGAGATGAGGTTCACGATGTGCCCAAGACAGATTAGACAGCAGAGACTGCCGAAGAATCTCGAGAGGACTACATTTCTCAGGCTCTCAGAGGCGGTGGTAAGCCAACGGGAGGATGGAGACAGGCTTGATTGGACATCTGCGGGTGGCACCCTGGGAAAGGGAATACACACACCTGAGCTCATGATGTATGAATATGGTCAGTACAAGAGACATCAGAGCTGAGAAAACAAAACCTAAGAAGACTGATTTCCTGGACACTAACAGCAAGTGCAAATGGCAGAACAAGCATCCCTAGCAACAAGGCATGTACACATGCAAAACTTTACTAATTGGACAAGGGATAAGGGACGGGTAAACGCAGGCACCTGTTGATTGGCTGAAAGTAAATTCTTATAAAGCTGTGCACTAGCAATAGATCTCTGAGTAGGTTTGAGCTTACATCACTTGCTTTGTAACGCTTGCTACTCTTAAAGAAACCCACGTATTTCTTTATAGTAAACGTCACTGTTTGACTTTTAGAGCTGGTCTTTATTGGTCTTCCTAGTCCGAGGTTTATACATTGATGATGGAGGAGGAAATGGAAAGAGAGGCATGAGGGTTTAAAGCAGGTCCCAACTCCACTGGGGAAGAGGAAGACATGGAGGTGGATGTCCCAGAAGTGGAAATTGAAACTGCAGGCATAGAAATAGAGTAAGAGTGGCTACTCAGGGTTTGTTTGGTTACTTTCCTTTTGGCTGGTTTGTTTGTTCAAGGATTGGGAAGACCGTTCCCTGCAGCACAGCGGTGGAGAGAAGGGGTGTGTTGTACTACTGCCTAGCAGGCCAGTTCGCTTGCTGTAAAGTTAAACTTGTGTGTCTCTCCCAATGGACTGAAGGGAATCTATAATTTATATTGTTTCATTTTTTGAACTGTGAGGAAGGACCAAATCTGACCTGAACAAGACAAGGGGGGGGGGGGGGGGAGAACTTGCCCCAGAGGGGCCTCCACAGCCATATCTTTAAGAGGGACAGGACACCGGGTTGAGGAGCTCATCAGGGAATAGTTCCCTGGACCGGTCTGCTCAAGAAAAGGGATCACCATGGACACTGTGCACCAATAATGTGTTTTGGCTGCAGGCTTCTTTTTCTTGTTTCTTTGCTTCGGAGATGAGCAAGCGTCGGACTGCGTTTGACATTAAAAATAGGCTGAACTAGATGTGTGGGCACACCCGGAAGCCACCCATGAACCCAGAATCTCACCATGGTATGAGGAGTCCTGCAGTGTGGAACTATTCAGGGAAGCTCAATCTGTGGACAGAGGGAACTTGGGATCCTCTCCGACTGGCACTTCGGGACAATATATAAATATATATATAGATACATAGAAATGACGGCAGAAAAAGGCCAAACGGCCCATCTAGTCTGCCCAGTAAGCTCCCACAATTATTTTCCCATACTTATCTGTTTCATCGACCACCAAGTTCAGGGTCCTTGTTGGTAATTGATTTGAATTTCCTGCCACCCTCTGCCATTGATGCAGAGAGTAATATTGGATTTGCATTAAAGGTGAATCGTAAGACTTAATGGTTAAGGGTAGTAACTGCCACATCAAGCAAGTTACCCCGATGCTTGTTTACCCTGACTGCACAGATCAATGCCTTGTTGGATGTTGTCTGAATGTAAATTCTCTTTTCTACATTTCCCCCTGCCGTTGAAGCAGAGAGCAGTGCTGTATATGCATTCAAAGTGAAGTATCAGGCATAAATGGTTTAGGGTAGTAACCACCGCAATAAGCAAGCTACCTCCATGCTTATTTGTTTACCCAGACTGTGTAGTTCAGTCCTTGGTTGTTGTCTGAATGCAAATCCTCTTTTCCACATTTCCCCTTGCTGTTGAAGCAGAGAGCAATGTTGGAGTTGCATTAACCGTGTGAACGCTTATTGATTAAAGGTAGTAATCACCATGTAGTAGCCACAATTCCAGCAAGCCACCCCCATGGCTCTATGTTCCCTTTAATTGGATAACTTAATACATTTCTTGACTAACTTTTAAAAGCTAATACTCTCTTCTGACCTCTCTGTAAAGATATATTTCTTTAGATTACTTCAGAGTCTTTCAACCTCATTCTAGAACCTTCCAATCAAAATCCAGCAGGTTGAAATCCCCTAGCAATATCACCTCCCCTTTCATAGAAATTTTAGGAATACCCTCCATTAAATCTCTATCCATTTCTTCTGTCTGTGATGGAGGTCTGAATATTACACCAATATAAATAGATGTTCCATTCCCTCTACAGATTAGTCCACAGTGCCTCCTCCTTACCTCATAAGCCCTGCAATTATATTGCTTTCATATTATTTTTTATGTCTTGTTCCACACCTTCCTCCCTTCCTGATTCTTTCTGAATGGATTGTAGCCCATTATAACAATATCCAAGTCATGATTTTCAGTGTATCATGTCTCCATGACAGCCACTTCATCTAAGTAGGCTTCTTCCATAACTACCTCTAGATCTGGGACTTTATTTCCCATACTGTGATCATTAGTATACATAGCTTTTCAGATGTTTCCCTTATTTACTACTTTTATATAAGTATTAATATTTTACTTGCCGAAGTGTTTTGTTCATCCAACTTACCTCCTCACCCCCCAAATCCTCTCTTACATCACCTAGGCAATCTTTTGTCATTCCCCCTCTCTCACTCTCCTCAGCCAATCCTCCTGCCCTCACATAAACACATCTTCTCTAGCTTATTCCCCTTCTTTAACTGCCTGCCAACTAATTCAAACCACAAATCCTCTTATATCTTGATTTCCCCTTCAAACAGGTCTTCCTCCAAAATCCCTCTAGCCAGGTTCAGTAGCAACATTCGTTTTTTTGGGCCTCAGGCCAATGGTGAATGACAACTGGTGGGAAAGAGAGCAGGCTGATACTGGGGCAACTTTTTCTCTTGGGTAGGTTCAGTGGTGGATGAGTACAAAGGAGCAGTGGCAATCTTCACTTCCCTTCCCCTCATGGCTAATTCTGAGCCCAAAAATAATCTGCAAGCCACAACAGCATTAGTAATAAAAGTCAACATTGAACCTCTGAGCCAATGTAAGTTCACAGACCCTGCAATGGCCCCAATTCCTTTTTGTGAAATTAGGGAAGCTAACAAAAATTAACAACACAATAAAAATGGATAATTTCAAGTACCCCCAGTTTTGACTGGGTAAATGTCACATCAGGAAATGATAAGGAGGTAAAGTTTCTAGATGAAATAAATGACTGCTTCATGGCACAACTGGTACAAGAACCAACAAAAGGGGATTATTTTAGACCTAATCTTTAGTGGAACACATGATTTTGTGTGAAAGGTAATGGTGTTGGGGCCACTTGGCAAAAGTGATTGTAGCATGATAAAATTTGACTCGTTAACAGGAGGGAGGACACTAAGGAAATCTACTGCAATAGCATTTAACTTTCAAAAGGGAGACTATGTTAAAAAGAGAAAAATGGTTAGGAAAAATCTGAAAGGATTTCATCAGGCATGGTCATTGTTTAAAAATATTATCTTGGAAACCCAGATCAGATGAATTCCAAGCATTAAAAATGGCAGAAGGAAGGCCAAAACACTGCCATCACGGTTAAAAGGTGAGGTGAGAGAGGATATTCTAGCCAAAAGAACCTCTTTTAAAAAATGGAAAATGGATCCTAATGAAGAAAACAGGAAACAGCTTAAGTACTGGCAAGTTAGATGCAAAGCATTGATAAGAAACAAAAAAGATTTGAAAAGAAGCATGCTGTGGAAGTGAAAACTCAAAATAAAAGCTTTTTCAAATATATTCAAAGCAAAAAGTCTGTAAGAGAGTCAGTGGGATCATTAGATGATGATTGAGGGGTAAAAGGGGGCACTAAGGAAGGACAAGACTTAAGCAGAAAGAATAAAGTAATTCTTTGCTTCATTCTTTACCAAGGAAGATGTAAGGCAGATACCCATGCCAGAAGTAATAATTAAAAATGATGATTCAGAGGAACTTAAACAAATCTCAGTGACCCAAATGATAAAAGGGATGGAATGGTTCCCCTATGAGGAATAGCTAAAGAAGATAGGACTGTTCAGTTTGGAGAAGAGACAGCTGAGAGTGGATATGATAGGCATCTATAAAATCATGAGAGGACTAGAATGGGTAAATGTGAATCAGTTATTTACTATTTCAGATAATACAAGGACTAGGGGGCACTACATAATGTTAGCAAGTAGCACATTTAAACAAAGCAGAGAAGTGCATAAACTGATATTAATCAAGATGACATAGGGAATAGCCACTACTTATTGCTAGCATTAGTAGAATGAGATTTATTTACTGTTTGATATTTGCCAAATACTGGTAACCTGGATTGGGCACTGTTGGAAACAGGATGCTAGGCTTAATGGACCCTTTGTCTGACTTAGTATGTTCCTTTTATCAAAGAAACTGAGAGGATGGAGCTACTGTAGGGCCCGCAAGCATGTGCTGGCTCACAGGACCCAGGCTAACTTCCATTACTAATGAAGCTTCAGGCATCTGAAATTCACTGCTATTTGAGACTCTTGTTACCCCAGCTGAAGGTTTTCTTAAGTTCGTAACCTGGAAGATGTAATAAAGCAAATTGATGAACTAAAGAGTAGCAAATCACCTGGACCAAATGGTATTCATGCCAGAGTGCTGAAAGAACTGAAAAATGAAATTATAGACCTATTATTAGTAATCTGTAAACTCAATGCCACTGGAGATAAGTCTGCAGAAGAATTTCAAACTTTTCAAAGTAAGCCTAAAAACCTGGCTTTAGAAACAGGCTTTTTATAAAGAGAATGGAGAATCAAATTAAACTCAGCACTGAATCAAATTAAGATCTGTACTCAGCACCGAAAAAAGATCTGTACTCAGCACTGAAAATATTTCAGACCTATTAGTAAAAATTTGTAACCTATCATTAAAATAATCCATTGTACCTGAAGACTGGAGGGTGGCCAATGTAACCCCAATATTTAAAAAAGGCTCCAGGGGCGATCTGGGTAACTATAGACCAGTGAGCCTGACTTCAGTGCGGGGAAAATAGTGGAAACTATTCTCAAGATCAAAATCGTAGAGCATATAGAAAGACATGGTTTAATGTCTTTCTATATGCCCTACGATTTTCTCCCCCCCTGGTCTCTCCCTTGTCTCACCCCCCAATCCACCCTAGTCTCCCCCCCCCCCCCCGCAACCCTGCAACCCCTGAAACCACCGAGTCTCACTCCCTGCAACCCCCTGCAACCCACCCATACCCCCCTCTTACCCCCCACCCTCCCCTCACCCTTTCCTATACCCCCCCGCCCACCACTCACTTATTCGCTACCTAGTTACCGTGCTCCACTGTAACTCAAGTTGAAACTTTCAACCTGTGTTAAAAAACCTAAATTAAGCTACCTTTTTATTACCTTCTATAATTGCTGTAAATAAGCAAATATTTTATACATATGTGTTTTTAATTGTTTAAATAAGTTATCAACATAACCTACCATAACTGTTGTAATTAAGCTTCCATATATATCCTCTATTTAATCTATATATCCTTCTTTTAACCGCTGTAATTAAGCAACAATGTTTAACCCCGTTAATCAACCTCTCATGTAAATACTGCTATGTTCCTTTTACCTTTCTCAGCTGCTGTCTTTCCTCCTTCTACCTTTCTCCCTCTCTCTCCCCCCCCCCTTTTCGCTCCTGTTCCATTCCCCATTCCCTGTTTTTTGTAATTTCCTCCTTTCTCAAGTTTATTGTAAACCGGCGTGATGTGCTTGCACGAACACCGGTATATTAAAAGCTGTTAAATAAATAAATAATGGAACACAGTCAACATGGATTTACCCAAGGGAAGTCTTGCCTAACAAATCTGCTTCATTTTTTTGAAGGGGTTAATAAACATGTGGATAAAGGTGAACCGGTAGATGTACAGTATTTGGATTTTCAGAAGGCATTTGACAAAGTCCTTCATGAGAGGCTTCTAAGAAAAGTAAAAAGTCATGGGATAGGAGGCGATGTCCTTTCGTGGGTTACAAACTGGCTAAAAGACAGGAAACAGAGAGTAGGATTAAATGGTCAATTTTCTCAGTGGAAAAGGGTAAACAGTGAAATGCCTCAGGGATATGTACTTGGATCAGTGCTTTTCAATATATATATATAAATGATCTGGATAGGAATACGATGAGTGAGGTTATCAAATTTGCGGATGATACAAAATTAATCAGAGTAGTTAAATCACA